>NC_090659.1:9364150-9667180 GCF_013368605.1 Nyctibius grandis | reverse complement strand
TAAAACATTACGCTAACCAAAGTTCTTTGAAGTATAATAATATCTGTATACATATATGTTCCTTATTTGTATGTATTTATGCGTAATACATATACTGTGCATTACATAACATAAGCAAGGCTGTATATAATGTGTTTAGCTACTTGCTTGTACTATACAAGGTAAATACCAATGATACATAATCACAATAATGCATGCAGTGGGTAAATAGCTAACACATTTAGATTACTGATGGAATATATTTCAATGTTTTCTAGATCTCTAAGAATCTCCTTGGTTTATATATTTACCAGCCAAAGGTATTTTGGAATAGTTTCCCCTTGGAATAGTTTCCAAGGTCAGTACATGTGATGACGTGTCTCGGTTTCCAACTTGCCCTTGGAAAATGATGGCCATTTACTGGAGTTCATGCGGAAGTGGGGCATTTCAGGGAGGCAGTAAAGCAAACTGTCGTATATCAGCACTACATTTTTATATCCAGTAATCAGCAAAGCATGCATTCCTATATAGGAAGGTAAGTGGTAACATATATGCTAGCATGAAATAAAATATAGTGTATAAAGGCAAATAACTTGCTTATCTATAGTATGAGCACCTGATCCAAAGCCAGTGGCAATGAGAAGACTTGTCCCTTTGATCTAAAGTCCTGGTCAAATATAATACTTATTTATCTGTGGAAATATTCATACAGTATAGTCTGAGAATGTAGGGAACAACACTTCGTTACATGTATTTACGTTTCTTAATAGCAACACAGATTCTGTTAAAAGTTGAATAAGATTTGAGAAGAAACTTAGGCTCATGATGAGCTTCAGTGAGCTTCTCGTGTCTCAAAATGCAAATAAAGGGCAAGTAGCGCATCCATCCAGTAGCAGAGAGGTATGTCTAGGATTTCTTTTTAACGTTTTTATGCTTATCTATGCAAAAAGATTACGTGTGTTTGACAGACTTGTTTTGCCTCTCCCAGGGCAAGCGTAATTGGAAAACGTACAAGTTTGAATGTATTTAAAGTGACCAA
This sequence comes from Nyctibius grandis, assembly GCF_013368605.1. NCBI lineage: Eukaryota > Metazoa > Chordata > Aves > Nyctibiiformes > Nyctibiidae > Nyctibius > Nyctibius grandis. The sequence goes on along the minus strand of NC_090659.1, from coordinate 9,666,162 downwards.
TGTATATGTTGTAAATATGTAGGTATTGCTGTAGTGTACTAATGGAACAGCAGAATTTGTGTTCTTGCAAAAGTAGTATGAAGCTTCACCAGATCTCTTGTGTCCTGTTATTCCCTCAGATGCAGGTAGCACCCATATTAAATCCCTTCACTTATGTACTTGCAGTTAATTTTTACCTTAGCTTATCTGTGTTTGGTAGGCTATTTGAAGAAAAGTCTGAGAGACTGCTGCCATCTCATCACTTCTGGATCAAAAAACTTAAAAACTATGGACTCCTCCCTTTCCACCTTTCCCATTTACAAAAGCAAGAGGTGCCTTCTGACTATCAGAAAGAACATACTTATGAAGTCAGAAATTCAATGTAGGGAAGTTTTGCAAAGGAAACAGTAGAATGATCTCTGAAGAACATCTGAATATGAAACTGGATTTTAGTGTTCTGCTAGAATAATATGCTGGACCTCTTTCAAGCACTCTGTACTACCCAATGTCTCATACATCTAGTAATGAGTTGTCAGAAAAATGTAGGAAGGGAAAAATGCATATGGAGACAGGAAAGTTAAGAAAGACTGAAATGAGACTTCAAAAAGGATCTGAAGAGAAACCGTACAAAACTACATATATACAAAAATAATACTACATTGAACAGAAACACTGCTCTATCACTAAGAATAGACAATAATAAAGAATAAAAAGCTTTCTTATAATAGAGATATAAGACAAAGGTAGGATTAAATAATGATTTTATGCAACTCAAGCTGGCAGTTATATTTGTTGCAATGCATGAAGGAGTATAATTTAAGAGGAACAGTCATTCTGTACACCATCCCTTATGCAGTCATGTACTTAGCCCTCTGTGCAATCATTTTATTCCAAAGCCCAAGCACTTTTAGTCTGATTGACAGCTGTTGTCAACAGGTGGGAGTAGTTGCAGATCACAACTCTGCTAGCTTTCAGCTGTTACCATTTTTTTTTTCAGATGCTGCTATCGGGCTTGCAGTTAGTAAAGAGATAAGGTGCTTTCAGTAGGCTGATAACATTGCTTTGCCCATCCATACAGTACAGTCACATTCATATTTAAGAATGTATGGGATGCAACTGAGAGAGAGGAAAGCATTTTGGCTGAAACTCCATTGTGAGGAGGCTGAGGAAATGCAGTTAACCGAAGGGAGCCTTTAGCTCTACAAATATCTTCAGTAACCAAAGCAGTGGCACCTGAAGGCGATTTGAGCTCCTATGTAGTACGTATGCCTGGTCTCACTGCACCGGTAGTATGAAGTCATTTGGTATATACACAGCAGAGTGATTCTACAAACCCACTGTGCATGCACTGCAGGTCTGATGTATCTGTCAGTGGGGCTTGTGTGTTTCTGTTTTGAGAAGGCCCAGACCAAAGTGCACAATTTCAGGATCTGTGTACTTCTTTTTGCTCCCAGATTAACAAACTGCAGTAGGGCCAAAGACATGCAGACTTGAAGCACAGGAAAATGAGATTTCTACATTTTGGGAGAATGAGGGCTTTCTGTTCCTGCTTTTTGAATGTGAAGGAGAGATTCACAATTTTGATGTTTTCCACTGTAGTTCTCTAGTATTATCTTTTTAAACCATAGAATTGTTTTGGTTGGAAAGGACCTTTAAGATCATCCAGTCTAACCATTAACCCAACACTACCACGCCCACCACTGGAAACCTGAGCATTGGATGGTCATTCTATATAGTGTACCCTTAGGTTTTTTTCAGAGCTTAATGATAAATAAATAAATATATATATATATAAACCAAAGACTAACACATGTGCAGTAGTGGTGCATGCACAAAGACTGAAGGTTAAAGTGAGCTTGAAGAAATTGTGAAAAATGGGACATCATCATATATCCACTTAGTGAGGGCTGCAGTGAAAAGATAATGTCAGGAAAAAGGTAAATGAGTTAGTGCAATCCAAAGAGTGTAGGAGAGAAGAACTTCAAAAGTGTTTATCAGAGCAAAGTGAAATACCAGAGAGAAACTTTTCCTGTTAGCAAGTGAAGAGGAAAATGATGATTGAAGAAAATTGATTCAGATACTGAAATAATTAATTTTCTATATTATTTCCTTCTGTTGAAGAAAATTAAAAGGTCATTGTGAAAATATTTTTGATGGAGTTTCTACCAAAAATTGAAAAAGCATGCCTAAAAAAATTAAATCTATGGAAGATATCAGTTCTAGATTATGTCACGTTTGGTCTTAAGTGAATCAACATAGGAAGATATAATATCTTTAACTAGACCCACTGATGCAGCTGCGGAGTGGGAAGCTAAGACAAATGACCATACAAACTCTTTAAGGCAGTTCGTCTCACTTACATCCTTGAACCATAACAGCTACAACAGCGCAATAACTTGCATTTTCATTTGAAACATGAATTTGGAAAAGTGCTTCCTAGGTCACTGAGTCCAACTTCCAATATTAGAGGAAACCTTGGTCATTGTTCTCCAATTTAAAATACACTAAGGCAAGTTGAAATACAAAACTAGAATGGTGCAATTCTTTTTCACGGGATATAGATAATGCTCGTTTTAATATAAACTGAAACAGCAGTATAGAAAGCATATACATTATTCACTATAATGGTACAGGGCTTCAGGTGTACATAAGGGTGAGAACTGTTGCAGACCTCTGAACCCCAGGATTAGGTTCCCCTGAGGGCAGGGAATGCGTACCACGGCTAGACACAGAGCAGCTGATACCTTATTTCTAGTCACTCGATCCTCTACAGGAATGTACGAATCTCCTGCTGCTGCTGCTAACAAGCAAAGGTGGTCCTTCATCTCAACCTGTGCTCTTGCTGGAGCAGCAGCACGTGTGAAAAGGGTGGCAACTCTAGTTGTTCTCCCTCTGTTATTTTTATGCGTGCTAAGATCCAGTTGGGTACATGAGTCTTGAGACAAAGTTAACAGAGAGTAAGCAGGCTGTGTTCTTTGCACTTGTACACCCTGTTAATCAATGATTTGTGAAGGAAGACTCATCCCAGCCACACTTGATCATATTTGAAAGGCCTCCAAGTGCGTATGGCAGAAGAGATTTTGTCAGGAACTCAATATAATGCTTAGAAGAGTTAGTGAAGTGAGTGTTGTGTGGATGTACTAAGGAGCTAGAATACAAAGTAATTATGTCAGAAAGTTTACTGCTGGGTATAAGTAAAGTCCTATCTCATTTCATATCTTTGTTGTTCAGAAGTAGAAAAAGAACAGGAATTTTTTCATTAAAACTCTGATAAAGTTAAAAGCCAATTCATTCTCCATCAATGTAGGTATTCAGCTGTTGGTCAATAATGTTTTGTTAAGGTAATATTTTGGTGAGGGAATAGAGTATTTAACTAAGAAAAAAGTAGATTTTTTTTTAGGGAAATTCTAACTTCCTATTGAACTGTTGCACTCTAGAAACGCAAAAAATTTAACTGAATGCTTACATTCAGAAATACTACCTTTGTATCTCCCTAGTACAGCTGTAATGCTTCTGCATCATTTTGGTCTTGGTTTCTCAGCCGTGCTTTATCATGGCTTGTACATTTGTTACGTCCTGAAAACATTTTTTGAATGGAAAGTAGTTTTTTTATTAGCTCTAGGATCTGTATAGATCAGAGGGGAGAAAGTTTTTTTAAAGAGCAAAGTACTCTCCTATGCTTTAACAGGTAGGAGGAAATTATCATAGGCAATAGGGAAGGCAGGTATAGATGGGAGGTTGTTTGTGGGGTGCTAGCTTTAAGGCACACTATCTTTCTTTCCATACCTGGAATTTATTTTTAGCTGCACCATAGGACATATAGGAAGAATAAAGCCAGAGCCAGAAGACACTAAAGGGTCTGCCTTTTCTTTACCAAAATCCTGAGATGAATCACTGAGAGCAAATGCTGATTAAGTCACTGCCAATGTGTGCAGGTGTTTCCTTTTCATTTGGGAAACCTTGTGTGAGACCCATAAGAAGGAAGAGACAGAAGGGATGGGCAGTGGGAGTGTAGGACAGCTCTTGTGGAAGGAGTGCTGTAGCTGGGAACACATACAGGTAAGTACATGGATAATATAGGCTGTTTAGGAGCCTGGTTTTGTTTTTGTTTGGTGTTTTTTTTTTGCGTACTCTAGAATGCAAGAGTGTGCTGAATCTGGAAACTTTGACAAGTAAATTCTTCACTGCTTTGTGCAGGAAAGGAAAACCTTGTTCTGGTTAAAAGGTGAAGTTAAGTTAGCTAAGCTAGTTCAATTTAGTTTATGTTAAAATAATTCCATTCAATGGGTAAATGGGCATCATCATCTAAGGTATTTCTGAGGCATATAACTATTACATAAACAGTGGGAGGCAAGGATATAAACTGGAAATAAAAAGGATGAGGAAAAAAATGAAGAAGTTCAACTGGACTAGGAATATGTTTTGAAGGATGAAGATGAATATAATATCTGGAAGTGCTTCTCAGGAACTAGGCTTGTTAGGTGATGATATAGGAACCAAAAAAGAACTGAAAGAGGCTTCTTAATTAGAAGTATTTATGACTACTCTGCAAAAATCATTTAACAAATAGTTCCCTGGGAGAAATTCTACATTTGTACAGACTTTTTATAAAGTGACTACTTGTAAATTATATCGTGTGTGAATCTAAGAATTTTTCCCTTTGCTTTTGATATGTGTGTTTTTTTCTATAATATCTGATTGGTACACTGATCACTTAGATTTTTAGATTTAACTATTTTTTGTGAAGAAATTAGCGGAGGCCTTACAACTTATTTTGTGATGCTTCCTGGATTTTCATCCCCGACTTATACCCAGATCTGCTCCATAACCTTCCCTGGCACTGAGGTCAGTCTGACAGGCCTGTAGTTCCCCGCATCCTCCTTCCGGCCCTTCTTGTACATGGGCATCATTTTAACATTTTAATTAAATTTTTTTTTGAACTTTTCTAATTTGAATAGTAACAGTGCTTTCAGCATTGAGCTAAATGTGCTTTAATGAAAACCATATCTGCCTATTTTATAAGCTTCAGATTTACCTTACCTAATCTGTCTATATTGCTGGAGGTGATGAAATGACTGATGAATAAAGCAACTGGGAAATCCCTGAATTTAATGTTAAACGAAGGCCCACAATAGAACTTTGACTCTCGATACGTGTTGAAACTATCTCAAATGATTTGAAATCTCCATTTGAATAGAAATTTTGGCAGAAGAGGAGAAACCCTTATGGAAAGTCAAGAGCTCACAGGTTTTAAGTGAATTTTGTAAGAACAGGTGTCCCATTTTGATGCATAACCAGAGACCACTGTTATCAATGCTGATACTTCCATTACCTGGTGCAACAGCACTAAAACTTATTTGGCTGTCTTTGAGTCAGTTCTCAGATGGTGCATATTCTTCATGCTAATTGCAATTGGAAACTTAATTTTGTTCTGTAAAAAGGGATGTTTAATGGATCCAGGAAAAAAAATTGGCTTCAGTTTTGAGTGTGGTGCACCACCACAATGGCATTTGCTCTAGAATGAGAAAGCAGCAGCTTCATGCTGTAAGAGAGCTGCTGTAAAGTGAGTTGAATCACAGCTAAAGTATATCATCCTTTATGCCTGCTATTTCATGAGAGCTCTCTGGAGAGCTCTACAGCTATTTTTGATGTGGATTATGGGTATTATTATTTATGTAGCATTGCACAGAATCTGGATATGGATAAAAGTATCTCTTGAAGAGCCAGACATTTTGAAAAGCTAGATTCACAAAGAAGACACAGAGGCATATTTGGTACAATAACTATATTTAATCTTGCCTAAAATAGATTAATCTTTGTCACTCACAAGCTTCAGCTGTTGAGTTTACAAACACTAGAAATAAACTTGCCAAGACCAGAACTTATGAAAGTTTTAATACATAGTTGTGTATACTTTAAGTATATACAGTGGAACTTTTTTTAACTGCCTTTTTTTTTTTTTGGTAAAAGTTTACACCAGCTGATTCAATTCAAACTGAATTTCAATCATCTTAAACATAGTAGGACTTGCTCTCTTCAGCAATTTTAATATTTTTCAATAAACAACTATAAAAAGAAATATAACTGATGTACCTGGGAGTTATCAGAGATCTGCAGGCTTTGATACTCAAGCCTGCTGTGTTAAACATTTTGGTTAAATCTATTTAAGTGCTTAATCATATAATTTACTTATGAACACTGAGTAGTTTCAATTAGTAGATGTTAATGGACTACTCGCATACCTTAATAACTTGTGTGGGTCATGAGCACACGGCACATACCAACCTCGAATCATCTAGCAATTTCTGGAACATGAAAGAAGACTGAAACAAAGCAACATAATGAGTTGGGCTTTGTTTTCTTCAGTTCATTGATATGACCAAACTTCTATTGGATTTTTGTGTAGATTGCCTCAGTCTGCATTTGCATTACAAATTTTTATTCTTATTGGTGTTAAATAGATATATAATAATCACATGGCTGTAACAATGAGCTTACAGGCTCACTTATTTTGTTTTATAATTCAGTATTGTAGTGGAATGAAAAGCAAATATTTTGCTATAATGGTTGTGCTAATTGACTTTTAATGTTGTTTTATTTTCCAGCTACTCACCAGCAGTCTCCAAAGTTTAATAAAGCTCAAAACATTTACTTTTATTGCCTTGGACTATTGATCATCTGTTTAACACTAAGAACAATGAGATCTGGTGTCTTTGCCTTGCTGATTGCCTGAATTATCTTGAAGAAATGAGAGATGTGCATGAGGAGAATCTCATGCAATAAAAAATGTCACTTGTATGCATTACTCATGGCTATTGTACAAAAACCACAAGCTTTTAATCTCAGGCTCCCAAAGGAAAGAAATTTTATTGTTTCACAACTGAACTTGATATTCCCTTAGGCATTACACCACCATTTACATTTCTCTTTCTTGTTTTTTATTGCCAACATAAGCTTATTTAAAGGAATGAATAGCATGCTGTCTACTTTGAGACAAATATTAAAATAATACTTCAAAAACCCTACTAGATTTATTAGAGAGCATTTATTTCAATATTAGAAGTTAAATTATTAAGGAAAACCATGTCTGTTTTAAAGAAATAACAGAAAGAAAGAAAAATAAGAACAATATAAGGCTACATCCATTCCACCATTATGAAATATTTTTCACTTGTCATAATGTCGCTATGAAAACTTGGACAGTGGGAAGACTGAAACAAGCTGTTAACAAGAAATAATGGATGACTTTTTAGAAATAACGTATCAAAGCAAAGCCATATTTTGCAGTGGTTTGTCAGAGTAGTGTTTCTTTACAATTATCAAAACTTTTTTTTGTGTGGAAGTATATTTTCACTATCTGCTAATCACACGGTTAGAAAGAACTAGTAACTTCTGTCAAATGTGTGGAGCTCCTGCCTTATCTTACAATTAATTCTTTTGAAAACTGCCATAGTATTGGCTGTGCTGCATCAGTTTTCTCTTAGTGAAGCAGAACAAATTCCAGGTGTTGTGGTAGCAGCTGTTTTACTATCAATGAGCTCATAGAAACTATCAGTCGAGTGAATCAATAAGTGTAATCTTGTGCTTGGTGAGTTGGAACAAATCACAAGTCTTTCTTGCTAACTTTATTTTAAAGTATATCATGTCCTGTGTCTCCACATTTTTGGAGGAGTGTGTAACATGCTTAACAGGGACCTCTCATTTTTCTACATATCTGTAACTTCAGTGCTCGCACTAGGAATGTCAATTGCATTCATTGGAGAGAGGAAAATGAATGAGATATAACAAATCATCCAAGAATATTACTTCTGAGGAAGTAAATGGAGGTAGATGTGTATGGAATGTGTTGGTTGTTGTTATTAGGTTCTCTATGTTTTTTAAGAAAATCTCTGTGTTTTGTTTTCATACAACCTGGAATAACAATATTTGCTTGTGACTTCATTAATATGTGCTGTTTAGCCTGAAGAAAGTTAGAGTGGCTGAAAGGCCATTCTAGCAATTGTAGAATTTCTGGGGTTAAGAAATAGGAAATGCTATCAATTCAATTTTAAAGATCCCCTCCTTCCTGCAGTTAAATTTTACTTTTAAAATTATACTGTCAGGAAAACCGAACATAGAATCATAGAATGGTTTGGGTTGGAAGGGACCTTTAAAGGTCATGTAGTTCAACCCCCCTGCAGTGAGCAGGGGCATCTTCAACTAGATCAGGTTGCTCAGAGCTCCTTCCAACCTGATGTTGAAGGTTTCCAGGGATGGCATGTCTACCACCTCTCTGGGAAACCTGTTCCAGTGTTTCACCAGCTATAACACGTAAGGTTATATATGAATGTAACAATGTGCTCAGGATTTGGGCTACTCTTATCCTAGCTATGATTTTTTCATATAAAGAAAAAAAATTCTCTAAGAAAAGCCTTAGTAGAGATCATAGTAATTTGTAGGTCCAAAATGAGCAGCACGCTTTCATTTTGTGATAACTGTCTGACCAACTCTAGTAAAGGCTTTTAGTTTCTGAACAGCATAGGTTTAAAATTGAGTTTTGGGACCCTCATTGTTGATAATTTGGTGTATGTTTTGTCTATTATATTTGTGGAGGAATTGCAAAAAGAAGTACCAACTGCATTCCTTAGTGTTTAAATTCAGGGGGATTGAATTAACCTTCTACCTCAGTAAAGCTTATTTTTTGACTCCACCTCTCCAGTTCTCTCTACTAGTAAGCAAAGTAGAAAGGTTGTTTCTTCTTTCTCTGCTTTTACAACGGTTACTTTTCAGCCATATGCCTTCCTTGGTCTGGATCAACAGTGTCACTGACAGCATGGTGGTCCTAGGAGAAATGAGCAATGAAACAGAAAAATGAAACATCCTGGACTTACACTTGAATAAAATGTAACCATAGTATGAAATTCCTCAGCTAAGCACTTTTCTTTGAGATAAACTGCTTTGGGGCAGACAAATTAGCCGCAGAGAATGAAGATTCTGGCCAGTGTGGCTCCAAAGCATCAGGTAATCTATGGTGGACATCCTTTCAGCTTCTGTCCTGGGTAGCATTTGAATCATATTACCTGCATAAACTCCTTCCAGAAATCATTCGTACCAAATCTTTGAGAGCCAGGGTTTTGAATGTGCATGACACATCGGACAATTGTTATAAAGGGACATTAGAGCATTCAATTATTTCAGGAAATTATCAGAAGGAGTCTTTGCATAAGCTTTTGACCTATGTGCAAATATTCACAATGTTGTTTAGCCTCTTCTACTTTAAAATAAATTTTCAATCTAAAAGCAATCAATAAGTCACTGCACTATTTTGGAGTTTGATATAACCTTTTCTTTTTAAAGGTGATATTTAATGTGGACAATGTGTCATTTTGTGATTTTTCTGGAGAAAAATGTTTTATCAGCTCATCAAAAATAAGTTCGGAACTGGTTGGATTGAGAACCTATTGATAACAACAGTTCTTGATATCTAGACATCTCTCTGCAAGTTCTTAAATTCTACTGTTCTTGGTGAAACTTGTTAGCAGTTTTTCAGGAAATGTTGTTTTCAATATACATTAAAATATGTGGGTTCAGTAGGAGCGAAAATGTACCTAAGTGCTTGGTGTCCTTCTTTGGACAACAGGAAAATCAGTAAGGTGCTGGTTGCAATTATTAATTTGAAGTGTTTTCACTGTGTTATTTTACTGTAATACTTTTTAATATACATGTGTTTTAAATACACAAAAGAAAATTACAGATTTCAGTCAGATACTAGTGCTTTTTGCAACAAAAATAGTTTAGAAACTTTAGTAAAAATAGCATGTTGATATAAAATATAGATAATATGAGAATTTCAACATAGGTTTTGTTGTAGCCGAGTATTGATTGTTATTTTCACCCTTGTACTTAGAATATAATTATTATACATTTTTACATTCATTTTACATTTTTATTTTTTATTATTATCAAGTTGTGAAAAGCATACAGCTCTGGGGGGGGAAGCCATAAAGCCTAGCATTCAAGAGTTTTTCTGCATTTATTAAGGCAAGATAGATATAAATATGAAAGGATTTGGGAAGGAAAGAGGAAAGAAGACTTCAATGTAAAAGTACTTAGGCTGTTTTAGAATTTAGAATTTAAGACTTTTAAATTTTAATGGAGTATCTAATGGACCACCAAAAGTATCTGTATATTCTCTCTGTGCCAGCTGCAGTAATGACTTAAGATTTTCTTACTAATGTGTATAAATTATTTTAATGTAACCCATAAGATTGAAACAGAACAAGATATAGCACTGTGTGACAAAACTGTCTGTAAAATACTTGCAAAACCAGGAGACTTGATCTAAAAATTTGCATTTTTTACCCTGTGTGATTTGGGTAAGGATAATTATCTCTTGGTGGCTCTGCTTTCCTATTTGTGCAATAGAGGAAACTATGCTTTTAAGAAAGCGTTCTGCCTGCCTGTTACATTAGCTTAATTGTCGATGTGAATCTGCATTATTCCTATAATACCCCCATCCATCCCTGTGGTAACTGTTTTCTCACATTTGTGTGACACTGTGAAGTGTTTGAGAGGGAGATGCAATATAAATATAGAGCAGAACAGCCAAGCATAACTTTTGTGGCAGGAGTATGTGGCCCAGCACCCACCGACACCAGGGTGTTGTGACTGGTGTTTGGTTTCTCTGTCTTTTTTCAGTCATATGCTGTGACAAGGTGAAAGGTGAAGGCGAGGGCAGGAAGAAGAGAGAAGTGAGGTCCTGATCTCTTCTCCTTGTTGTGCCAAGGCAGAGGGCTAGAGAAATGCATGACCATGATCTGAAAAGGTCATGGGTTAGGTGTAAAAACTGGTTGGTGGCTGACAAGGCAAACAAGGTCTGCCCAAGCGAGCAGCACAGTTGCCCACGTGCTCTCACACCTGCAATGAGTGACTTCTGGTTGCTCACTCTGTGTGCTCAAGGCAAATCCAGCATCATGAGCTCTAGGAACACAGAGACTGGTGCCAGGGTTGAGTGACCTTCAGGCCTGGGAGTCCAGGATATAGGTGTGGTGAACTCATGCTTTGAAGAAGCTTTCATGTCATCTTGCTCTGGGATCATCAGTGTTTTAGAGCATTTCAGAGACTTGTGTCTGTGTTGGCTTCTAGCCATGTATTTCAAGAACCTCAGGAATAAAAGTCACCCCATATGTTGAGTTGCAAACAATAAGCAATTGCAAGTGTAAAAAAAGGTGAAAATATGGAAAGTTGTACTCGTCCAATTCATTTAATGACACTAATTGTCATTTTTGTGTGTGCAGCACTAATTAATAACAGCTAGCTCTTATCAGAAGTCTCAAAAACTTGTCAAAAGGATATTATTTTCTTCCACCGGGAAACTGAATTGAATGGTGATGAAATTATTTTTCTGAGTTCATCAAAGGTAGACCCAGGGATAAAGCTTGCGTTTATGAGACTCTGACCTCTATTCACTAGCTCACAGCACTATCAGAAATAGGATAAAATTCTGAGATACAGTTCCCATTACAATGTTAATTCTAACATTTCTATAAACCTTTACAGGTGCTCTAGGAAAAGAATATTAGTAAGGATCACATGGTATTCTCTTACATGTGTCCTACAAGTGATTTAGTGCATATTTTGTCTTATAATAGTTTTACAATCAGTTAAAACAATTGTTATAGGGAATGCTTAACACAGTGAGCTTTATCTGTCTGTTGGTATAATCTTTTTTTTAAGATTTAATTTTGTAATGGTTTTAAATCATAAATCATGTCTTAAACAGGTTAGCATCAATCTTTCTGGCTTGACTTGCTCTGTTTGAGTCGATTCACTGTTTAAATTCAGGGCTTCTTTTCTCCTTCTTGCTCTTTCATGCACGCTTTCGCGCTCTCTTCTTTGGGTGATTCTTAAATCTGAAAGAACAAATGTGATTGCTTTGCAGATTAAAACTGAAAATCGGTTATCTTATGAAATAGACAACCAAGCTTGACATTTTTATTCTTGGAAGGATGACGTTTAAATTGGTATTGATCAGAGAAAAAGTTCAGTTTGAGCAAAAGAATAAGGATAAACTCAAACTTATTTGCTGAGGCTTTGCAAACAATTTAGATATATAACAGTCTTAACAGAAAAATCTATGTCTACTGAAAGTCATCAGGTTTTGTTAACTCTGTAATGCCCTCAACTTTTTAAATGTCTATTGTTAAAGGGTAATTTTGAATCTTACCTAATTAAAAGTTAAAATCATAGAAGAGAGAACTAAGGCCTTAAAGTTAAATTTTGAAATATTTATTTCTAAAGTTAAGAATAAAGTTTAGTGGGGGCTTTTTGATGGTTCTTTGTGATGGTTTTTGGGTTTTGGGATTCTTTTTTTCTTGTGTTTTTGTTTGTTTGGGTTTTTTGTTTGTTTGTTTTGTTGTTTGTTTTTTTTTTTAAAGAGTGAAACCTGGAGAAGTTTGTGATATGCATGATCTTCCTGGAAGGTGAATGCTCCTCCTTATTCTGTGGAACAGCTGGGTTTATTTCTGTTCTGGAGCCTCTTGCCCTGCTGGACAACAGGTGATCAGAATGCTCTGAAGCAACTACTAGCACCTTTGGAAGGTGTTAATGTCCTTTGCTGCTGAGCCATGACATGTTAGTGATGCTTTCAGACAGTTAAAGAGTAGTTCTTAAAATATTTTTATCCTGGAGGCTTATTGTGATGTTGACCTTGCTGCATGTAAAAAATCAAGGCTAACAAGCAAACAAAAATCTGATCTGAAAGGTCTGGTGTTTGCTTAGCATCCATTTTGATTCAAAAACCCATCCCCTGGTTTTTGATGTCTAGAATGTTTTCCTCATGGTAACTACAGTTTTGTCTTCCCATTTTAATGTATGTGGTTTATTTAGATGATAGGATCTGAACATCTTTCAATAATTTTAAAACATCAATAACAGTGTTGTTTTATTTCTAGCGTGTATAAAAAGCAATCTTAAAATTCCATTGTTTTGGTTGTAGCATATATTTCTGTGCTTGATTGTCTTTCTGAAGTACTTGCACAAAAGTATGAAGAAGCTCCCAGATGGGACCTTTTAATTCTAAAAAAAGCAGGGATTTCAGTGTGCTTATCTCCATTTTTAAAAACTGCCTTTCCATTTTTACTTTTTCACTTTTCTTAAAATCATAGAATGGTTTGGGTTGGAAGGGACCTTAAAGATCATCTAGTTCCAATCCCCCTGCCATGGGCAGGGACACCTTTCCACTAGACCAGGTTGCTCAAAGCCTCATCCAACCTGGCCTTGAACACTTCCAGGGAGGGGGGATCCACAACTTCTCTGGGCAGCCTGTTCCAGTGTCTCAGCACCCTGACAGTAAAGAATTTCCTCCTGATACCTAGTCTAAATCTACCCTCTTTCAGTTTAAAACCATTCCCCCTCATCCTATCACTACATGCCCTTGTAAAAAGTCCCTTTCCAGCCTTCCTGTAGTGCCCCTTCAGGAACCGGAAGGCTGCTAGAAGGTCTCCCTGGAGCCTTCTCTTCTCCAGGCTGAACAACCCCAACTCTCTCAGCCTGTCTTCATAGGAGAGGTGCTCCAGCCCTCTGATCATCTTCATGGCCCTCCTCTGAGGGTCCATCCATCAAGTCCGTCTCTCTAATTTAGAGACAAGGATGTCATGCAGAGCAGTGTCAAATGTTTTGCACAAGTCCAGGTAGATGATGTCAGTAGCCTTTCCCCTATCCGCCGATGCTGTAGCCCTGACGTAGAAGGCCACCAAATTTGTCAGGCATGATTTGCCCTTGGTGAAGCCATGTTGGCTGTCACCAATCACCTCCTTGATTTCCATGTGCCTTAGCATAGTTTCCAGGAGGATCTGCTTCATGATCTTGCCAGGCACAGAGGTGAGGCTGACTGGCCTGTAGTTCCCTGGGTCTTCCTTTTTCCCTTCTTGAAAATGGGGGTTATGTTTCCCCTTTTCCAGTCAGTGGGAATTTCACCAGACTGCGTTTTAGTTTTTTCTCAGCTCATGGGTCATCTCACTGTTTATTTTTTCATGCCACCTCTACTTTATCTTTTCTATTGTGCTACTAGTCCACTGTGTGTGTGTGGTACGACTCCTTGTTCCTTCCTCTGAAGCATCTGGAGTAGATTAGTGCTAAGGTCAGGCTGTTAGAGTGGGTGAATTTGTCCTCTGCCTAAATAATAGGCAGAGAACTAATGTTCATTAGTGATTCTTTTTGAAATAGATGAAACTCAGCCTTTTTCAACATGTCATTGCTGTACTAGTGTGAGTCATTAGGTATATACACTTTTACAAAAAAAGAACACTCAAGGTGCAAGATGTAGTGTGGTCTTTGCTTGAGGCTGAACTTTTTGGCTCTAAAACTTAGTTCTTCCCTATTTCAGGAAAATTCTAAGGGAAGAAAGAAAGGAGCAGTAAAAAAGATATGCCAGATTAATTTGTGAATGGTGAGGTTTTGGGGGCTTAGGTCAGTTCTTTAAGACTACTAATGGCTGGCAGTAGAGGGATTTGGACTGAGCCTGCTTTATGCATAAATAAAGTGCAGGGATAGGTTGCTGGGGTTTGAAGAGAAGTTTTACTCTTGTCCTTCTTTTAAATGCTTCTGTTTCCTTGGACACAGATAGCTACCCAAAAGGGCCTGAAGTATTATATAATCCAATTTGATGGACAGCAAAGTTACAATTTCAAACTGAAATGACCTCACTTTAATGGAGTTCCCCACAAGGTGCACAGTGAAGTCTGAGCTGTTATTCATCAGAGGGTACAAAGTATACTATTGCAAAGATACACGGATGCAAATGAATGGTTATGAGAATTTTATGACCCACTCATTTCTTTAATATCTTAAGTAGGAGAAGGCAATTGGCTGACAAATGAGATTTAATGGGAGTAGTGGTCTGAGTGAGGGGAGTATAACTGTCTTCATTTAGCCTAAATCTGTCCTGCTTAGAAATTAACTATCCTGAGAATTTTTCTTTTAATGCTACAGAACTGGCACTGCCACGTTACCAGTATATGTAATGGTTTGGAAAGGGCAATGACAGCAACAGAGAAAATAATCTTAGCATATGTGAGCATTGTTGGTGAGTGTTTTGAGGGGACCTCATATTTTCAGGAAATAGCTAGAATTTTCTTTTATCAAAACCCAGGACTTTATCCTCTGGGACCCAAAAGACAAATTTCATAAATAATTACCAGCAGTTAGGGTACATAGCTTTCATATTAATTTTGTACCAGAAGTATGCAACATAGTGTAGGAGCATTGTGAAATAATTCTTAGTTGCATGGGCTTCTTTTTGTTTGTATCCTCTAATTTTATCTTTTAATCCAGTCCTATTTCTTCCTATCATTTTTTTGCCTCCCTTCTGATAGTAAGAGCTCTTCACTTGAATAGTTTACTTTTAGTCGATGTATCTCTTCTATTTTAAGAAATTTTTCATTCTCCCTTTTTCGTCTCATCCCTTTCAATCTGATTCCTTCTAGACTGTAGCAGACCAGTATGACAACCGAGTGTCACAGTTTATATTTACTTTTATTCTCCTTTTCGTCTAAAATTGGTTTCACAGATGTCTTTCTTACTGCCATGTGTTTGGAAATTTAACATCTTCAGGTCAATTAGGCCTCTTAAATTTATGTAGCACTTTGCTAGAGTAGCAGTACTACTGTAGCTGTTATGGTCTACAGTATTTTGGCTGGAAGTGGCATCTTAGACCAACCAATATGGTCTGGAAGAAAACCTGCAGCTTGTAGGGATATATGTTCTTTCTGTCTTAAAGAGAAACAGCAATTTTTAAAACTAAATACAAGTTGAAAACAATTATTCTAACTTAATTAGCTGTGTTACTTAGACCATGGGATAATAGATAATTGGCATCTGTGTCTGTATGGAGGTGTTAACCATGTCTTTACTTTTTTTTCCTGACTTACAAGAAAAAGAGAGAGTGGATTTATCATCTGTGGGATGTTGCTGGTTAACAGAGGGAAATTGCAATGTTTCATAAAAGCAGTGCCTCTACTGAGTACATAATTGTGAGTATCCTCTAGTGTTATGAATTCCAGTTTCCAGTTCCTATGGGAATTAGTTAATCTTTTACAGGCTTTTTAGGAGCCTCCCTGGGAGGGGAGGAGGTGGGGGCCAGAGCTGACTCCTGTGATAAATTTGCCCTTCCCCAGGTGCCTGCACCCTTCGTTGCCTGTGTCTGCAAGGTCACTGTGAGGCTGTTGTTTAACCCAAGCACTTTGGGGAACACTGTTTGGTGCTTTGGATGATGTACCTGGCATTTTGGAAAGGGTGTGGACTGGGTACAGGATGTTTGCTCTGCTGTGGGCAGCTTCTTCTGGGATTGCCCCGATTTGTGCCTTTTCGCTAGGTGCAGGCAGGTCACGTTTGCTGCGTGCCATGTATTGGGGAGTTTCATGATAAACAGGGCTGTTTGAAAAGTGGGAGCTTCTGGGAAATACTTTTTAAGACTGAAACTTCTTCTAGCACAGGTTGTAAATTTTCAAGGTGTATTTTTTTGTAAAAAATTTGTCTGAAGGAAGTATTTTCCCAGAACACTGTTCTAGTCAGGTAAAAAACCTTTTTAGGTAGCCGGGTGGTATCACAGCAGTTCTCCTCAGAAAATATGGTGGTATTTAAAGGGATGTCTCATATTATTTATATTGCTGTATATAGAAAAAAGAATTTATAATGATTAATTAGTACAACTACTACTGCTACTTTTATAATAATGGTATCAATAAGTAATAATTCTTGGTTCATAAGACATGTATTGAACTCTTTTTAATCTGGTTGGAAAGATTGCTGGATTTTTGGAGGTAGAAATTTCTGCCAGCAAACTCTTGATTGTTTTCCAGTAAAGCTTCTCATTTAGAGAGGACAAGAGAGTCCTACAGGAGTCTCAGGGCTCCTCAGCCTAAAGTGAAATTTTTTTTTTTTTCTTTGTAATGACTGTTTTAGTATAGACCGCTACTACCATGGGAGGGAAAGAGAGATATAACACCTGGGTTTTTTTTAAGTTTGTTCTTGTGGATAATCTCGGAGTTGCTTGTCAGCCTCATTGATGTAGTCTTTCTGCTTCAGGATTACTATCTCTCTCTTTTCTTTTGTCTGCTACTTTAATTACTATTTGATGGTTATGGACAGTATGGATTTTCTCTCAGAAAGATAACAACTTTTTTCTCTCCTACAGTGCTTTCTGCTCTGTAGTCAGAAAATGTCTTTCTTTCAGATGGTCTGGCTAATATATACAGTTAAACTTAATTGTTTGCAACTTGTATGCAGCTTTGAAATTTCCTCTGTTTCAAGTCTGAAGAGCTTGTGTACCTGAATGTCTATTTTCTTTTCCTGCTAAAGGATGTTATCTTTTTCCATAAATCTTGCCCTAGCTTGGGTGGGAGTCTGTTTTTAGCATGGATCATTGTCCTAAATAAGATATTAAAGTGTGATTGAAATGGATTCCAGGTACAGTCTGGCCATCGTCAGTCTGGTAAATTTTTTGACACACCTTTAGGCCCACCCCATTCAAAATAAGATAGCAAAAATTCAGTACAACTAAAATAGCTTTGCTTTAAAAACAGTGAATTTAGGAAGCTATTTTATTAGTATGTTATCGAATATAAAATTTTCTTAATAAACTTGCAACTCTGCATAGGCAGCTGAAATCTTAACATCATCTTTAGTAAGCTTAGTCAGATAAAGGCAGTGAAACCCAAAATACCTATCTACATTTAGGAAATCCAAATTTCCTAAACAATCCTAAAGAAGGCCACAGTTGCCTGAAATTGCACAGAGGCAAAACTTAGGGCTTAATTTCAGTATTGTGATTTTTAGAATTCCCAGTCCTCCAGCTCCTGAAGTCTTGAAGAACATGTATTTTATTAGGTGAATATCCCTAAGAAGCTAGTATTTTTCTTTACATGCCTCCCTAAACCAATGCTGCTTTGGCAGAACTGAATAGTTCAGCATGTTTCATGGGTGCTGAGCTCAGCTGCCCAAGTAGCACCAGAGTAACACTCTTAGCAGTGTACGTTGTATTAATATGTTTTTAATTTTTTGTTTTGCGAATAAGGGCCAGGAGACAGAACAGCTCTGTGTGAGAAAGGAAAATGAAGAGGGAAAGCACAAGTGTGGACTGTGCTGGCCTGCTGCATCTGTGGACCTGCTGGCAAGGAGGGTGAAGGTGGCAGTGACTCCAGGGGGAGCAGCCTGACCCAGATCCTATAGTGTCTCCTAAGCCTATGGGGCTGCCCGAGGCTTGGGTGCAGCAAGAGCAGACTGTGGGGCCAGGGTCAGTATGCTTGGACCCAGGGAACTTTTCTGCTGTAGACCAGCACATGCCTTTCCTCCATGCAAAACTCTCAGCTCAGCCAAAAGCACACCTCTCGGGCAGCAGCAGAGTCTCAGAGGTAGTCTATCTAGATTTCAGTAAGGCATTTGACACTGTCTCCCACAGCATCCTCCTAGACAAACTGGCTGCCCGGGGCTTGGATGGGTAGACTCTTCGATGGGTTAAAAACTGGCTGGATGGCTGAGCCCAGAGAGTGGTGGTGAATGGGGCAAAGTCCAACTGGCGGCCGGTCACTAGCGGTGTTCCCCAGGGCTCAGTTCTGGGGCCGGTGCTGTTCAGTATCTTTATAGATGACCTAGATGTAGGGATTGAGTGCACCCTCAGTAAATTTGCAGATGACACCAAGCTGGGTGGCAGTGTCGATCTGCTGGAGGGTAGGAAGGCCCTACAGAGGGATCTGGACAGGTTAGATAGATGGGCCAAGACCAACGGCATGAGGTTCAACAAGAACAAGTGCCGGGTCTTACACTTGGGCCACAACAACCCCATGCAGCTTTACAGGTTGGGGGAAGAGTGGTTAGAAAGCGGCCCGGCGGAAAGAGACCTGGGGGTGCTGATCGACAGCTGGCTAAACATGAGCCAGCAGTGTGCCCAGGTGGCCAAGAAGGCCAATGGCATCCTGGCCTCTATTAAGAATAGTGTAGCCAAGCCGGTCTAGGGAAGTGATCGTCCCTCTGTACTCGGCACTGGTGAGGCTGCACCTTGAGTACTGTGTTCAGTTCTGGGCCCCGCACTTCAAGAAAGATGTTGAGGTGTTGGAGTGAGTCCAGAGGAGGGCGACCAAGCTGGTGAAGGGTCTGGAGGGTCTGACCTACAAGGAACGGCTGAGGGAGCTGGGGTTGTTTAGTCTGGAGAAGAGGAGGCTCAGAGGTGACCTTATTGCAGTCTACAACTACCTGAAGGGAGGTTGTAGTCAAGTGGGAGTCAGCCTCTTCTCCCAGGCAACTAGTGATAGGACAAGAGGACATAGCCTCAAGCTTCACCAGGGGAGGTTCAGGTTGGACATTAGGAAGAATTTCTTTACAGAAAGGGTTATTAGACATTGGAATGGGCTGCCCAGGGAGATGGTGGAGTCACCATCTCTGGATGTGTTTAAGAAAAGTCTGGACATGGCACTTACTTAGTGCCATGGTCTAGTTGACATGGTGGTGTCAGGGTAATGGTTGGACTCGATGATCCCAGAGGTCTCTTCCAAGCTGATTGATTCTGTGACTCACGCATGTCTTTGGGAAGCTGTCTATACATCACGTTAACTGATGGGAGTTTCTACTTTATCAGGAGTAGGATGAAACCTAATGCTGCAAGAGAGTTTCTAGAATTTTTTCTTTTACTCAAATCAGGAATAGTCTTAATTGTATGTGATAATACACACACAATTGTACTATGACTAATTAAATATGTCATTTTCCTTTAGGTACATTTGTTTCATGTTACACTCTTGATGTAGCTGATGTAACCTGGTTTTGATTTAATGGAGCCAATTTATATTTTCTAAGGATCTGGTCAATTATATGCTGCTTATGTCATCTTGTAAGAGGAAAATAACAAGGAATAAATTCATAACCTCATGTCTCATTAAGTATCCCATCAAACAGACAAAAAAAGTTCATTAAATAATAATTCTATATAACTAAGCAAGCTTGGCTGTGGTTGAAGATACAGACAGAATGCATGCATAATTGACAAGATAGGAAAACAAATTACAAAAAGGGAAAGTTCAGCATAACCTCAACAATGTGTTAAAATTCATTCAAACTCACTATTGGGAGTTTTGGGGAATGCCTTCATTTTTATCTCAGAAATAAATACAGTTTGAGGAAATTAAGAGTACGCTAAGATAACTAAGCCAATACAAAAGTCCTCTTATTGACAAATGGACCTTCAAATAGCCATGAACGACTTCTATAGAAGTTTGCTTATGTAGTTCCACTTGTCACTCTCAATATTTCTGTATTGATAGACTGCTTAATATCTGATAAAAGGAGCTTTTTAACTAGAATGTGCCTTTTTAAACCACAGATGATGCGAAAGTAATATTTTATTGGAGAGGCACTAACATGTACTTGTGATCATTTCACATGTTTGAGGTGCTACATTTAAATGCTTTTGTGAATAAGGCTGGGATTGGTTAAGGGCTTGAAATCAAGCATGTTACCAGACTTACTGAACTGTTGTCTATAACTAGGCAAATATATAACTGATACAATTTTTTTCCTGTACTTTGTAGAAAGATACAGTTCTATATCCTTGGTTCTCATTTTTGAATTGAATTCTCTTTCTATTTCTGCTCTCTGCCTAATATCTGAAAAAAGTTTAGTACATTATTGTTACTTTTTCAAGAATTGTTTTAATTAGAAAAAATTATTGGAAAAAGAAAATTAATTAATTTTTAGAATGATAATCTAGCTATTTTATGGCTAGTATTCTTCCTTGTATGTATAAATTATGATTTCTTCCCAATGTCATGTTGGGAAACTCTGTAATTCTGTTTTATGTACAATACTATTTCTTCAGTGCACTGCTCACTGTGCTGCCATAGATGGAGCTTTGTCTGGGTTGACAGGCCTCCTCTAAATCAGCCTGTATTATTCTAAACTTTGCTTTTTGTCTACTTGATTATATATGCAGGAGATAACATAGTAGAGAATTATATACATTTCCTAAGTAAGTAATTTAAAAGTGTGAGACTTGGCCTGATAAAATGGCTAAGGTTTTGAAGACTATTTTTTTTTTTATGGTACAGATGTGCCTATATTCTGTGTCTGTCACAAAGGACAGATCTGTGTATCTGTTTGCTAATTATAAAGTTAACATATATTTCAGCTGCAGTGGCTCATCTTTTTATCTGAGTAGATACAGGGGTACGTACTGCCTGAGGCAGTGTCCTCCCGAGGTGGAGCCCAAATCTTCTCTACCTGCTACGACTCTAGTCTAGATGACAGGCATATGTATTCCTTCCTGAACCTGATACCAGAGGTTCAATTTAGCAACGGTTTAGCAAGAGTAGGCCTCAGAGTAGGCTCTAAAGGTCTGTTCTGTGTTACCTTTATACAGAACAAACTTTCCTGTCAATAATTTTCCTTTTAGCTAGAATAATAGAGAACAATAATAGGTTCTGAAGTAAACTACATGTTTTGTAGATAGAGTTTGTTTATGGGATTGATAACAAGGTTCTAGTAAACAAAGATTCGTGCTGTTTATGCTTAGTCCTAGAAAAACAAAGGTCTCTGCTAATTATATAAGGCCAAAAGACAAAACAAAACTGTAAAGAACACCTTTGTGATGTCTAAATTAACTTGATTCATAAACTCTTGTGTCAGAGGAGAGATAAGTCCAAAACGATATCTTCTTCTTGAGAACACATGTACTTGTAAACAAGAAGGCCTCAACCACGCTTGCATACAAGCACGATTTAAGGGGGATTGGGACCACCAGCGACCCCCAGAGACCACCCACGACCCCTTCCCCAATTTAGTACGCATGCGTAAAGACATTATGTAATGCATTATATAACGTGTTATGTATAAGTTTTTTTTAAATGGGTGGGTTTTTTTCTTGGAATTATGTATATAAGGAGCAAGATTTTGTTCTTAGATGTGCATGCTAGGAGGAGAGATCCCCCATGCACCCAGCGCCGCAATAAACCAATGTCGGCTTTCTAAACTATCATTTGGTTTGGAGAGTTTTCTTGGTTACTATTTTCCGGTAACAAACCTACTTTGCTCACTAGTATGTCTCTTCCAATCTTTCTCCCTTCTTCCTTAATTAAATGTATACTTTTTACCACTACAGATGAAATTATCCAATAATATCTGGCTGTAGTGATGAAAATAATAAGCAAATGTCATTGTTAATATAGATAACTTCACTTTTGAGTTTTCTGATCAAACTAAGTGGAGGATTAAATTAAACAATGATTGAATTTTGGGGAAAACTTTGTTTCAGCTAAATTTTAAACTAGCTTTTAGTAATAATGTATTGCTAGTAGCACTTTCTAAAGTCTAACATTCTTAAGGCATTTGGGGATTTTCTGAATAACCTAAAATGCCAATTCATGGGTCTACAGTGATTTAGACCAGTGAATTTTTCTTAAGTTTCTTAAGAAATTGCTTCTTAAGTAAACTGCATGTCCTTGATTTGAGTTTACTTTGTACTTTTTATGCCCTAATCTCTGCTTCAATGTGGATAACAGAAGCCATGAATTTTTAGATAAAAGTTATAAGCTACTGGCCTGTCCATAAGATTGCAATTCAGAAAATCCTGACTTCATATCTGTCTTTTTTTTTGACATATTTCCTGTAGCCTCGCTTAAAGATAGAGGAGCATTTTTCTACTTGCATATCCTGAAACTTTTTTCCTAGAACTGTTGATTTATATATATAATTTTTTTTTTTTTTTTTTATTTGACTAGCTGCCCTGGTTCCCTAAATAAATTGAAATGGATTCCTGGTTAAAAGTTCTTGCAGCTTAAAGAAAAGGGACGTTGTCTAAGGACACAGGTCAAGTGACAGAACTTCGTATGGAAATTGTTTGTGTTTTTTTTTTCTCGTTTAATTTGGTGTTTTATTTTTTTCTAAGCAGTGACTGAAAAAATGCAAAGCAGGAATTCAGGGTGGTTATCTTTTGCATTTACAGATAGGAAAACTGAGGCATAAGGAAGCCTGGTGACTGGCCCACTGCCACCAGCTGTGTCAGTCACTGGTATAATGGTACTGACAGAGGTGTCGTACTTGAGAGCCAGACAATGTTGGCCAGCATGCCACTTAGCTGAATGGTGTCTGCAGCTTGAATGAAGGTTGACTCCTTTTTTTCTTTCAGTCACGCAGACAAATTCTTAATGATATTATCCAGCCTAGTGCCTTGCTGATATCAAGGAACAATACATATATGTAATCTTATACACTCATCACCCTTCTTGAGAAAGAGACTACGTAGGGTAAAAGCAAGGAGGGTTGCAGACAGCTGGAGTATACCAACTTTGGGGACTGGGGACAGTGTGCAATTCAGATGGATGTAGGAAAAAGACACGTAAAGGGTTAATAAGGGTTTGCTAAAGCGCAGCAGCAGGATAGGATGAAAGGAGGTGGGAGTGCATAAATTCATCTGGAGTCAAATCTCCAAAACTATTAACTATGAACTGTTAATATAGCCGTTAATAAACTGAAGTAGAATACTGGTAATCAGCACCCTGAAAATGTAAGAAGATAAATCACCAGAATGTAAAAGTGAGCAACATCCCTCTAAATTAAAGGGATTTTGTGTCATATTTGTCATTAAAGAATGAGACACGCTATTTTTACTCCCACTTGTAAGGCCCAGTGGATAGAAAAGGTTAGCAGTAAGCAGCTAAAGCTTGTGGGGAAAAATGACCAATGTCACCTTTCAAGCCACAAAAGCTGCAGCAACTGAATTTTTATGTTGCTTCCCAGCTCACACCACGATGACTTACAGTTAACATTTGCAGCACTGCACTGCTGAGAGCTAAAGGCTTACTCAGCAGAAGTAATGTAAGGTGAATACATGGTGCTTGTTCATATGGGGTCAGCGTGAGCTGAAAATGCTTTATACCATGCCATCATCAATATTACCAGGTAGGAAATGCAACCAAATGATAATAGGGCTAGCTATGACCTTGGTGTAAGTGACAAACACCTTACGTTATAACACTTCACAAGTGGCAATAAGTAACGGAGCTCGCAGAGGTGGCCTTCAAATAGAAGTAATTAACTGAAGCAATGTAGAGAGAATACATGAGCCTGGGAAATGGACCAAGGAAGAAGTAGAAAAAAACCAGACAAACTGGAGGAAAAAGACATTTTTGTTTCAAGATGGGAGACTTATGAAGGTTGCTGATAGCATCCTGGACTGGCTGGGAAGTGGAGATAAGTTGGATGAATGCTATATAAAAAAATATCTGGCTTGGATAATATCACATTACCAGAACCGGTATTTTCTATCCTGCTCACAAGTGAAGCATATAACAAACTAATACATATATCATGGGAGGGAGGAGGGAAGGGCACGTCCAGACTACGGCTTAAAAAGTAAATATATCCAGGGCCAACATCCTGGGCTTACAGTAAAAAATAATAACCTTAGCTTCCAATTTTAATTTTTTTTTTTTCTTATTCTCACCACTGTGGAGGGAAGGGGATGAGGCTTGAAAATATCTCCAGCATGTAATTGAAGTAGTGACGTCTTCATGAGTCAGCAGTCGAGGGGGAGCGGGGGGTGGGCGTGGAACCAAATTAAAAGAAAGATTATTCTTGTGCAGAGATATGTCAGAACTACAGGTCACACAGAAAGCATTAGTCCTGCAGAGGCATTTCTAGCAATGGAGTGTGTCTTGTAGGCTTTGCAAGCATGTATGCTCTTAGTAAAAGTATAAATTCAGAAGTAAGCCATTTCTGCTAGCTTTACCTCTAACCGTTTACTGCTTTTGAAAGCTTTGAAATCTGTGCTGTGGTGGAAGCTCAACCTCCAAACGGCTTTGGTCTCTCACTGTGAGAGGAGTGTGCTGTTGTGCAAATGTCAAAAGCCTTTTATATTGTTTCACCGTAGATCAAACTTAATTATCTGTCTTCATTGTTTTCTACTCCCACCTTTTCTGAAAACTGGGGTTACAAAGTGAACAAAGAACGTTCGCAGTTTCTTGCAATAGGGAAGAGTCACACACGATGTAGCTGTTAAACCCAAGACTTTATACCTCCATTTTGTGTAGCTTCTGGAAAAGGCTTATGTTGAAATATGGAAGGAAAATATAACATACTATTCCCCCCCCCCGCCTTTGTGCTTTCCAGAGACAGTTGCAAAATAGAACACATTTCTTCAGCCCTTTGGGTAATTAAGGGCTGGGGCAAATGACTAGAAAATTGTAAATGGGTTAATTCATTTGCAACTCTTTTTTCTTTTTCTTTCTTTGGTTGAAGAATCTAATTTTTATAGAGGGCAGTAAGCACTTCTGTGTGCAGAGGGAAAGTTCATTGAACTCTTACTCTGTTCTTCTGAGAATCCCATAACTGGACAAGGAAGCAGGCATTATTACCCCTTTTTTATGCTTTCCCCTTTTAATTTAGTAAGCAGGGCCAGTCTTGAGCAGGTACTATGGAAAAGAAACAACAATTGCTTAAGATTGTCCCATGACTTGTATCAAAGGTGCTTCTGAAACTACATGACAAGCAGGGAGATTTGAGGGGGAGACAGAAATAGAACTTCTTCAGAGGCTACAGTTGGAGAGAGGTGACCTAGGGATCATGTTATCAGTTCACGATCACACAGAAACTGGTTTCCTTAACTGGAGCTGTAGACTTTTTCGTCTATACCAGGAAATCAGATTTTCTTTTTAATCTGCACATGCAGGTTTGCAAGTGTTCAATGTTTGCAAATTAGCCAGAATTTCGTAAGTGCTCAGCATTCAATGTGTCAAGTCTGTTTACAAGTAGCTGCTTTTCCTGAAGCCAAAACAGAAGTCAAGCCCAGACACTTTCAAAAAGTAAAGACAACTTTAGCTTATATGCGCTAGCAGAACAATGACTTCAAATCCTACAAAGAAGTGAAACTTGCTGGTCTTTAGCCTGGTGATTTCCAGTGTGTCTTGAAGAAAGTAGAGAACAAATAATAAGGAGGTTGCTGGAAATATTAAATCTACATGGGAAGGTATTTAAGTCCTTTGTTTGCTCACAAATAGGTCTGACAATATTTGAGAAGTGGAAATAATTATATGATTGCCTTGAAAATCTTCCGTTTTGGTTATATATTTTTAGCAGCCTATCAGTTATAAAAATGAATATGCACTAGTGAATAGCTTCAAATACTAATTGTTCAAAGACGCTTTATCAACTAGTCAGACACTTTGTGATGATATCTGAATCCTGCAGTGAAGGACAAATATTCAAAATCACTAAAGGATTTAAATAACACACTTCCAATGAACTCCATAAAATGGGATGTTTATAGGTATTTCTGTGCTTTTGAAAATCTGCTCCTGAATACCACTGTTTAGAGGTGTATAAACCACCTAAAGAAATAAATTATATGTAATGTACCACATGCAATTTTAAGGTAAAGTCCATGAACAATTCTTGAGTATTATCTACTTGCAGAATTATAAATAATCAAATAATTATTGCTGTATATCTCTCTTTTTATTGCGTATTCAGTAGTTAGAAACCTTTATTCCTATTTTTTTTTCCAGGAATGTACCATGTTTGAAAATGGTGAGTAATCTTTTTTTTCTTGAACAAGATCCTACCTGGAAACCACGTTGAAAACAGTATGGTTGTCCTTGTTCGTGTCATATGTGGAATCATTCCTCTTTGCTTAGGTTTAGAAATTAGCTCGTCATGTTGAATATTATTCTAGTAAAATTCTGTAGGAAGCTTTGAAAACTCCATGGAAACCCTCTAAGTGAGAGCTGGTAAGTTTGCTGCAAGCACATAGTTTTCACTGGCGGCCTGTAATTTCCTGAATTCATGATGCTTTCTTCATTTCATCCAGTCTTCCTAAAATGTAAGTAAGTTTCCCTAAAATGGATAGATTTTTGTGGATGTGTACATATGGTTCTTCCTAAGACAGGCATCTTTTTAGAAGAGAGAAGAAACTGTTTCATTATGAAACCACCCAGAACAGTTGTTAGAACATATTTCCCTCTGCAGCTGATAGCCAGCTGGCAATGACTCCTTGCTGGCTGCAGATACTTGCCAGAACTAAATGTGTTTTTTTTTCTCCCTGCCTTTGAACTTTGCTCTATTTGAATATCTTCTTTGGTTCTGATACTTCAGAATCATCTGCCTTGTGGCCTCACATTATTTTCCAGTGACAGTTTTTTTCTTTTCAATATTTACCAGTGATCTATTCAATGGTAAGAATTTTTGTACTAGAGAATTTCCTGTGCATTTGATTTACCCTTCCAAGGACGTGATGTCTTCATTGACTGACCCTTTATAAGGCAGCTGTAAGGTCACCCCACTCTTTAAGACATATTATTGGGGCCAAACAAGTATTCTTCAACTAGACTGGAACACATGAAATCAAAATTTGACACTTTATGTTGCACTTCGTGTATATTCGATTAGGGCACATTTCATGAAGAAGCTTCTATTGAGATGTTTATCAACTATTTCCCTAAATAATATCCTGTTTGTCTCAACAATATCATTTAGAATATATTATTTATCTATTACCAATGCTTTGGGTCATATTGTATACATAATTTACAGAAATTGTGGTATCTTTCAGGATACTGGAAATTGCCGTTAGCATTAGTTAGAACAAGAAGCATGAAAGAGTTTAGTGGACAATTAAAACCATATATATATATATATATATATATATGTTTCTTCCATTAAAAAAAACAGGAGTCTGGCTGCTCGTAGAAACTACAATTTTACGACTTTTGTAAGGAAGTAAGAGTTAATACATGCTGACACTGGAATAACTGAGTGGTGTTTTTTTGCTGAGTATTTAATTTAAAAACACTTTATATTTAGTACAGAAGTATTATTTATTCTATGTAATACAAAAAGACACAATTGTACTTCTGTCACGGTGGAGAGTGGAAGGTTTTAGGTTGCTTAAAGAATCGCTGCCAAAGATATTGGCAAAAGTGATTTTAGTGAGAATTTGTAAAAGTGCGACTTAACAAAGTTCGGATGGTGAAGTTTACTCTGTTACTTACTACAAAGGAGAAATTAGGGCAAAACTGGGTCATAATGGTTTACACAGACATTGGGAGTGTGCAGGAGTAGAGGGGAAAGGGAAACGAATAAGCAAGACTCTGCCGTTGAGTTATGAAGTTCAGAAAGGACCCCTTTGCTTTATAAACTCCTCCTCAGAGACGAGTCTAGGTGTGACTGGATCAAATCCTAGTCCCAGACTTGGTCAACCGTTTATGTCTAAAGGAGTTGGATACAGGGATTTCAGTGGTATTGATCTGATGTGGTGTTAAGTGCTTTGTGTAACTTTGGGATAGTAGCAATTAAAGGTCTAACGCTATTATGGTATATCACAGGATTAGATTATGTCATTTTCTAACAATACTTAATCAATAATCAACAATCTATTATAATTGATACAGTGATTCAGTTAAAGATATATAAAAAAATTACTTGAATCAAATTGCATATACACACGCACACAGATGTGCTATCAAATATAGATAGAGGTAGATATAGATATAGAGGTAGATATAAGTATAAAGGTTGACCTATACTTAAGATGTTTCCTTTTCTGCAGATCATAAATTTGTAATCCAGTAGTCTTTGCAAGTCTTACGGAATCGAAAGATAGTGAATTACTCACTATATTTAAAAAAACAATAATAGTAAATAACTCATTCTTTTGCTTCATCGGTATCTTTCGAGAGACAGTCTAAATTATCTCATGAGTCAAGCCTGGACATCTTGGAAGTGGCCTTGAGAGGCATCCCAACTCAAGGGAAGATGCAGGGTCATAGTCTACTGTGATCCCAGATAACTCAAAGGGCCTCACTTAGTATTTATAGGGTCGCAAGATGATTCTTTTGGCCGTAATTCTTGTCAGGCAGTCTTGGTGCTATCCAGAGCAGGTAACAGTCCAGTGCAAGAGGAGTTTTGTGTACGTTTCCAGGGTAGCAGGAGTTAGGTATGGTTGGGAACCACACAATTGTCCCAACTCATTTTTTTTGTCCATTTCCTAGGCAGCAGGAGTTGCAGGTGTGGTTAGGGGATGCCTAATCGTACTAACTCACTGTACTTGACCCTAGGGTGAGGAGATATCAGGTAGTCTCGACTCACTGCACTGGCAGACAGGATGAGAGAGTGCCTAATTGTTTCAGACCCCTCACTGCGCCCACAGGCAGGACTAGAGAGCACCTGATTGTCTTGGACCACTCACTGTTCCCTGATTAATGTTGGTTGGTCCTGACATTACAATGCAGCCTGGGGGGTGGGTCTGCACCATCACAACTTCATACATATATTATGATTTTGTATTGAAAACAAAAGTAGTCAATGTATTATGCAAATTATTTTGGTAATTTATGGCTTTTCTTTTGCAGTGTGCTAACTGAAGAAAATTTTGAGTGGAAGTTTTCCATGAGTTGGATATTAATTCACCTGATAAAGTTTGTATCAATGTAATTTATTAAAATTTGTCGTTTCAGTCTGATGTCCAATTATCATAACAGTCACTTCGTAAATGTTTACATACAGCAGGAATAAAAAACCACTTATGAAGAGCATCTCTAGAAAACTGTTACCATCTATATATATCTATATATATCTATATGCTGGCAGCCCTGACCTTGAAGGAATGGAGCTATGTCCTTGAACTGTTGAACCTGAGAGCAAAGAGGAACTTAGCAAGAAAACAGGATGTGAGACAGTGTCAAAACAGGATGTGGAGTGACATTTCAGCTACCAACCATGGACTCAAGGCCGGCGCGTGACGGTCAATCAGCGGTTGTTGTCGGGCACGTGAATAGCGAGCGTAACCAATCATAAAGCTAGTCAGCTAGAGGGGGAGGGTATAAAAAATGGATCAAAATATACACAGGCGCTTTTTTGCTTTGCTGTTTGCTTGGAACTATCCTTCTGTCTCCTGTCTTATTTGACCGCTGTGACAAATATAGCGACACAAGACATTTTTTTTTGAGCTGTGACTGACTTCGTGGAGATCTCTTAGTTGCCCAGGACAGTGTTTTTCAGTGGTTTGGTTGTTGATACTGCCATATATCTTGAATAAGGAGAAGGCTGCTTCACAAACCTACATTTATTTTATCATAACATGATGCCAAACTTGTGTTGTTTTTGCACAGGGGCATGGAGCAATGACATGGAAGATCGAAACAGGAGGGAGAGAGTATCAAACTTGGTATAGTCAGCATCTGGACAGTTTCAAAGTGGCAGATTAGAGAAAAACAGGGATCAAATCAAACTGGTGATGTAAACACATATGGGAGCATTCACCCTTGTCCCCTATAGCCCAACATAATGTCTAGCTCCAAACATTTGACCTGTGTTTTCTTACAGGCTTGTGAAGCTTTGGTGATCACCAATGAGGATATGGAACAGGTACATGCTCAGAAAAATGAAAATAATGATAAACATTTGAAATCTGCTTGCAAAAAATGAAAGAAAGAGGGAAGTGTGTTCATTACGAACACTTCACACTGTGTTATTGAAATTAAAGCTAAGGTTTACTCAGCTCTCATCCATTATATTTGACTTGTGTTGAGAAGTGATGATTACATGACTCTGATGCATGGACTAATATTATAATAGATTTTTAATTGAACTGAGGAAATACTTATGGGGTCAAAGTTTTTAATAAATGAAGAGATTAAATGTCCCATGAAAGGTACCATATGGTTTTTTAAAATCTGAAAATTAGTTGCAAAGTCACAGTTAATTTAATTATATGGTCTCTCTCTTTTGGGATAATAAAGTAGACTGAGAATTATAATAGTTAGAGAATGAAACATTTGCTGTTGAGAGGCATTTTGAAAATGAAATGGTTGGCTAACTGCTTTTAGATGACTATTCATGTTCATAAGGATATTCTTTTAAAAATGATAATGTATTTAGGTCAAAACACAATAATGATTGGTGTTGTATTATCTTCTGAGTTGTACCTTCTTGTTATGCTGGATATTTCAGTCTTTAGGTGTGCACATTTTGCTAACAGTAAAGCGAAGATATTGTTGTAAACACATGGGAAGCAAATATCTTGGGCCTCTGATAGCGTTTCCTGTTTCTAAGTTCACTGGCCAACGTTTATGAGCAGTACTATGAGTATGACTATCACAGAATATCTTTGTAAGAAAGCAGCTGCCTTCCAATGCACCTGCAGCTGCCATTAAAATGATTTTTAAAAAAACTTCTTTTCAGTGAATGATAAATAAAGTCAAGCCTTTGATTCATTAATTTGGTTACCTATGAACATCATGGACTAGAGTTTATCTTGTGGTTAACATACAAGATAGAACTTGTGTAAGGAATTAGAACTTAAACAAGATTATTCACAGAAACAAATGCTTTCTACATCAGTGAATATTCTGCTTTAGTGATGCAATGAAATCAGAAGTCTACTCAGCAGCAAAGTCAGTCACCGGTAAGAAATAAGGCTGGTTTTGATTGCATTTTTTTCAGACCAAGTGTAAAAAAGAAATCTTTCAGAACTGTGGTTTTTTTTTTTTTTTGTCATTCTGGTCAAGTAACATTTTTGAAGACATACACTCCATGAAATGTTTTATTCTCCTGAAAATTATTAATATATTTATGGTGTCTGAAGCAAAGTAACTTCAGAAATATTTTAATAATTGGTAAAGAAATTAATATAATAGAAAATTAACTACTTAGAAGTGTTTAATGAAAAATATATTTTAAAAATGCAATTCATAAATGTAGATGGAGAAAATGTAAAGTAAAAAAAAATTTCACTGATCAGCAAAATCTAAGATCTTATTGCTCATTCTTTTCTTTATTAACAGCTTCATGAAGTCAGTACCTTTGCAAATAAAATGATGATCAGAATCTTTAATAAGGATCCACTCTGATTTCTTATAACAAAATGAAATGATAGGGAAAGGATAGAAGTTATGTCATGTTTCAGCACTTACTGAATAGAAAAAGAACTGATTTAAAATAGTGAATATCTAGAGGAAAGTGTAGTAGATAACCTGAGTCATTAAACCACATTACTGAGAGAGATTTAATTTTTATTTTCTTCTTATCTCCTCTTATTTTTGGGGGCAGCAGTGTTTCTATAGAGGAGTGATACTGTCTTGTATTAGGCAATTTCCACCTCAAATATATTAGCCTTTCTTTTTCAAATGAACAATTTTGGATACTTTTAATCACAAGTGTACATAGTAGGCTAATATAGTTAATCTTATTTATTATAATTATGGTGAAATATTTTCTATTTCTTGTAATAGTATTAAATTATGTAACATAGTTCCCTTTTTCATGAAAGTTGCTGTGTATACAAAAAATTCTTGCTCATCTAAATGACTGTATGACTGAGGATTAAAAAAGTAGTGTATAGGAGGTAAAGGAATTGGAATGCCCCTATGTGGAAAATGGTTTCATTAGATAGGTAATGTTTCCTTTTTCCTCCTCCAAAAATTTCTCACCGCAGACAAAATTTGCGGACAGATTGATTAGCATAGGAAAACAGTTTGGTTTTCACATCTGAACCCTAGGGTAGAAATTAATCTCACATACCATTTGCTTGAATATCGGTTCCTTGAAACCTATACTCTGAAAAACATTAATAGTAAGCACATGAAAATCAAAAGAGGTTAAAAATTTCAAAACCTTTTTGAATGAAGCTGGCTGGATAGAAACCTAGGGAAAATACTTTAAAAGGTAATAGCTTTAAAGGAGTATTTTGACCATTTTGACATGATTGAGAGCGCATTGTGTTTAGAGTTGGGGAGAAAAACATAATAGGAGACTTGTTTTCCCAGTAGGTGTAACCAGCCCAGTTATGTCATACAAGTGGAAGGCCCAAGTTTCCTATGGCTTGTAAAGGCAAGAGAGTATAAAAATCTGACCTCACTTACTGAGCTGACTTTGAGCACAGTCTTGTGCTGGGGAGCCTGGTTTCATGACTGCAACGCTTGGTCTCACTCAGAGAGTGCAGTACATGTTATATACATTTGCTTTGTAAACACCTTTAACTTTTATTTTTTTTTAAACCATAAAACTGAAATAAAAGTAATTTTTAGGCCATGGCTCTTCAATTCTGCACATCTTTTAATGTTATGGGTAATGACTGTGACCATTCTTACATTAAATACAATCTTTGGTTTGATACAAGCCACTTGCAGTGGCTAGAAACCTGAAAGTAGATGTCCTGGTTTGGCCTAAACCAGGCCGATTTTCCTTTCAGTGATTTTTACTTTCAGCTAAGTCTCCTCTAAGTAACTGCACTTTCTGAAACTAACTACATGTTTTGCAGACAGTGTCCGCTTCCAGGACTGATAACGCTCGAAGTTTGTAGTTATCGCTGAGGCACCGGTAGGGATGTTGTGTAGTAAGGCTCTTGCTGTACTTAGTCTTAGAGAAACCAAGGTCACTGCTGAATTCCTCACTGCTTATGAGTGAAGAGCCGAAGGGGGGGTCGCAGCTGCAGGGGGGAGCAGACAGGGCAGGTGACCCAAAATTGACCAACGAGGGTATTCCATCCCATACACGTCATTCTCTGTATAAAGCGGGGGGATCACGAGGGTCTCGCTCTCTTTCTGCTATGGCTGGTGTCCGTGCATCCCTGAATCCAGCTCTCAACCGTCGCTAGGCCCAGCCTGGGCCTTCCCGGAGCCTGCCCTGCAGTGCCGGTGGTGACGTGGCCGACATGGGGGAGCTCAATCTTGGTTTTGTGTATATATATATATATATATAAAAAATATGTATATATTTGATTATTTCTATTATTATTATTATACTCTTTTTCATTATTATAGGTTTATTAAAACTGTTTTAACTTTCCAACCCGTAAGTCTCTCTCCCTTTTCCCTTTCCTTTTCCCTTCGGGTGGGGGGGGAGGGTTAACAGAGAGTGTCTGCCACAGGTTTAATAGCCGGCCCAGCTTTAAACCGTGACAGTAGATTTAAATTGACTGAAAATAATCAATAGAGTTTTTCCGAGTAAAACATTTTTTTTTACAGTGGGCACTTGTTTCTACCCCTGGGTGGTCCCTGACTTGCAATAAGAAGGGAAGGGAAGAGTGTTCAAATTCTGATTAGAAGCAGGTAAAATGTGATGAAAAAATGAAAAAGTCAGTGGAAAAGAAGTGGAAAAAATATTTTTTTTTTTAAGATACCATGTGTCAATGTCAAAACATTTGATATTACATCACTATGAGAAACCAAGTGTTTGTTTGGATTACTAATGATATAATAATTTTATGGTAAACCTATGTAAATCATATCTAAATCTTGGTTTCAAAATTAAACAAGATGAGCCAACAATCTAAATGTAATAATTTAACGTTATCAAAATGAAAATAGCTTTCTTTCATTCCATGTTAATGTTAGTATTTATTATATCTCTCTGTAACTGTTGATAGCAGTAAGGGAGATCACCCTTTCTGATATTACATTATTAGAGTTATTGCTTCTTTATACTCTTGGTTTTTGCTGTGCTTAAATTAGACTTGGTGATGATTCAGACCATAGATCTCTGTAACTGAATAATTCTGATGGAGTCTATGGGTTCTATGCATGTTAAGGAGTAGTACATGATAGCAAGTGGTCTGTCTATTATACAACACAGCTACTCAGAATAACCTCCAAACTGGACAACACTAAAAAAAAAGAGGCAATTGATATTACAAATAATTGCTGAAGAAGGAAGGTGTGCTGGGGAAATTATCAGGGCTGGAACAGTTCAGTTTTCACAAGTAGTGAGGAAAGAGGAGGGAAGCTCATTCAAGTAGAAGTTTCTCAGCTGAAGAACAAAATAAAATGGGCTGATGAGAGAGAGAGCAAGGGGGCAAGTCTTTATCCCTTGATAAAGACACATGATCTTGACTGAAGAACAAGTGATGGTGAAAGAAACTTACCTTAAAAGTCAGAGATTCTGATTTCTGGACTTTTGCATGTACAGAAACTGAGTGATCTGGTCTCTGACCAGTTACATGTATGAGAACACATTGGGAAAGAGTAGCTGACAGAGATGGTACTGTTCTCATCTACACTGTTGTCCTCTCCAAGCTACAGGGAAACTTTGTTAGACTTTTCATGCAGCAGGTCTGTTTGCTAGCTTTAATTCTGCATTAGAGTGAGAATTTAGTCAGAAGCACGTACTTTTTTAGCGTCCTATCCTGAAAATATGAACACAAGAGTAACTGTCTGCATGAGACCTGTCCCAATGTGGTAGTAGGCTTGAAATTAGTTACATGCCTAGAATTCTTCTTGTGAACAAGAATTTGAGTCAAAAGGAGGTATTATTTTCCTGTAATTCCAAGACGAAAGTCCACCAATCTGGATGAGGTAAAAATTCTTCCATTTCTCTTTGTGTGCATGTGTAGATACACCCTCCAACCATAAATGTCCCAATCCTAAGAAAGTTGCAAACTCTTTTTTTTATTTTCCTCTCCTCTAGCCCTTCTTGTTCAAATATTCCCATTACTGATGGCAAGACAGGAAGATAATAAGACTAGCAAAAAAAAAAAGGTATCTAAAGCATATATAGCATTTGTATAAAATGTACTTGTAAAAACATGCTTTGATTAGTTAAGCACTTTGTGATTAAGCACCCTATGTTTTGTGATTTTTTTTTTTTTTTTTTTTTTAAATATAACTAAATTTTATGGAAAGGGTTCAGTTTCATGGGTCTATTCAAAAAGCAAATGAAAAACAAGAAATTGCATCTCATAGGTCACCTGCATGGCTGGAACATACTAAAGCCATTATATGGATGTTTGCTACCTGACCTAGCAGGGTAACTAATAACAGTAGCAGCTCACCATTTTGTGTACAAACTGGTACTGGTATACTTGGACATACTCAGCTGGTGCATTTCATAAATATTTGCTGTTAGCTTTAGGCAAATGCTACGGTAAGCATCACTTTGAAGCATTTTAAGCAGAAGTTCTGGCAATAGCACGTTTCAAATCTTGTAATAAGGCTAAAATGTATTGCATAAGAAACTGCATGGTTAAATGTATTCATAATTTCTACACTCCTGTTTATGTGACTTTTCCTTTGTGAATGCTCTACACTGATTTTACACAGGATCCTGTGTTCACTTAGGTTCTCCATGCCAAGAAGCTGAGATAGGACTGCTTCTCTCCTTGGTGCATCCTGCGGTCGTGGTCCCTCTTCTGTCCGAGACTGACTGCATTGTGCTTGCTAGGGCCTCCTCCGTGCCCATACACACTGGTTTTCTTCCACATGCCGCTTCTGTCTAGTGTCTGGCTGGGATGGATCTGGATTACACACATGAACCTAGGAACTAGAAACTGATCCTGGGTGCAGCAATTTAGATGTATGTGGGAAATTCAGGATTTCATTCCAAGCACTTGAATAGACTATGCTGCTGTGATCACCTATTTCTATTGTTCTCACTAAATGAGACCCATAACGCCTCTGCCTATTCCAGTCACCTTCTGTTTCCACCACTTTCCTGCTGGCTTCGCATCACAGCCAACTCTTCCTCCACTACCAAGTCTTCTGTGGCCCCATGTTTACAAGTAGCAAATCAAAAGGCCCTTTTATGTGCTCTTCAGCTTGTACTTTTTCTTCTAAGGTTCTTAATCTCAGACCTTTATTCAGGATTTTTGAGCCTAGTCTCCTTGTCTTGACAGATCAATTTTCCCCCCCCTGCCTTCTTGGCCTAAGTCCTTGTTCAAGTATTGTTTGAATGTCCTTCACACATGAACCTAATTTTATTCTTACTCAGATACTACCTTTTTTCCCCATTTTTTTTGTATTTACCAGATCCATGGATCTCGGCTGAGTTGATTCCCACTTCTTCACACCAGCTCCCAATCCTATTTTTCTTCTAATAGTTCCCATCCTAATCCCATTTCTGTTTGTTTACTTTAAAGTTGGGACAATCGTTTTTCCTCTCTTCTCACCCAAAAGACTGTGGAGCATTTTGCTAAAAATTTATCAAAATGCAACTTTTGCAAATGAGGCTGATAGTTTATCTTGCATTAGGATATTAATTTTTCAAACGCTTTGGAGATGCAGATAACTTAAGAAAATCCCCAATAAATATAGTTTCTTTTTTATTCAATTTATTGTGTTTCAGTTACGTAAAGCTGTATTACTTGTGAAGAAAGTAACAACTTCACAAGTTTGAAGCAACTGGTTTAAGTGTATTGCTTGTTTCTGCTATTTCTGATTCATATCGTGGTAAGTGACCATCCAAAATGTACCCTTTTTTCTTTCTAAGTGTGGAGGATTGACAGTAGCAGCTCCAGATTTGCTAACATTAGGACGACAGGCTCAGCAGTGCTTGGAGGTTGAGGCAGCTTTCCTGTGCATTTCCAATTAATCCCCGCAGGTTGTCTCTTTGTGGCAGGACGACATATAAAGTGCACTGTAAGATTATGGCACCTTCTCTTCTACAGATGGAAAAGAAAATACTTGTGTCTGTATTGCAGATACACAGCTAGACAGAGCTTGCCTGTAGTCTTTTATACATGCATGTATTTTGAATATTCTGGAGTGCACAAGGCAATGAAGCAGGTGCTCTTATTCAGCTGAAGATCCCATTATTTATTTTGAAAATCAAAATGAAAACCTGTGCACATACTGGCAAAATAGCAAGATCCTACAGGTCAAATCAGACTAAATGATTACTTCTAAAGTTACCATAGCAGACTGGCTTCTTTTTTTGTTTGGCACATCTATTATTGATATAGCAGGATGTTATTCGTATAGATACGTGAATGAATTATACTGAGGTACTGGAATTGCTGGTACATCTCCTAGCCCTGATGGTGAGTAAATGAAAACATGGATTCCTGTTACTGCTAAAGAAGGGCTAGAAGATGTACTCACACACACAGTGTGTCTTACAGATTCTGTAAATGATTAATTATCACAATTTGATTTTTTTTTTTCCAGACAGAAGTCTTCATTAATCAACAGTCCTAAACTATCAAAGTAATTATTGAATGATAGTTTATTATAATAGATTGTATTTCTTATGGAGTGATACTGTTATGCAGACATTTTGAATTGCAAATGAATAGCTGCACATCTTTCGGATCTGTTAATGCATGCCAGATCGGAGCCAAATAGCCACTAGCTACACAGATATAGTGTGACATTTCTGAATTCTCTTGTTTCCTTCTAGAACCATATTTGCAGAAGTGGAAGCAGTTAAAACAGCAAACATTTTTCTTAATTATTTTGTCAGCTGTACTGAAAGCTTTTTTACATAAAGGCAAAAATATTTTCCTTAACTTTCATATGATGTTTAGAAAAATTTGTGCATTACACATTTAGTGATCCAAAATTAAACTGTTCATATATGATTACACATTCTATATATTCTTTCATATATGGCTCAAACCTTTTCTTACTTGCCTGTGATTTAGATAAAAATGCATGTTTCCCCCATCAAATCTGCTTATTTACATAAAATATATATATATCTCCTAAAATAAAATAGGTAACTACTCAATATTTAACATATTGTTATTCTGACAGATTAAAAAAAATAAATGCAGATGAAAATGTTATTTTTAGTCATATTTAAAAATAACTTAAACCTTTCTGTACCATTAACAAGTATGTACCTACTGCACATGGCTAGGAAAAAAATCATTTCTATGAATCACTGCATATTCATTAGTGAAAGATGAGCCTAAGGTCTCATTTTGCAGTGAAAGTGTATAGTAGGAGATTAAGCTTTAAAAGTGAAAACAAGATATTCCATTCAATAGGTAAACTCCAGGCTCCAGTACTGTGGTAAGATAGATATTCTTGCTGGTAACAGCAGGAAATGTTCTTTGATGTGTTCTCTGGCAGTTCAGTACAAATGGTCCTTACGCTGATAGAATTGAAAAATAACTAGAGGAGTCAGCCTCTAAACCATATCTCCTTACAATCCTGTTTTGGCAATTGAAATATAGTATTTTATAAAGAGGAAATAAGTCAAACCAACCAATTTTATATTATGAGTGTATAAAATGAAAATGTTTTCAGAGAGGACAAGAAATTTAAGATTCACACTTCTCACAAAATCTAAAGATTTCTTAAAATTGTATTCAAAATATTTCATTTATAGGGTTCTTAGAAAAAATAGCATTTCAAATAAATGCAAATCCTTTTTTTTTTTTTGTGTTGACTTACTGAAATGAATTGAAAAATTTTGGTTTTCTTTAGTGTAATTTTAACCTGTATCTCTATGTACTTCCCTGGTATTTCACAACAGAGATTGAGCATCTCTTGTGCGTGTCATTCTTTCTGCCATGCTCAATCCAAGCAGGCTTCCCAATACATATAATGGCCAACTTCCTCCCCTCGTGCAGAAGAGTCTCCCAGACACCATGATATATGCATTTCAGCCAAGGAGAAGCCAAAAAATACTTTCTAAAAAGCGCTATGGTAGATTAATGAAAAACTAGGTATCTGGCTGTAGCTGAAATTTTTCTTCAACCTACACAATGTTTTGTTAGTTCCTTCTAAGACAAAAGCTGTACGTGTGGCATGCTTACTTTGGTACCTGATTCCCTGGCCCCAAAAGCTAATGGGAAGATTCAGCCGGAGAAATGGGATTTGAGGCTGGATTGAAAGCAGGGCAAGCAGGGAGGCAAGTCTCTGTTTTCCAGAGACCTCAGCTGCAGTGCACGGATAAACTGGTAACATGGATCCCTGCAGAGCCTCGCTGTTGCTGTGTGTTTAGGTGGGCGTCCACAAACGGGGTCTGGGCAAGCCATGGCATCGGCTGGTTGTCTTATCCCAAAGACAGGGTGGAAGTAGGGAGAAAGTGGGAGCCTCTGGTCTGTCACCTGCTGAGCTAGAGAAGGTAACAGCAGCAGGGAGCTGCTGGATCCCTGCAGCAGGAGGGATTGCTAGGGCAAGCATCCTTGATGGCAGGAGGCAAGGGCAGATGGAAGGCTACCCGGTAGAGATTGGGTTGTGGGGTTGTAACACTTTTGTTTGCTGTTATGAAAGTTGACTAATGCAGGGGTGAAACACAGCTCTCTTTCTGTTTCCATCCAAATACAAATGCAAGCTTGAGTCAGAGCAATAGACTTTACATACTGTATAGAATACATTATTTTCATTTATCATTTTCCTGGCTGCAAAACCATACAAATGGAATGGCTTGGAATAATTTATTTGAAGGATAACATATATACACTATTTCTAATTTATAAATGATTAAATTGTACAGATAGCAAGAAGAGGGCATAACCTAGCTGTTTGCAATGAAAATTGCACCTGGAAATAAAATAGATGGACTCATCCTCAGGGAAAGCTTTGGTTCCTATGAATACTGTAATTCTAGAGAAAATTTTACTGAGAAAAAGAGAAATGATACTTTTCAGTGAAGTGCCACAAGATTCCAGTCTTTCTATTTTATAAATTTTTATATTGAAGGAAGGGAATAAGAAGATATTGATGTGAATTACACTAATTCTTGAAATAACCACTGCATCTAAATTGAAGTGTTTCAAAGAAGCCTAAGAGACTGCTCCTGATTGCCAGAGGTGAGACATTCTCAATTACCTCAAGTGCTAGTGACCTACACAGCAAGGATAAGAAGCTTTGGTTTTGATGACCACTTGGGAAAGAGATTTATCATAGATGAGGAATGATCCTGGCTTTGACATTTACAGATATTGAAGACAAATTGCCTCCGTCAGATGGATAAGTAATATTGGTTGCTTGGGTTTTTTTCATGGTTATATGGATCATGTTTGAATTATAATGGCCAGAAGGATCATGGTTACTAGACAACAGAATCTGTTTTGCTTAACTACAGGCTTTTTTTGGTTTTGTATTTTGGTTCTGAAATGATTCAGGCTATTAAACAAAATGCAACCTACAACACCTCTTCTGAAGAAAAATGATTGAAATGTGGGAACCAGTGATAGTAAAAAGGAAGAGATTTAGCTATTCTTTTTATGTCAATAAGCATTTGACAACAGGTTACTAAGTTTGGTCATGAAATGAATATGTCTTAGAAATAGCTAGAGAGGAGAATGAGCAAATACAATATGCAGCTAAAAGTTTGAAGGCTTATCTAATAACAAACTTGTGTCAGCAGTTCTGAATGATGAAAAATTTTTACAGTGAGATATTTTAATGTAGTACTATTAATACAGTTAATGTTCTTCTGACTGGAGAAGTTAGAGCAAAAATCTTTCCTCTATTAATTTCTTGCGATTCTTTGCCAGCAAGGATCTACTTAATTATATCTTAATTTGTGGTTTTAATGAATACCATGAAGTTACCTTTTTTTTTTTAAATACAGTACTCAGTATTCCAAAAATGGAGTTACAACATGCATGATAGGAAATTTATTAAAATAGGTAATTATAATATGTTGACAAATAGTGTATGATCATAAAGCTATGCTTTAAACAGCTGCTCTAAAGAAACTCTAAAAAGACTGGATTTCATATACAGATTAAACCTTGGTCTCATTGAAGTTGAGAATAAAATTCTTCAGGGAGTCAAGCAGAACAAAAAAAATATTGTTACATTAAAAGAGAAAAGAAAATGACTGCATTTTGTATATCTGTAATAATTTTAAAGTTATATAGGTATATAATTGCACATATTTGTAAAAACAGTTTTGTAATATTGATATGTAATTATGCATCTGCTATGGTTTTACAAGACATAAGTTGTTTTACCAATTATTTTTTTTATACCTATGGGTTCAGAAAATATTTCTCTTTTACTGTTTTCTTATACTCTCTTTAAGGGGAAGGAATAGCAACAAGGTTATGTAGTTCTTATCAGATGCACTTACCTCTCTTATTAATGTAATTGAAATCAGTCCATGATAAAAAGTTTCTCAGTATAAGAAAAATAAGCAGCATAAACAAGACCAACCTAGACCAGCCTGATATTTTAATCTATTAATGTATACTCCAGAAAAAAGTATAAAGGCACCAGAATTTAGTTATAGGGAAGGGAAACTGAAATTATTCTTCTGATTGATGTTTGTTATTCCTGTTACTCTGATGAAAGAAAGTTCTATAGTTCCTTACTACACAAAATCTGTAGTATTCATTCACAGTGCGAATGGCTCCCAAATTATTAAAGCCAAAAAAGATTTCATTGTCACTGGGGAGTGTCAAGCAAGAAGATCTTGGGATCTGCATAATAATTGGTTTGAAACAACTGATATTCCATACAGTACTATGTATACAGACAGTAATGAATATGGTAGCCACAGTTTGTGAGATCTGTATCGGGACTATAATGGCAGCTGAATATTTTTCAGTCTTTGGAGGTTTTCAAACATCCATACAAGCTAATGAGCTAATTTAGATAAGCATTAAACATGAATTTAATCACATTACTGGTAATTATTAGCAGACACACAATATGAAGGCCTTTTAGTTTCCTTCAAAAGTTGTAATTAACCATGAAAAAAGTAAATTGTTTGACCTCATGAACTGCATATAAATGACTCAACTAAAGACTTTTAGATTTAATAGGATGCTTAGCTTAGAGTCATTTTTCCTTATATATTATTTAGCTGAAAGTAAAAGTGTGTGTTTTTCCACATGTTAACTTAAGAGCAAAATCAGACTATATTTCTGAAAATGTAACTTGCTGAGATGAACCTGAAAACCAAATTAATTTTCTAAGAGTATACAGCATATGTTTATCTAATATGTGGCCACATTCCTATTCCATCTCTTATACTGGTCATGAGTTAGCAGATAAGCATACACTTCCAGTAACCTCCCCAGCTCCTCTGAAATGTTTAAGGGTAAGCACAT
This sequence comes from Nyctibius grandis, assembly GCF_013368605.1. Lineage (NCBI taxonomy): Eukaryota > Metazoa > Chordata > Aves > Nyctibiiformes > Nyctibiidae > Nyctibius > Nyctibius grandis. The sequence continues at coordinate 9,623,441 of NC_090659.1, read as the reverse complement.
GAGTCTTGTGGATTAGAACAAAAAGTGTGCTCAAATAAGACTTGGTGTTTCTCTTGGCAAATATCATGCGAATAGGCATACCTGGCCCAAAAGACTTGAAAGAGCAAGAAGATTTCCTCCCTGACTGCCTACACCAGGCAGGGGGATGTACTGCCGGTGCATTTCAGTGACAAAAACAATGGCTGGAGTATAAGTAGTAGCATATAAAAAAAATTCTAAAAGGATTTTGAGATAAAGTTTCCAGTCCTAGAAATATGTGAACAAATAAATATTTTTAGTTTACTTGCTTTAAAAGAAAAGGAGCTGTTACACAAAGTTTTCAAGTTGATGTATATAGAGATTTGTCCCTGAAGTTATGATTCTGGAAAGAGACACTTAATAATCTAATTTCAAATAATGGAAGTGAACTGTTTTTTGAAAGTTGGCAAATGACTATGTTCGATTTCTCTCAGGCAGTGAGGAAGAGTGCTTTCTTATTTAACAGAGTAGTGAGCTCATCTACTTTTTCATTTGTCAACGGACCATTGCTCAAGAGCACATCTTCCATGCCTTTATTCATGTTACTCAGAAGTTACACTTTTTTCAGTAATATTGAAAAATGAAGATTTATATGAAAACAGATAAAATGCCTTTTTTCCAATGGATTATCACTGATATAAAATTATTATCTTTTAAGAGGCTTGTTGAAAGCAATTTTTTCACTGTAAAAATTGGTGGAGAAGTAATTTTCTGTATAATTAATTTTTCAGCAAAAAATGTTCAGCCAGCTCTCTGACCAGCCATGTCATCTGTGCCTGTGATTACGCTGAAGACTCTGTTTGGGCTTTAGCAGGTCAGCTGTCAGCCTAAGCTAGAATGTGCTTTTTCACACAACAAAGTGGGTGAAGGGCAATCAAGTCAAAGCTACGTTTTTCCTATCTCAGAAATGGCTAACGAAATAGGCCACATGTGAGATCTTCCCTCCAGCATGCTTAAATCTTATGTGGCCTTTCTGTGAAAACTCACTTCCAGCCCCCAAACCCCACAATATTTGGCATAGAAACAGGCAGAAGTCATCAGACAGAAGTGTAGTTAATCAGCTATAGGAATGTAGGTGTCAATTAGAAGACAGAGTAATCAACAGGTTTTGGACACTTTCTTCTGTTGTGTAGATTTTTTTCTGCTTCTTGTAGCTGTTTCTCCTTACTGTCTTTCACCTGACTTTTTTCTTCTGCTGTACTTTAAAACATTTCGCTCTCCTCCCTTCTCTCTTTTCCTCTGATGTAGTTACTATTTCTTCTGTTGCTTTTCCAGCTGAGTTATCCTTGCCAAATAGAGGATTCCTGAAATATTGTGGAGCCATGCTGGCCCCTGCAATTGCATTCTTCAGTTTATTTATGTTATACATCTTCCTCTTATGCTGTGTTTATATAAGCAGTTACAACAGTAGAGCATGCTATCTATAGACTAATTAGAATTTACCATAATAAACACAGCTATTAATCATGACTTTCATTATTTTTTTTCTCTAATAAACACTTGATATAATCCAGGACAATGACAAGAGAATGATCATTAATAACAAACACTTAGTATTTATTAATTAATTAAAGCTGCTCATTAATTTATTTGAAGGCTAAATTTTAAAGGAACACGCCATTCACGTAATTTACCGTAAATTAAGAACAAAAATGTCTTCCCTTGGAATGAAAATTTTCATGAAACTTTGTGGAGTGCATTAAGGACTTTGTGAGTAGAAAGCTACACCTGTTTAATGAAAAAAAAATCATCATTTCATTCTCAGAGCAGTCATAATCTATATGGTGTATGTGTGAAATTACATTAGGTAAGTAAGAAAAAGTATTGGTTTTAATGCTCTGATTGCATGGAAAGAATATCTCTTGCTATGCTTTTTCTGCTCTGTCTACAGCAAATGGAGATGTGAACTTATCCCCGTGTCTCATCTTGATTCTCTTGGTTCTGTTGTGTTTAGCTAATATAATACAAAAATAGGAAATATCAACTTTTTGCAAGAATATAAAATTTGAGAAAGGGAATTTAAATTTTTTTTGTTGTTGCCTCAAGCACATTGTGAATTAAGTTACACCTGTCTCTCTGAAACTGATTTTTCCAACCTGTATACTGGAGTTTACACAACTGTCTTCTTTTGTTTATGCCTTTCACAGTCTGTTTTTATAATATTCTAACTGCACTTATACTACTTTTGTGTTTTCACTATGTCAAACTTGAGTATAAAAATCTTCTAGCTATTAAGCGCTCTGTTTTGGTTAACAAACATGATTTTGTCTTATCAGTTTTAGAGTCATCTTCAAGAGCCTAAAGCATTTTATTTCCTGTGTTGATGAGCAAAATTTCCTTCTAATTTTGCTGTTTAGTAATAATACTGGAAAACCATGAAATAAAACGAGGAAAGAGAAAATGTGTTGATAGCTCAAGAAAGAGAAAGGCTATTAGAAAAACTACATATAGAAAGAAGTCTATAGTGTTTCCTGTTTTTAACAACCATCATCTTTCATGGTGTTGAAGGGCTGCTTGTCACTGTTGGGGTGCTGCGGGGGCTGTGCAAATACACGGCCACTTTCCAGCAGTGGGGTGGAAAACATACCCACCACAGAGCAGTACTAACTCAGCCACGTTGGCTCCATGGCCTGCTATGTAGAAATCTATGTCTGGGCTGTTGAATTGTGGAACTAATTTAGTTGAGGTGTGTTGAATGTACCAATGCGCTGAATGACTTCTGTATAGTTTATTAAAGGGAATAATCTTTAGTGAACTTCAGGAATATTGTCCCAAACTATGAAAACAGGTTTTGAAAACAAAATAGTTGAAACATAAATCTAATGGATGTCAGGTGAAGAAATATCCAGTTTTGTTTCTGTTTCTTTTTGTTACAAATTATTTCATGCCTACTGTGTCCTATATTTCCAAACGTCCAGAGCAGAGTCTGACCTCTGTAAAATGTGTTCTGAAACCCATTTGTATTTGATCTCTCTGAACTCAAAATTGTCTTTTCAGGTTGTAAAATTTGGAAGTGGGCTCATTCAAGTAGTGTAATATATGTAAAACTTTAAAAATTGCATTCCAAAAGCATTTTTTATAGTCCTTAATGGTGGGACTAGATCATTCTCCTAGATCACGGCGGAGGAAGCAGTGCATTTTCAACAGCATTTGAGATTTGTTGTAGAAATTACTTATTCAATTGTCATTGGCTTATAACTGTCATTTTTAAGTTTTGTTTTTTATAAGCATAGGGGGACAGGTACTCAGTGATAATCCGTGACAGACCTATGTTAATTTCTATGACATGATGATCCAAAATGCTTGAGGCAGCTTTTCCTGCCCACCCCCCCCGGAAGGGCACTATGGAAATGATGGTAATTTTTCTTGGCTCAGTGAATCAGCATGTGCTGTAAAAGGTAGAAAAAATATTCCTATGCCATGCTTGCCATCCTCCTCGTCCTTATCTTTGCATCATCAAATAAAAAAAAAAAATCCACGGTTGGTTTGACCCATGTAGCTCCTTCAGTCGGTCAAATTAAAAAAAAAATATCTCACTGAACAAGTGAAAAAATGACCTGTCTGCATGTCTATGGAAGCAGAGGGTTCCAGTGGGATCTTGTTCACTCTGAGTTTTTGTGACCTCTGGTTGAGCAGCAACTTGTGCATGAATATGTAGGCAAGCACCAGCAAGGCAGATGTTACACTAACTGACTGACCTTCACTCACTGAAACTGGTAATCAGTTTGGCTGTCATTCATTGTCCTTTTGAGGCTTTCTCACAGCAAATGAGTGCCAAGGAGACATATTTGATCCTGCAGGTCCTGCCAGAAATTAGGTTTGGACTTGGATATTTTGGAATGAATCTGAGTCGAGTTTGACAACAAAGGGACGGCTGCTGCAGAAACATGTGCAGATGATACACTTCTCAATCTGTTTGTATCCTCCAGAGCAGGGAGACATTGGGGCCTTTTCCCACCTTTCATTCAGCCATGGATATGAAGGCAAAACATGTAATAGTGTCAAAACATATAATTCATTTATGCAGACAAACTGGCCACAGAATTTGCACCTATGGGGCACCAGTGTTTAACTTAGTAACAGGTAAATCATTAGTGACCAGCAGCAGAAGCCTTCTGCTTTGTAATTTGGAAATTAGAATAGGATGAGAACACACATATTAAATAGCAAGATAAACTTTTTCTCACGCAGCTAATAATATCTTATATACTTTAATCATGCACTAGCTAAACAATGTTTGATAAAAAGCAAATTTTCTGTATTTCTGAATCAGAATTTTTTTTCCTAACATTTCATTAATGGTTTTCAGAAGTGCTGCAATGGTATATGAAGATGAACAACACTTCACCTGTATGTACTGGATAGAAGGAATGTGGCAACAGAAGCGTAATAATGTTCAAGGACCACAGTATATGAGGGTTTGTAAGACTTTAGAAGCTGCAGTGGGATAGTAATAGAAGGTAGATTACTAGAGAAGTAAAGGGTAGAGACAACAAAAAAATGATACAAATACTGATGAAAAAGTTGCAATCAATATTATTTGGAAAGATGTGACATTGCATATGACAAGGAAACATCTTCTTTGTCCCCTTCCTGAATAAAGGGGAGGTAGATGCTCCTTAATTATTACCTCTTTTCATCAACAAATTAGTTTTCCAGGTTTTGGGTCAGTCACCGTATCAGCATATAAAGCAGGAGAAATAATGTGAAGCCCAGTTTACAGGTAGCCTGGTTTCTGTACCCTTTCAGCCTCCCTCACGTGCTGCCTGCTCCATCCAGGTGCAAATTGCGTCTTAGAATTTCTTTTGTATGTTGCAGTAGAATTTATTAGTGTGATATTGAGATATAAAACTGCCTCAATAGTCCTCTTTCTCTTTTTTCCCCCTTTTTTGTAGAAATCTGTTTGATTTCAAATTATTTCTTCTGTCTCTGTTTTGCTATATGTATCCTTAAGTGTATTGATAACCATACCACATTACCTTCAATATCTAGTTTCTGAGAAGCCATTCATAAGCTTGCCTCTTCTTCCAGCGCTAAGTCCCTTCCTGTGCCTTTTTGCTGCTTTTGGTACTTTTTCCTGAAGTAGCTTGGATTTAGGTGGAGTTATAGTCAATGTTCTTCTATAAAAAAGGAATAAAAAACCCTGCCGTGATGGCAACAACCGGGATCTCTTGAAGTTCAAAAATGAGTCGCCTTGAGGCTCGTGTAGGCAAATGTTGCATTCTGGTTCTGCTCCTTGACTGAGCTTTCCCATGGCTGCTCTAAACTTCTCCAGTGCTTCGCGTCACATAGGCCTGTGCCTCACAGCCATCCAGAAACTCCGCAAAATGAAATATGCTGAGTGTAACTTAAAAGTGGAGTGGAAAAAAGTATGCACGAAAAAAAGGAGAGAAACTTAATTAGTGGTGTACAACAAAGATAATGTTGGTAGGTGCTGGAATTTAGACTACAGGGTTGTAATTGCAGCTTGCAGCTGAGGAGCATATCGGACAGCTCATCCGAAAAGTCAGCTTGGCCCTTCTTCAGTCTGCACTTTTGTGTGTGCTGATCTGTTCTTCCAGTATAACTGTACTTGGCCAGGAGGGCTGTGATGTGCTTTGCAAGCAGTTACTCCCCTATCAGGACTGTATTGGACAGCAGGATTGGCAAGGAAAGCCTGGGCAAGCAAACCCCCTCCCTTTGCCCCCAGATTTGCTTAGAGGAGAGTAATTGGAAACAGTGATATTACCTCAAGAATATTAGGGTGATCCCTTGATTATTTTGGCCTTCAATTGCCTTTCCATTACCAGCAGTGGACCAGAAAAATACAGGATTGAGGAAAAGATGCACAATCCCTGTTCTAAAATACTGCAGTGTTTTTCTAAGTTACTACATGTTCTTTATTTCTGTGCTGACCAAGTGACCTCTCAGTGTTACAAAGTCTTTGGGGTGCTGCTTCCCTTGCCATGTGTGGTTTACACCTCAGAGCAGAGCCTCAGTTGGCAATGACACGGGCAGTTAACAGTGCAGCACGCAATTTTGATGTTGTAGTTTGAGCTTGGGAGCACTCTCCAGTTGTATGAGTTTCAGCGCCATTTGCTAACCCAGGCTATTTCTTATTCCAGAGCTTTTAGTCTCTGTTTCCATGTCACTGCTGAGTGCAGACATGATCTGTGCTGGTTAAAAAGGTATTCAGAAGGTTGAAAGGAAATGTCTTTCAGACAAGGGTGAAAGAGTATCTCACTTACTTGTATCCATGAATGTTTTTGACTTAGAGATTTTATACAAGGATTTTTTTTTTGAAAGATAACTCACTGAAGATTTTTAAGATTTGTAAAAATTATCCTTAAAAGCATTATTGATAATAAATATATTTGCATTATAAATACACTATACATAATGTGAGTGTAACCAAGTCAATTTTCTTTTTAACCTAGCAATCCTATTTAAGAAGTTCAATTTCCCCCATTCTCTCTTCTCTTTTTCCAGTTGTGTGTTCTGACTAGAAAAACCTACTGTCCTCATGGCAACTAAAATCTTAGCAGCAGCACAAAAACAGCCCAGAGTGATATGTAGCCACTGAATCCTCTGAATCCTGCCCTGCCCAAGACCTTAATCTTGGCTTCAGAATGAAAACTTTTTTAAATACTGAAGATAATTCAACCTCTGAAAAATCATGATCCTGGGACTTTCTGCAACACAAGCTCTTGGTTCTGAAGGGAAAAGGAAAAACCAGAAAAACACTTCTGACTGTGTGCAACTGAAAATTAGAAACCAGGTAGGGTGATACCAGAAGACTCCAAGATTGCAGTTTAGAGAATACATGAAAAAGAGGCCAGCGTTACTTTTCCAGGCTCTTTGGCCCAGGGAAAAAAAAAAAATCACTCAGTGTTTGTTTATTCTCCATATATTATGGTTTTCAGTGACATTTACTATTGGTCATGAATGTGTGCGGGGGTTTGCTTTGTTTTATTTATTTTGTCTGGGGAAAAGCATTAGTCAGGTTGTACTTTACACAAGAAATATTATTGTTGGGATTATGCATGCAATTAAAAAAAGAAATCAGTTAAGAATTGTTTATTGCTTCCAGTATTAAATATATCAATATGGAATAAGCAAGGTATAAAGTGGCATCTATCAGCCAATTCCCGTTTATTTGTTGAACCAAGTATTATTAGTGACTGTGAACGCATCTCATTCGGAGACCAGCGTAGGGGAAAGGGACCTGGAGGTCCTAGTGGACAACAGGATGACCATGAGCCAGCAGTGTGCCCTTGTGGCCAAGAAGGCCAATGGCATCCTGGGGTGTATTAGACAGGGTGTGGTCAGCAGGTCGAGAGAGGTTCTCCTCCCCCTCTACTCTGCCCTGGTGAGGCTGCATCTGGAGTATTGTGTCCAGTTCTGGGCCCCTCAGTTCAAGAAGGACAGGGAACTGCTAGAGAGAGTCCAGCGCAGAGCCACGAAGATGATTAAGGGAGTGGAACATCTCCCTTATGAGGAGAGGCTGAGGGAGCTGGGTCTCTTTAGCTTAGAGAAGAGGAGACTGAGGGGTGACCTCATTAATGTTTATAAATATGTAAAGGGCAAGTGTCATGAGGATGGAGCCAGGCTCTTCTCAGTGACATCCCTTGACAGGACAAGGGGCAATGGGTGCAAGCTGGAGCACAGGAGGTTCCACTTAAATTTGAGGAAAAACTTCTTTACGGTGAGGGTGACTGAACACTGGAACAGGCTGCCCAGAGAGGTTGTGGAGTCTCCTTCTCTGGAGACATTCAAAACCCGCCTGGACGCGTTCCTGTGTGATATGGTCTAGGCAATCCTGCCCCGGCAGGGGGATTGGACTAGATGATCTTTCGAGGTCCCTTCCAATCCCTAACATTCTGTGATTCTGTGTGATTCTGTGATTCTGTGATTCATTCCGATGGTGTCAATGATGTCGTGCTTAGTCCTGCGAGCTTGAGAGCAGTTGGTTATGGCTGAGAAAAATGCTAAATAATAGGACTTTAAACAGTGTTCCACAATTGCCAAGGCACTAGTACTGAGTATTTGTTTTACTTTGGAGAGGAGGACTTTGTGTCCAAGCAGAAATGGAAGAGAAACCTCAACCATCTTCAAAACTGAATGTATAGGACTGTTTCTGTATGAGGTAGGTGGAGTCTGGGAATTACATAGCTAATTCTGTGGTGACATATGATGTACTATTTCCAAATTTGTGCTTCTAAGTCTTCATTGAACTGTGTGTTTTTGATATACTTGGGTCTCCTCCGGTCTCAGTACCTGCTCTACTTGTGCTCCCCCATTGCACAGACCCTATATATCCCTAAGTATGCCAAAAGTGGTATGAATATAGTTCAGCAGAGTAACACTCAGGTCCTCTGCTGAATAATTATTATTGAATAGATGGTATTTTAATTATTATTAAATAGATGGACACAGAAATTACTCTCTGATAAACACGTGGCATTAATGCAGTGGTACCATATAGGCCATTGGTAGATCAAAAGCCATTGTCATGCTGGGGCCTTAGCCAGTGATGGGAAGGAGGAATTCATGCACTCCAGTCACTGGAGACAGAGTCTCAGAAGTGCAAGTCATTTGTCCTGCCTAAGCAGAAGGTGATCTTGGCCTTGGGACTGTCATCACTTGTCTGGCTTTCCCATGGCCTGGCTGTTCCCTTGGGGCAGAACAGTGCACAGGAGGAATTCAGAGTCTGCAGTTTTCTTGTCAGGTACTGTGCAGACGCTGTAAACAACTGCATTGCAGTCGAAACAGATCATATGGTAGGGAACTGCACCCTGGAGTGCCTCTTTCTCTCTTTACTGGGCCAGAGAATATCAGTAGGATGTAAATTTTCCTTTGTTACTGACAGTACGCTGTTTATACTTAAGCTAATTATAATGTACTGAAATAAGTTATTTTTTCATTGCCATCATGGGTGGTGAGAAAGAAAAGAACTCTAAGAGGGAATCCGTAAAGGACATCACTTTGAAAGGACAGCAGGAAGGCTACAGAAGGAAAAGTAAAGAGAACTGGAATAATTTGAGTTACAGAATACTTCACCTGCTGTTACTACCGAAAAATATCAATACACCAGGAATGGTAATTTAGTACATTGGTATGGGAAGCAACATCTTTTGTTTCAGCACAAAGTGTGTTCTGGACAGAGCAGAAGCATATGGGAAGGTGAAAAAGCTCTTATTTCCTGGCAGCTTTAGGATCTCATAGAAAATAGTGTCGAGGGTAACACAAGATCACAGTCACCACAACAGACCAATACCTTAACAACCTAGAAAAAGGCTAATCTTGGTACCTGTAGTAGAGCTTGCTGAAAAAGACAGCACTGCTTAAAAAGGTGATTCAAGTCATGTGAACTCAAAGGGACCAATTATTTTTTTCAGCTGTGCTGGTCTCTCAGCCTAAAGGCACCTGCTGAACTATTGCTGCTCTCATTTCAATCCAGAAAATTCACAGGTGGTTCCTGTTAGATTATGGGGACCTTCATAATCATCATTTTGATGTTACTACTTCTTTCTCACCGTATTTCAGTGCTTTGATCAGGGGACTGGTTTTCCTTATAGTCACAGATGGCTGCTGTTTGACAGGCTGACAGGCAGACAAAGTAAATAGGCATGAAAATAAAATATTCCTTTGTTTTGGTGAGTCAGGCCAATGTCACATGGGTAGACACTGCTCTGTAATCCTTCTAGCTGCGTTAGGATGGGGAGAGGGTATTGTGTATAATGGTACACAGAAATCTTATATCATTCTTCCCTAGACTGTCCTGTTGAGGATTTCATCAACAAATCTGAGTTTACAATGAAATTTCACTGTTACTTTTTCGATTAAGGTGGTAAGCGTTGCCATTATATAGCACTGTGAAATTTCAAGGGGTTAGTTGGGAAAAATCCCATCTGGGAAAGATGTGCCTGATCCTGCATATCAATGGGAGTTTTGAGCACAGATCAATAGCAGGATGAAATGCTACATAATTATTGTGTGTCTGTGCCTGTATCTACTTGCCCGCATTCACAATGCCAAAAAAAAAAAAAAGGAGTTTTGCAAAAAAACCCCTCACAAACAAACTCTTGGGGTCACCAAACATAGGGATCCTAATATAGCAATAAACTAGAAAGATAGGGATCCTAATATAGCAATAAACTAGTTACCTAGGCAGTATAAATGATTTTATGAGAAATTTCTTTATTATCAGAAGATAAATCCAATAAATCAATAGTGATTCTTGAAATTGTTGAAATACTTTGGATTAAGGACTATTCTATGACCTTTGTGGCAACTCTTGAAGAAAAGTGACATCTGGTTGGTGAACTCTCCTGGGTAATTTTGTGGGATTGTAAGTCTGGTTTTCCATAAAGAAATTGTTACTGACCTATTGATGTGATATGACATGACTTCCTTTTTGGCAGGTTAGTCAGTAATAGAGAAAGTTAGTCCCACCAGCCCTTAGACTGATCTTTTACCAGTTAGATGAGAAAAATTATCAAATAAGAAACTGGCTGACTGTCCCCAGAAAAGGATGATAGCATGACAAATTTATCTTTGTTTATCAATTAAAATGAGCCTAAAGCTATGCTTTTTGTCATTTCCTTTATTTTAATTGAAAATAAGGAAGCTACCAAGAAAATAGATTTTTTTTTTTTTTTTTTATTGATACATTACCTAGCTAAAGATCAGCTCTTTATATTCAATACTTGAAATAAATGATTTGATTAATTTAAATAGTTGAAAAGAAGCTCAATTACCAGGGAACTTTTGTTTACAGTTCTCTCTTTTCCATTTCCTGATTGTTTTTGCTGCATCAGGTTTAGCTGGTCAATGAAGCTGAAGAGCAGTTCGTCAAGTACTCCTGTTGAAAAGGAGAATAAAGTCTGTTATTCCTGAGGGCACCGGGAAAAAAAAGGTGTTAATTTTTCTTTAGGATTTAATCCTTTTTGGAATCTAGTGGTGCATAAATGCCTATGGCTCTCAGGCCATAGTTCCAGATTAGGACCTTTGAGTGAGCTCTCCCTACAAAGCCTGCATCTCCCATCAATCTGTAATTAACACAATAAAACACACTTCGGGGGTGGCTTCAGGCGCTAGTCTTTTACCCGATGTGCCCTGTGGCGATTTAGAAGCCTGGCACCTGAAATTTTCGAGCAGGGTTGATGAGCAGATGGGAAACGTGGCAAGAGGGGGCGGCAGCGGCGGCAGCGTGTGCAGGGGACTGATCGCCCGGTAGCCACTGGTGGAGACTGCCCCTGTGCGGCGGAGCTCCGCCGGCGGCGGGGGGCCAGCGGCGGGTGAGCCCGCAGCCTGGGTGGCCCTGGCCTTCAGCAGCCCCCCGGCACCGGGGGAAAACAAGCCTGCGGAAAGCAGCTCGCTCAAAGCTGCTGAACTGAATCCCCCCGAAAGGTTTCGGGGTGTGTGTGGGGGGGTGGGCACCCCAACGTCTGCAAAAATGGGGTCACGTACGAGGAATCCTAGAGCAGCCTTAGACTCTGCTACCGTTTTTGGAGATGTTTGTCTCCAGGTTTTGACTTAGGCTGGTAGTTTGGATTTGTTGATCCTGGTTTCCAAAGACAGTTTGCAATAACGGTGGCTTCTCTAGCTACTGAAAACAATGGGTTTATTTTTAAGGAAAATACTTTAAACCTTCAGTTTCTTAAAAATGGTGGGTATAGTAGTTTTTAAATTGAATTTGCTTCGCTTGAGATACATAAAATTCCAACAAACTATATTTCATTAAGAAAAAGACTATGTAGAAATTGCAAACCATCGTTTTCAAATTTTTTGCTGATGTGAATACAATCTGGAAATTAACACTGTAAACTTGTATCAATAACTTTAGTTGGGTAAATGTATACCTCTGAGTTAGTAAAACTATGTGTCTGTCAGTGGAGACAACTGTAAACACAGAGAGAAAAAAAAGGTTTTCACAGAAAAAGTTGCTTGGTGGTTGTTTGCAAATGCTTTCCCAGATTGAGATAAACTAAGGTCAGGGAAGACTGTATCTTAAAACAAGGGCAAGAAGAGAACACAGATGATGTAATAAAGAAATAACCAGCAAATATATTGTAAAAGCATACAAAAATACATATGAAATGCATATATTGAGATTTATGGGTTATTTCCTAGATTTCGGAAGCAGATGTTAATGCTCAAATTCTTTTTGATCTCAAGTATTAAAAAAAAGTTAAACATCTCTGTGTAGCAATGATTATCTGAAATAAGGATTGACCATGACTAAGTCAATCTGCAATGGAAACATTTTTCTTTTTATTTGTACTTGTGTTAGATTCTGCTGTTCTTTCCATCAAATTTGTTGCTTCTCCCAGAATCTGCAAGAGGCTGTTTTTTTTTTCTAGTTTTTCCAGCCCTATACTATGAACTAAAAGATATATTAGAAAATAGTTGAAAATGTTAATGGTTTTATTATTGAATTGTGCTACAAAATATGAGGCTTGAGGCTTTTCTATGATATATGTGAAGGTGGAAAAAGATACACAATCGTTCATGTCGGCTCGGGCTTTGTCTCCAAGCAAACCCAAAGCTTTTAATTGTTTGCTACAGCATAGCTGTCGTCTTTCTCCTATGTTGTTGACAGTTCCTCAGTCTGCCCTCTGAAGAACCCTACAGGCCCTCTACGCTACAAATCTCATTTAGGTCTGTGAGTTAAACTTGCTGATAGAAATATTTGTTGGATGTATCCCATGGCATAATTTTTTAATTGTTTTCAGCATCGGAAATACTTCAGTTAATTTTCTCTCCCTCACCTTCCATAAAATTGACATTTTGCTTTTTGTGAAATGAAAATAAAGCCAAATGACTAAAACACTCTTATTATTTAAGTTTAAATATTATGACTAAGCTGTTAACTTCGGTTGTTACTGGCCAGAGTAATATCGTCCATCTACAGTTCCTCAGTATTAAAGTAATAGATTTTTTTTTTAATTCATCTTAGCTGTTTTTTTTTTTCACTTTTCTCCATGTGTCTGTCACTTCAGGAAAATTCATGAGTCAACATTGTCACTCATTTTAGAGAACCTAAAATGAGAAAAATCATTCAGCTTGTGTCTTTACATTAAATCAATCTTGAAATAATTTATCCTTCCCATGAGCTTTTCAGATGCACAGATCTCATTTATGCAGTTTCTGTGCAACTTTCTGCACAGCTTTCATTTGATTTGTTTATCCATGTGCTTCTGCATGTTCGTGTTGGATCCCGGGCTTAATAGGATGCATGGCAAGCCTTCACCAAGTTTCAGGTACTCTGTGTTAATCAAATCAATAAAATACAGCTTAATCTAATGGATCACTCTGGAGTGTAAAAAAAAAAAAAAAATCCTTCTCCGTATTAAAATGAACAAAACTGTTTCCTTTAGCAACTTCCACAGAACTGAAAAATAATCATTAAAATATATGTCGAGAGACAGTGAGAAACACTGTTTTACTTATTATTTCCTAAATCTCATAGTTTTGACTTCTCTGTCCATACCTTCATTTAGGATTTCATTTGTGGGAGGGGCCATCTTTTTGTGTTTTGTTTGCACAGAGTCCTGACACGTGTCTGGGGCCTCCTTGTTGCTGTTGTTGCATGAATGGGCTTGGTTTGTAGTCAGAAACATCGTTAAAAAATGATTTATTATGCAGTATTACAGTCTAACCAGGTTTATGTATGCTAAGACCTTGGTCATGGATATAAATGTATTAAAGAATGAAATAGAAATTTATGTGCTTGATAAAGCACATTTAAATATATTTACTTTGTCTGACAGGTGGAATAATCTCATAATTCTGAGCCTAGACTGCAACAGCTGAAGGATCTCTCTGGGCCAGAGACACCACAGAAATGCTCCGGCCCCAGGACCAGAGCCCCCAGTATGTCCCGTGCCTTGTGGGAAGCTCTCGGTTAAGACACATAACCCACTTGCTCATGTGGCTGGTGAGCTCCCTTGCCAGCCAGAGAGGACGTCAATATCACCTTTCCAGAACAAAGGCAATGTACAATTTCCTAATTTCTGCTGGAAAGAGGGGCTGCTGTTTACCTGTGTTACCCCAGCAGGGCAGGCTGCTCCCTCCCTGTGCGGCGTAGTGGGGAAGGGTCGCTCTCAACTGCCAAAGACATGGCTGAGTCTGGACTCAGATGCCAGAGCTCACAGGGACATGTTTTAGGGTCCTAATTCCTCACTCTCTGGACTAGGGTCTAGTTTCCCATTCAGCCTGTGAGTGTTTTATTGGCTTATCTCTTTATTTTATTTTGTAGGAATCTGGGTGTATGTAGAGTGACTGGTGCCAAACTGGCTCTTGCCCTGGCAGGGCACTGGGATGCAACAGGGGCAGATCTCCTACCTTGTGAATTAAGAAGTTCTCCCAGGCCAAATTAAATGTCAGGGAGACTTGATCTGAGGAGGACTGACTGCAAAGACAGAGGTAAGAAAGTGTTCTGCTAACTCTTCACCACGTCTGAGTTATTACACTGTAATTCTATGAAAATATGCTATCGTGGAGGATTGGGACACTGCTAAATGTGCATTTCAAGCACAGAATGAATGAATCCTTCCAAAGACCTTAAATATTCTTCATAAATTAACACCACCACTAGGTATTTCTTAATTGAGCTACTAGTTTTCAGTTGGCTGAAAACCAAATCAGTTGCCTATTCTACTGTCATTTCATGCAGTTCATGTTTGACCTTGCTCTGTTGCTGTGTTTGGTTGGTCATTGGTCAAGACTTTAATCCCCTAATAGCAAACTGAAGCCATATTAGTACTCAAATGGTGCTGTGATCTGTTGCAACTCTATCAGTGTGAACAACGGCCTGCTCCCTGACCCTTAGGCCAGCCTGTGAAGATGTACTACATGGATGTACATGTCCTGCCTACACGCAGTTCATGCATAATAGCAAGCACTAGACACTACCCTTGAGATTACTAGCAGAGCAAATAGAAGTGTCCATGTGAAAGAACAAAGACTGGAGCTGCTGCTTCACAGGTCTAGCATTAGTACTTGTGGTTTAAAGATAATCACATATCCTACACACATTAAATGATTGGGCCAACCCAGTAATGGAGAGTAATTTTAGCACAGAAAGAAAGAGCACTTTAAAAAAAAAAAAAGACAAACAGAAAAGATTATTGCTCACAGTTTTATTAAGTATCAAACAAAAAATTGTAAACATAAACATGAAGAATTAAGATAAAACAGAAAGATATAAAGTCTGTAGATTGTCTATCACTACGACTTCTTACAGGTCTGCCAGCCTGACTCTAAACTGGTATCAGGTCTCAAAAGGATTAATAAATCTGGGATTGGAAGTGCTGCTTTCTCTAAAAGCTGAAGAAAATATAAAATCAGAATATAATTCAGAGGCTTAAACAGTAAATTCATTAGGAGGGAGACAGGGAAAAAACAAACCTGAAAACCTGCTCTGGACAAGTATTTGATTTTTTTTTTTTTTTTTTTTTTTAAATTACGTGTTAGAAAATACACTATCAGTTTTCAAAAATATAGAAATAGTGTAGAAACCTCATTGGCAATACTTTGTCAAAGAAGAGAAGGTCAGATTTGAAATATTTTCCATTTATTAGTTTAATGCCAAAGAGAGTTTTTCTGGATCTCAGACTTTGCATACCTGTGCAGAACATGATAGGAAGGCTCACCAGAGTCCCTTCAGAAAGAATATTTCCAGGAAGAATTTCATGGTGCAATCCAATTAGCCTTTTTGTAGCTGCAAAACTCTTCGCAAAAAATAGCTCACTGAGTTCATGTGCATCGAGCAGTTCAAGTGAAAAGCCATCAGTGGAACTGAATTAAAACCATAGAGCCAAGGTCTCTCCTCGTATAAATCATGTGTATTGCTATAATAAAACAACAAGTAACAGAAGCAATTCTTCACACTGCTGAGTTTTTGGCATGGGAGCTGGTCCCAGAATCCAAATCTTACTGCTTCAGCTTCCATATTTCTTAGTATGTAGGAAAACCTAAACTACAATATGCTGTAATAATTTTGTGACATTTGAGAATAGAATATATGTGACCTAGGATGTAAAAAATAACTAAAATAAGTTGGGATTTATCTTATTTTTCTTTTTTAATGGCCTTGGTCATGCTAGTAAATGGCATTTTCTTATCTGTAAAATGTAGTGGAGTTATTGTACCGTGTCCTGATTTTGCTAGTTGAAACCTCTTTCTTTTTTCATAGTCATAAAATATATGTCAAGCACTATGAGCAACTCCTTTATGGCTTGCTTGCAGTGCTGCAATTAGGATCATACTGTGTCATATTCGAAGCTCAGTGACTGTTAAATGTGCTACGCCTGCATCACACTAACTACTATATCAGTCATTTTAGATGACCCCCTTGAAAATTGCTGCCAAAAGTTTATATGTCAGAAATCACTTTCAAAATGCTTATGAAGTGAAGAATTTTCACAGCTCTCTACCTACTCAAATAGTAAAAACTGTCAGTCAACGAAATCAGGCTCGACAGTTTATATTCCAAGACGCACTATTCAAAGATTTGCTTGAAAAATTATTCCTATCACCTGTCAGAAATGGGATTCTGTGGTTTAGTCTGTTGCTCGCTTTTATATTGTAATAACCACTGGAAGTTGCTACAAAAGATCTGCCAGAACCCTTGGTATTATTTTTAAACGGGATGAATCAGGGACATGTACATCAGCACTGCAGTACTTGAACATTGCCTGTCGTGTGATCTGGAAATTCAGTCTTCTTGCCCAGGTGTGCAGTTGTTTTCATTCAGAGCTCTGTACTGTTTCATCGGTGTCTTCAGTCCCAAGTGACAGCAAAAATATGACCCAAGTACTGAACACAGGAGATTTATTTACAAAGCATTTAACAACTGATAATATTTTTAGAGAAGGGAGTTTAAGAGTTTTTTAAGTTTTAAGAATTTGAACTGTAAACTTACCCTATAGGTCCTTTACCAAGGATGAGGTTTGGTTTATGACTGAAATTCTATCTTATCTTTTTAATTTTCTTGAAACATACACTAATCTGCTCTGCTATAGGTGGGACTTTAGTAATATGGCTTAGGTCCAAGACTAAACCTACAGAATCTATAGGCTAGATTTCAGTTTTTCTTTGTTTGAAGCTGTATAGCCACCATTATAGTGCTGAGAGTCAATATCTACGATGAACTGCTATTAATAAAGAGTCAATATCTACAATGAACTGCTATTAATAAAAAGTGAGTCACTCATTCATAAGTTCAAGGCTGGATCAATACCCTGTTACAATGGAAGGCAAAAGTGCAATAGGACTTCATGTGCCCTGTTGCCAACCTGTACCAAACCTTTCCACTTCCTCGCTTCGTAACACAATCTCAGTTTCACTGAGGAGTTTCCTTGGTGCCATTGGTCCTTTCACTCAGCCTGAGGTACTGGGGATCCAGAAAGCAAGCTCATCGATGCCGAAGACTGTCAACAGGACCTATCTGACTGATCTGCCTAGAGCATAATAAATGTATGTCTCTATGACTCAGTTCTTCACAAAGCAAAGTCATAGAAAAATTCTGCTGCAGTCATCTGTCTTTTACATAGTAAAAGACAGGTTCAGTGCTCTCCTCATTCTCTAAGTATTTTATTTCCTTTTTTTCGGCTTTCCATGAGATGACCCAAGCTCTAGGCCAAGGGTAGGCCTTTGTGTCCTGTCCTAGGTAGAGGGAAATTCAAACAGAAAAGAGGGAGATCTGTGTTCTTGTCTTTTGATTGCTGCTGCCTTTTGTATTAAACTGTCACTGGATAAACAAAACTAGTGCTGGGACCAGGACACAACTGCAACCTAGCTACTATGTGTTAACCACAGAGATTTTTATAGCTTTTACAAGGGTGCTGTCTAGATTTTCCTACTGGGCCAGCTGTCACTGAAATAGAAGGAAGTCTCTTCCTCATTTAAAGCTATCTTTTTCTCCTGTGAAACAGGTTCTGCAGCCCCAGGAACAGTCGTCAGTCACCAGGTCGTTCAGTGCAGTGCTGCCTTGCCTTCTGCAGGAAGAGGATGCAACTTCCAGAGATCTGTCCCCACCAAATGTCCAGTAGCAATCAAGTCTTTGTATGCAAAGGATAAGCTATATCACAGAGCTTCCTTTCGATATGGTATGTCTATATGGCAGTTATAAGAATGTGTATATGTTTCTCAATATATTTATGTGTATAAATATTTATGGCTATAACAATATAGGTATAAAGAAAGAACCCTAGCTGATGTTAAATGAATGCATAAACCATGCGTATGAGTGTCAGTGGGAACATCTTCACTGACTTTCATGGGCATTCAACCAGGATCTCCCCAGAAAGAGATTTTGAGATTCTATGCTGGGTACAGAGAGTTCTGGGAACCAGACTGCCCTTGGATGTGAGGAGAGACAAAAGCATTTTTAACAGTCTGCTCTTGTTTTTCTGTAGTCTGGTGAGGAGACTTTTTGCTGTCTGGCCTAGCCATTTTAAACACCAAGCCTTTGGATGATATTTCTTTAAATTTGGCCTAGTTTCCCTTGCCTGTCGCAGTGTGTTAGCTATCAGAAATACTCTAAAACACAGGCATCCAGCAGAGGAATTTCTCCAAGAATGAAGACAGTATATTTTTAATTGCATGATATGAAAATCTATTGTATCTAATGTTCAATTTAGATACTCCTCCCTTGGCACCATAAATGTGTGTGATGTTTTATTATAGGCAAGAGAAAGTATGATTTAGTCAGAAACAGATATGTTGTAAGGGAGTGGCTGCTTTCAAATCTGTTACCCATATAAAAATCTCTAAAATAGATGACTGCTAAATTAAGATTCTAAAGGAGATGAGAGTAGGATTAGTGACAATAATGCTTGGGACTTGTTCAAATATATTGCTGAATTCAATGCCTTAGTTTGACTGTAATAGTCTTTTTTTTTTTTTTTTTTTTTTTAAATTTTATTTGCCAAAGAATGCTAGAAACAAGAGGCCTATAACCATGGAATTTTCTACAAAGCTTTTGAGGTTCCTTACTACCTCTGTTGAAGTTACCTGTCAAGAAAACAAAGCACGTCAGATTAGAAGGTTGAATATAAATAAAAATGGACTCCTTAACCATTTGTTGTGTTATCTACCATTGCTGGAGTCATAAATCTGCTTGAGAACACAGGAATCATTTTACAATTTTTAGATGCTCTTCAAAGAGTTATGTGCCAAGTGCATAATGGAAATATGTGATTCTTTGTGTATCCCCCAAAGTATACAAAGTGATGGTAACTCCAGTATGAAGACCATTACGAGTCCTAATCTTAGGGCTAAAGCAGATTTGCTTGAGAACATGTCTTACTAGGATGACAAAAGAAGGTCAGTGGTGTTGATGAGGAATTTTATCATGAATACTGCTGTTCTGACAAGTCATTTTTCTAGATTAAATTCTATAAGGTAAAAAAACAAGTCTTAAATAAGCAGGGCTAATTTAAGAATAGGATCTGTAGTATTATTAAAGATGGTGCTCCAGGAAGAAAAGTACTATCAAAACAATATTTATCGCATTGCATTTCTGGCTACAGGGCTATTTTTACTTTTGTTGCTTTTTTAGTCATAACCTAGTAGGGATCAGGTCTGGGCTGTCACTGATCCTGGCAGACAACGTAATTCCTATGGCCATTTGGCATGTGAAATTCCTGGATCAGTTCAAACTCCCACTGCTTTTGAAGTTCATGACCAGTGACAAAAACGGTGACCAGACAGACATCTCAAAGTATTGTTTAATGGTTGGACCACAATACAATAACAAAGGGTAGCTTGCAACAACCAAATATCTACACTCATGATTACTTTACTTGAGTCTGTCCCCACCCTGACTTGGAATCTAGGAATCTGGGTTTCTTTATAAACTTGTAGGAGTGGTCTTTATCTAAGTGCAATTTCTTAAGAGTAACTGCTTTTTTTCTCCAAAGAAAGTTCGACTTTTCAAAACAGTTTGAAATCCTTTGCCTTCTCATTTTCTCTGTGCCTTTCCTCTTTGACAACCTGGCCTGGCGAGTTCAACAAGATGGTCAGCCCTTGTGTCGCCTCTCAAGTGTTGCTAGACAGGTAGTTATCTGAAGGTTTTGCATTCTTTTCTACTCATGGGAACTAGCCCTTTAAGTTAACGCTATATATTTGGAATAACATTTTATATATATATAAAAAAACCTGTTGCACTATTGCAAAATGACTCTTGAATCAATGTGTTTACCTACTGCTATTTACAAGCACTGGCAAATCTTGCTATTGTAGTTTGGGTTTTTAACTCCCGTTTTGCATTTTGTCCCAAGAGCTTACTGCCTCTCAGCAGTGTTAGCAGGAGAAAAACATGTATATTGTCTTAGCTCAAATACTCTGTCACTGATAGTTTCTCCTGACTCTCTTGTGATAATGATAAACTCTGCAAAGAAGAGTGGGAGGGTGTTAACTTCTACAGCACAGTTTGCTAGAATTTATCTGTTAATCCCAAAACATCAGAAGTCTTGTACAGGATAAAAGAAATATTTCTGTGGTCTGTTTCAGATCTAACAGTCAGGCTGGTCTCTCTGCTAAAAGTGCTGTGTTATTCTTTCTTGTTAAGAGTCCTGGATACTATTTAAAAATAAATAAACCAGCTTCCCTCTAAAGTTTGCCAACCTAGATTTCATTTAGGATCCTCTTCTTTTGGCCAGATCCTATAACTGAGGCAACATCCAGGATCTTTGTCCATGGGAAAACACATCCTTTTTCAAAATAGTGAATGAAGATACAAAATACAAACAATTTCTTTTTCCTTGAAATTACTAGCTGAAGAAAAACTCCTACAGATGTCTGTTGGCAAAAATGTGCACAAGAACAGCATTATCCAGGGAAGAAAGAGACTGTGATTAGGTAAAAATACATATGGCACAGTAAGCATTGCAAGGTACAACTGCAATTGCTCAAGCATAGTAATGTCATGTACGGTTACGATGGATGTGTTTGCCAGCATATAGCTCTGGTAAACTTTAGCATCACAGTAACATAAACTATGAGAGGCACCCTCAAATTGCAAATTTGTTCCAGTTTGCTAAGGTCTTCAAGGCCCCTCCGTTGTCCCTACGAGCCTATACTCCCACTATGGGGGCTCCCAGACTGTCCTAGCTTGGGTGCTGGGGTGGCCTGGAGGAGAAGGGGGGCACCTTCCTAGAAATCAGTTCTCAGTTGCTGGAGTCTCCAACATTGCTTATCTCTAGTTGGTCCCACCTCTTTGTCATAGAGTTACTTTTTTGTCCCCTCAAATCTCTGTGGCTGGGGGTCTTCTGTACTCCCTCATTTCTCATAGCCCGATTGTTCGTTGTCTCTGGGGAGTTTGCTTCGGAACTGCTACAGCTCCAGCACTGTTAATCTATTTACCTTATGGCTTGATAAATGTTAAGTCAGTATTTTACTAAATATGTTTAAACTAAGTCAACAGTTTGGTTATTGCCTGATTAATTCAGTCAGCAATTTGGTTGGTTCCTGTCTTGCCACAAGCAATGTTAAATATATTTGTGTGGGGCTGGCAATTTGGTTGCTGACTCATCTTGGCATAACTAGTCCATTTCCCTTACCGCTGGTTCATGATCTTTTGATGCCCTAAGGAGAAAAAAAATGATGATTTTTTTTTTTTGTTTTTCCTTTTTTTCCCTCAGTTCTTCTGGGATTTTTGATTGGTTCTCCCCCCCCCCACCTTTTTTTTACTATTTTTTCCCTGTCTTTTTTCTTTTTTCGTTTTTTTCCTCTCATTATTTTCTTTTTAGTATTATTATTATTATTAATAATTTTTCTGCTCCAGAACTTGAAGGACGTTAGATTTTGTGAAAGGAATGGAATGCTCTAGACTTCCAAAGAAAAGTACTTGTTACACTGTCTGCCTCTGCAACAGGCAGAGCAATTCCTGAAGTGCTTTTTTGGAGCTCCCTTGAAATCCAGCCATACCTGTACAGTGCTTAGTCGTGTATGTGCTTCCTGTGGAAACTAGCTTTTTGCTGGATCTTCTCTCTTTTGTCTTGACTGAGGGATTTCTAAATAAGCAAAAGCAAGCAGTGAAGCCAATGTTCTCCCTTTGCACTTCCTCTTCTCTTTCCAGATTACCCACTGGTTTTTATTTGCAGGTAAAACCAAGGAAGGTACTCCTTCTCTGTAGCCAAAGGAAACAAGACTGTATTGCTTGCTAAAGTAGTTGTGAATTGAAGCAATCAGTAGTTGAGAACTGACTGGAATCAAATCCCTTAACATAGAACCAGGTTAAGTGATTTATGTGATAGCATTGCTCCAAGTACCTCATAAGGCAATTTAGTTGTGTCTCTCTTAATAGAATGTTAAAGAAAATATTTAAATTCGTCATAAAACTGAGAAAGTTAGAGTTTTACTAAGTGCTTAGCCAGCTCTGCTATTGCTTGTGATCCTTTCTTCATGCTATAGCTCAAATTTCATTAGAAGCTGCTTTTTCTTCAACTTAAATAATCCTTTAAAATCCTTATAAAAGTGGAAGACACACATGCTTGAACTGTTTTTCTTCTACTAAAGCACACATTGCACAAATGAAACTGACTTTCAGATTATGATTTGCGCAGTACTATATAATACAAACACAGCTGAAATTTATAGCACACCATGAACTGTTTAATGCTCAGCACTTAAACTGCTGTGTTTCCACAGCAAGTTGTAATAAGTGAAGATTTAATACAGAATCTGATATCTGGACAGTTATCAACATTGTTTTCTCAGTATTTTACTGCCTGCTTGTAAACACTAGTTTATTGAAATGTAATAGTATGTACATGGTCATATAAACTGTGAGAAAGAACAGGTTGTTTTCTTTGCCAGAGGTACTGCAGATGTAAATGAGAAAGTCTAGACCTTGAACTTAAACATCCAATCCTATATACAGAAAAAGTAAATCCCTTCCTACCATATTATTTTGACCTTGTGTAGCTGTTCAGGCTTTTTAACAAATAGCCAGAGGAAGTTGCTGCTCTGAAGATCTGTCTTGTTTGGGTTTGGTTTTTAAACTCTGCTATTCCCTTTAAAGAAGTAGGGTTCCCTCCCTTCCGCCTTTATAATCTGTAAAAAGGAGAAAGGACACTTCAAAGTACAGTGTCATTTTTACCATCAGGTCTTGTGCCAACAGAAGTGTAGGGTTTAATTGTATTAGATTGCAGAGATGAAAAATACCCAAAGAATCTCAGTAAATGGTTATGACTTGATATATTCATGTTCCAAAGTAAGTATCTTCTCTGATCTTATTTAAGTATATTTTAAGATTTCTCTTTTTGCTCTTTGTCACCTTAGATAATAATTTTAGGGCAAGACCTTGGCAACTGTACAAAACAAAACCAACCAAACAAAAAAGGAGCTTTTATGCACAGATAGGAAAACTCTTGCCCAGGTGCTGAAGCCAGTAAAGTGTAATATTAACTGACATGAGAAACTACAGGTTGTCCAACAGATTTAAAAAGTAGAGTAGGATGTTAAGGACCTGCCTTCATTCACTTAATAGAGAAAATCCTAGCTGAACTGTCAGAGGTAATCCATATCAGTCTCCATAATGATTTTTGAGAAAGAAATCTGTCTTGTTCATCAGGAAAGAGAAAAGCAAAGAAAATTAGCAGCTATTTTGGGAAGGAGGATGTTGTACTTTAAGCTGCCACCTCAGCAGAATTAAGTCCAGAATCTGTACAAATATAACCAGCTTTCATGTGCTTTTTGCCCAGACCTTCACTTTCTAAGGTTGGTCCTATATTTTGAGACTTAAAGGTTTCAAGTGCTTCCTCTGTAATCCATGACACGTGATTTTCTGCTCTCTAGCTACTGTTCTTTGGCTAGATCCTATTTTTCAGAGCCCCTTTATGGATGCTTTTCTTGCTTTTTCTGCAAAGATAAGTAGCTGAGAAATGGAACCAGACTAACTTGACGAACGATCCTTCCCAGTTGTTTAGTCTGTATAAATTTTGCTCTTAAAAAAGAAATTTCTGATTAAATTTGGTCTACTGCTAACTTCAAACACTGCACAGCTACTTCATATATATAGTTATGTCAGAATTTTAGACACTTGACTAACACAATTTATTTGATGGGGCTTTAGATCTAGACATTAGCATATCACAGAGATGGCCGAGAAGGCATCTTGCATTTCTGATACCTTCTGAAAAGTTTAGACACACAGAAGCACTAGCAATACTTTCAATGTATTGAACCTTAGAGAAAAAAAAAAGAAACAAAACAAAGGAGTAAAAAATAGAACATTACCTTCATAAGAGAGAAGGTGAGAAGACCTATTATTAGGCTAGTCACTACTTTCACAGAATTCCCAGACCCACAGTAAAGTATTTTGTGTGTGTGTGTTAATGTCTGTAGATGGAAAAGAACTTCCAAAGAATTCTTACTGGTCCTATATTTTTTATATTTTAGTCTACAGTACTAAAAAGACACATTCCAGTCTTAGAAAAGAAATCTAAAAAAGACCAAACAGAATATCCTGTGGAAGAACAGTGATTTATTTTTAGCATTACGGAACTGAAATATTCTTTAAAAGGGCAACTGTTTTTTTTCTTTTTAGTGTGAGCAGGTATTTTCTACATTTACAGGTAGAATAGATAGACAACAAAGGAAACACCTGCTACCAGTCTATTTTACTACTAGCTTTGGATTCATTCACTCATACACAAAAAGAGTTCTCTGATGCGGGCTGTGGCTATTTTTAGCTACAGTGAGTATATCTACCACATACTATGAGTTTACACTGAATGTAGGTACCAGAGGAACTGTAACTAAAAGGTTATAGATTATGCAACAAAGATTCAGAGTGCTACATTCATGGTCAACAGAATTGCTAGCCTTTTACCCTTTAGAATGACATTTTAAAAATCCTAACATGACCTGAAAGGGCTTTAGTAATTATGTTGCTTTATTTTCCAGTAGAGAAAAGAATTGTGAGATAACAAAGTTTAAATGAAATACAAAATGGCAGGATGTGATTTTTTAATGAAGTTTTCTCCTTCAAGTTTCCCCTCCTTGGCTAAATAAATCAGCTGATATATATATACACTATTAATAAGGCAGGAGATATGTTTCACAAACAGAAGTTTATTCAATATATTCTAGCATGTCATGGGGTCTCCTATGTGCATATAGCATTATAAAAGAATATAGAGGGGCTTTGAGCAGAATCCAAGCATTTTAGTACTCCTCAGTTGCTCTCCCACACAGCAGCTCATTTCATTTCACTCTCAGATTCCCAACCTCCGAATGTAGAGCCAATAGTTTGTCACAAAGACTGCTTTTGCTCCAACAGAATTGCAAGACCTGTGGCCAAAGGTCTGATAATTCCAGCACATCTTTTAACATAGGGTTGATTTCTTGCAAATCTTGGTTTTGCCAGCCCCAGATATTATGAAATCATAATCCTGAGTGTGCCATCAGTTTAGAATTTTTTTTTTCTTCTTCTTGATTTAGATTCTTAATTACTTGACTGAAAGAACTAGGACTTTAAGGAATATACCTAAAGTCCCAGAGATATTTTCTGACATCCTAGACTTAGGGTAGATAAAGCTTGTGCTTTTGGTAGGCTGGCTTGATGTCGTCATCTGGCACAAATGAGCTAATCTGTATCACTAAATTAAAATTCCAGGTATGGTGATGGTTTCTTCTGCCTATATATATTTAAGGCAGAAAAGTGCAGGAAGATATTTCATTAGCATAAATGACAACAGCACATGAAAAATTAGGGCCTGCTGTCTAGGTAAAGACAATACTGCAGAGAGAAATCTTTTTCGAATCTGTCTGTATTAAAGTTTAAAAACCTCTCGTAATTGTCTGCAATGTGAACACATTTTTCATATCAGGATCTTATTTTAAAATATACAGGCATGCATAAGAAATAAATCCAAGTAAAGTATGCAAAATACGTTATTATTATGGCTCATTAGTGCTCAATGCACATTCCAAGTATAAAGATGCCATCATCCTGCTCCCAGACTCCTGGGGGAATTTAGGCAGAAAAGAGAGAGACAAGTAATGTAGAAACAGAGTAGTCTGTGAAAGAGTCAGCATCTCCTAGACCACTGCCATGTACCATCATTTACACTTCGAACCTGAGAGCTTAAACACTTATCAAGCAAGAAAAGCTGTGATTCATGCTGCTTTATCAATCACAAGTGTAAAATTTGCACAAACTGCAAGACAGTAGGGATCAGCTCGCACCACTTGTTCCTGACCAGTCCATACGAAACATTTCAGTCCTGGTATGGAAATGGCATATACCTGCTCTATGGAGTATAGATGATTACTCAGGATGAAAAGCAATGGAAAACTGGCCACAGCAGATTTCCCTTTGTTGAAAGTCCAGCCCTTGTATCTCTTTCTATTGCTAATTCTCAACTTCAGCCTTAAGCCTTGTCATCCAGCATGTAAGCCACCAGCATATTTCTTGGCTGACAAATTCATCTGTATCTGTTTCAGAGTAAAATGATAGTAATCAGCAAAAGATGAGATTTAACACTACTTAAGAATGTATGCTGGTATAAAAAAGTTACTTGCTTTACAAGTTTCAGTTTTCCCTTTCTAGCCTTATTATTTTTTTAAAAATTGTTGTAATTATTAAAAAGAATACTACTCCACTAACAGTACACTATTTTTTTTATTTTTTAAGGCTAAGACTTCTCTTGACCTTGCTATTATG
This sequence comes from Nyctibius grandis, assembly GCF_013368605.1. Classification (NCBI taxonomy): domain Eukaryota; kingdom Metazoa; phylum Chordata; class Aves; order Nyctibiiformes; family Nyctibiidae; genus Nyctibius; species Nyctibius grandis. The sequence goes on along the minus strand of NC_090659.1, from coordinate 9,596,761 downwards.
TCTAAGAAGGAGTTGGAGCTTGCTAGGTGATGATTTCTTCAATGTCAAGAACATCTGACCTGGAAGTGAGTAGGTTAAACTTAGCTCAGGTGTGTATGCATCAAGGTTGGGAAAGGGAATATAAACCTTGAACAGAATACTCATCAGACCAATAAGGAACAAATGCTGTGTTCAAACAGGCCCTAAAAAATAATAAAGTCCTCGTTCACTTATGCTAGTGCAGATTGCTGAGTTATCTTGAAAGCCTAAAACAGAATAAGAGTTTTAAATTCTGATTGTTTTTGCATTGAGCATCACCACATGAATTAATGTATTAAAGTACAAAAGATATGTAAGTCAAGCTCAATAAAGCCACAACAGTAGACCTGAATTTTATCCATCTGTACTTCCTATTTTATCTTTCAAGTTGATATTTTCAAGATGGAACAAAGTTGTACAACATAAAATTACTCATCCCTCTTATATTTAGCTGCAATAGCACTCCTAAAGATGTCTATCTGAATAGAAATACAATAACATACCAAGGTAGCACGGTGTGTTTGATCTACCTATTTATCTATCTAATAAGCTACAAAATCATTCAGTAAAATCGATATTATAAAACATTTGGATATCTCTAATATACTTATTATGTTATACATTTTTTTCCAGACTGTTCTTATTGTCTTCCTACCTAATGTTTTCTTAAAGGCAGAAAGGACAAGAGAGAACATAGTGTAAATCAGTTGGCTTTTACTCGATATATTATAAAAAGTTTTCGATCTTTTGATCTTGAAACAGCATAACCTAAGAGCTTTTTCTTTTTGGCTGGATTCCCAGACTCGAAATGTCATTCAAAGGATACATTTTCATGATACACTGTTTGATACCCTACATCCTTGTATAAATTTGTATTTTTTGTATTTTGTTTGTTATACATTGGTGCTTCCCATGAGCTTTCTGATATTCAATTTCGACCATTTCATTAGGGGTATAAAAGTCTGGACATTTAAAATAGCATTTTAAGAAGTCTTTCAGCGTAAAAATATCAGAACTTGCAGAAGCAGAAATTTAAATTGGAGCTAAAATAATCTTTCTCAATTGCTGGATTAAACCAAAGAATTTTACACTAAACAAAATGGTACCGTATTATAATCAAGAAGAGAGATGGATACTTGAGAAACAGGCAGCAAGAACTGTTAGGAATTAATATTAGAAAAACTATCTTGCTCAAGTTTGCTTGAGTAGATCACAGAATCACAGAATGTTAGGGATTGGAAGGGACTCGAAAGATCATCTAGTCCAATCCCCCTGCCGGGGCAGGATTGCCTAGACCATATCACACAGGAACGCGTCCAGGCGGGTTTTGAATGTCTCCAGAGAAGGAGACTCCACAACCTCTCTGGGCAGCCTGTTCCAGTGTTCAGTCACCCTCACCGTAAAGAAGTTTTTCCTCATATTTATGTGGAACCTCCTGTGTTCCAACTTGCACCCATTGCCCCTTGTCCTGTCAAGGGATGTCACTGAGAAGAGCGTGGCTCCATCCTCATGACACTTGCCCTTTACATATTTATAAACATTAATGAGGTCACCCCTCAGTCTCCTCTTCTCCAAGCTAAAGAGACCCAGCTCCCTCAGCCTCTCCTCATAAGGGAGATGTTCCACTCTCTTAATCATCTTCGTGGCTCTGCGCTGGACTCTCTCTAGCAGTTCCCTGTCCTTCTTGAACTGAGGGGCCCAGAACTGGACACAATATTCCAGATCTGCCTAATCAACACATGGATTTTAATTTCTTTTATCTTTGTGGCTTATTATCAGCATCTAATTCTCTGATTTTTAAAACATGGCTTACAGTTGAAGGCAAATTCCTTCAGCAATAGTAGAACACGTATTGTGGATAAATAGTGAATATACATGGTGGCATATATATATAAAAAAATAGAAAATCCTTGTGATCCAGTATTTCAGTAAGTGTAAGTCAAGAAAGTTGGCTTCAACCAACTTTAATTTAATGGGAAGAGTAGGAAATTGATTTACTGCAAATTGTTTTAATATTGCTGCATAATACAGCCTTGCAAAATTGTCATGAAAATTTACCGACCCAGATGCAAATGTCTATTTGTCTGCCATTTTTCACAGTAATCAATCATCATGGTGGATTAATAGTTTTTATTCACTGTATTGCAAAATATTATTCATTTTAGTAAGTTGCATGAGCAAAAACTTGCCAAACTGCTATACTATAGATACATATTTCTGTATACTTGTCTTTTGTAATTAAATTGTATGTTGTGCTCATTCAAGACTGTAGCTATATAGAAAAAAAACAATTTCAAAGTAGAAAAATCCACATTTTTTTCAGCTAGATGTAATAGCTATCTATATGCTAGTAAATGGCTACTTTGGCATTGGTTGAATGAAGATAATCAGTTTCAACCACATTATAGAAAGCATTCTGTATATCAGCAAAATTAACATGAAAAATCAGTTTTGATGCCAAACAAAAAATTTTGATGAATTTGTCATTTGATGATGTAGAACTGGTTGAGATGCTGAAGAGGGATTCTATTGCAGGAAGATCCCTGTTGGTGACAGGGCATTAAGGTGGGTGAGAAATCCCAGTTTTTAGAAGAGAGAGAAGACTGATAGTAAGAAAACTAAGCTGGAAGTGACAAGAGGGGCAAGTTTCAACAAATACTTAGTGGTCCCAGAGTTCATAAGGTTCAGAGTTGTTTGAATTACTAATGAAAAGCAAATTACTGTAAGTAATGTACTATGTAAGGCAACAAGCTAGTTTTACCAATAAAGAGGAGGGGAAAAAAGCACAACAAACCCAAACACTTATTTGCACAAACAAATGCATTTTAGTTGCAGAGTAAAAGTCAATGGCTGAGGAGATAATGAAGGCATCCATATGAGTGTTTATGACAGCAATTGCATCTGCCAAAGGGTGGAATATTTTTCCACATTCAGGTGGGTGATGCCAGAACTGAAGATTAACTTTAGATCTAGGATATATTGTATAATTTTCTTTTTGCCATCACTGATTTAAATATAGGGATTGAGCTATGCAAGAGTGGGAAGCAGATAAACTATCATTAGCATCATTCTAGTAACACCAGTTGCAGTGAATACAAACACATTTATACTTAGCAGGGGAAAGTAAATGTAGCCGTACTGAGATTTGAATGTCTATTAACATGTTGGCCAGTGGCTGAGATTAAACTAGTACAACATTAGTTGATATGTTTCACTCACAGAGTGTTCTGCTTAACATTAAGCTGCTCACTGTTTATGAAAAAAAGAAATAAATCAGACTGACCTATAGTATACTAGGTCCATGCCTGATCATAGATAGAATTTATTATTTTGTTCCTTTAGTATCAACACACAAGATGAACTTTCAACAGTTCTGGCATTTAAATCTAAAATTTAGAGTTTACTTTTGTTCTAAGATTCTCAATGTGGGTTTTTTTAATATAAATCTGTAATTTGTCTGCATTTTTTGTAGGGAAACAGATGCCAAATAGTCTTTTGCTGCTGTAGAAAACATCTCAGTCCATGCTATAAAAGATTTAACCTCTTCTGAATTACCCACAAAAAAAAATAAAAAGGTACCTTTTTCAGATTTCTCAATCAGAGTAGACCACCCATGTATTTTTCAGTATGAATCAATATATGGTTAACACAGGAGCTGCTGACATAATTTCAGCCACACTAGTACCATCTTGTGTTGCATTGTGAAGATGTTTGGATTAGTTTCTTTTAGGCTTTAGTCACTACTGGTGGCGTTGACTTTAAAAAATCAATAGTGACAAACAAAACCTTTTTGTATAGGCAGGGTGCACCAGAAATGCTGTTTTGGGCTTCAATGGTTAGAATTCAGGATAGCTTCTCTCTTTTTTTTTGCTGCTAACATTTAATGTGTGGCTGCAGGACAGTGTCCCTGTCCATGCACTTATGATCAATTGTGTTAACTCAGAGTGGAGCATGGCCTGTTTTTTATTCCAGTTTTATGAATGTGAGTCACTTTGAATTAGAATATAGGTGAGTGCCACTGGTTAGGAGCCATGTTGAGTAGTGCAGAACTGCCTATGAAATTCTTGCAGGTCCTGACCCAATTAAATTCTCTGGCTATGACATGCAGAAATCAAGCCTTCAGAAAACCCTGGAAAGCATATGTATAAATACAACTGATTTCTTTATGATTTAAGTTAAGTGCCTGCTTAATGTTCTTCCCTCAATATCGGCTTTGAGTTGCACTGAGATAGAAAGAAGCTGAGGGTGTTAATTGCCTTATATGATTTTGCCAGTGGTTTAGTAATTATAGTGTTTGAGAATTTATGGAGATTTTCTCACAGGAAAGCAAAAAAAAATCCTTCCTGGATGTTTATTCAGCTGCAGTAGTAACAGACTGAACTTGAGCATTTCAGGGACAGCGGTAAAATTGCTGTTAACTTCTCTGATTCAGAGACTTGTATTTATATACCTGATGAAAAAGATAGCTACAGCTTTGTCTGCATGGGTAGTGGAATCAGAGGTGAGATATAGTCACAGTGATAAAGAAATGCAAGTAACTGTATTGGGTTTGCACGGCCAGATTTTGGTAGCAGGGGGTCTGTAATAGTGGCTTTTGTGAGAAGCTGCTAGAAGCTTCCGCTATGACCCATAAAGTCAATGCCAGCCAGCTCCAAGATGGACCCATCACTGGCCAAGGCTGAGCCAGTCAACAATGGTGGTAGTGTCTCTGTGATAAGGGGAAAAAAACCCCCTGCGTAACAGCAATTGCAGCTGAAGAGAGGAGTGAGAATATGTGAGAGAAACAGCCCTGCAGACACCAAGGTCAGTGAAGAAGGAGTGGCAGAAGGTGCTCCAGGTGCCTGTGGTGCCTTGCAGCCTGTGGTGAAGACCATGGTAAGGCAGGCTGTCTCCCTGCAGCCCATGGAGGTTAACGGTGGAGCAGATATCCACCCGCAGCCTGTGGAGGGCCCCATGCTGGAGCAGGTGGCTGTGCCCAAAGGAGGCTGTGACCCTGTGGGAAGCCTGCACTGGAGCAGGCTCCTGGCAGGACCTGGGACTCCATGGAGAGAGGAGCAGGACTTGTGACCCCTTGGGGGACCAACACTGGAGCAGTCTGTTCCTGAAGGACTGCACCCTGTGGAAGGGACCCATGCTGGAGGAGTTCATGAACAACTGCAGTCCATGGGAAGGACTCATGTTGGAGAAGTTTTTGGAGAACTGTCTCCTGTGGGGGAGACCCCACGCTGGAGCAGGGGAAGAGTGTGAGGAGTCCTCCCCCTGAGAAGGAAGAAGCGGCAGAGACAACATGTAATAAGCTGACCACAAGCCCCATTCCCCATCCACCTGCACGACTGTGTGGGGAGGAGGTAGAGAATTTGGGAGTAAAGTTAAGCCTGGGAAGAAGGAAGGGGTGGGGGGAAGGTGTTTGTAAGATTTAGTTTTTATTTCTCATTATCCTACTCTGATTTGATTGGTAATAAATTAAATTAATTGGTGAGAGATCTCTCCCTGTCCTTATCTTGACCCACAAGCCTTTCATTATATTTTCTCTCCACTGTCCTGCTGAGGAGGGGAGTGATAGAGAGGACTGGTGGGCACCTGGCATCCAGTCAAGGTCAGTCCACCACAGTAACTCTCAAAATTTGCTCAGGTATCAGTCAATGCATGGTAATTCATGAGAGATTTGATCTAAGAAATATGCCCTAAGTCTTTTTATTTCACATGGATCAGATGCAACGGTGCTGCCAAATGCTGTGTTAGGTAAGTCAGCTAAGAATTCCAATCATCAAGCAAAGTACATTTTAGACACATAAGAGACTAACTTAAAGCAAATGCTAATCTCAACTAGTTTATGAAACTAGGGTAATACATACTGATTTTAAGCATATTTATTTCCATAAAAAAAAAAAACAATTGGATGCTTCTGTTACCATAACCTTAGTAGTTTTCTAGACCACTGTCCTTTTCGTAGTTCACTGACTGATATTAGAGCTTCATACTAAAGATACCCTGTAGTATTTTTCTATTTTGCATTTCAAGGAGGTTATGCAAACTAAAACTTCAAATTATCTAGGACAAAAATGCTATTATTTCTGAAAAGAACAAAGAATAACACCTTTAAAAGTGAATCTTCTCTTTACATTTGTTCTGGATATATATGCTGGAGAAATTTTGTGTAGTACGAAGAAGGAGGTGGGCAAGTTATACGTTGGGAAGGCAATACAATTCAGACTAAACTGGTTTGGCTTCCCGTGGACTTTATAGAGATGAAATGAGAAAAGAGGAAACTTTACTCCATTCCTTTTTTCCATTTCAGGATATAAGTAAAATTGCTTGTCCTCTGGCTTTTCTGAATATGAGGGGTTGTAGACTACAAGCTTCATTCCTAAGCTTTATGGAAACTCTGTCAGCTACTCTAGCAGATATACATCATGACGCACACATGTGGGCTGGCAGGATATTTTTGTTAAAAGTTTGTGCTTAATTGGAGATGTTATGGAACTGTTGAATCTTTGGATCACCAAAAAATATTTCCTCTAAAACAGAGGGAGCAGGAAATTTTCACAGGAAGAAAAGATGTTGCACTTACAATAACAATAGCTATAATCATTCTTCTTGTACCTCTGAAAGTCCAGAACTATTGCCTTCATGAAACCACATGCTTTTGACTAATGAAAGTGGTAGTAATGAGAAATATCTATAATAGTACAGAAGTCTGGTATTTCATGCCAGGTCATATATTTCCCACCCTTCCAGGAAAACCTGGTACAGAGGAATAACAAGAGACAAAAAAAGTAAGCACCATGTTCAATCTCTGATAGTGACAGGAGCATAAAAATCTTCTGTCATTTTTGTAAAAATGAGTGGAGCTACTTGTCCTCCAGTGTTAAATTTAACATTGGAAACGCTGCTAAAACTAGTGCATCGTGCTTTGAAAAATAGCTCAACCTTACCTTGCTTCAAGTAATTTTCTATCTACTTCAGTCACCAGTTCACTTGTGTTTGGACATAGGATTAAGGCAAGAATATAAAAGTAAAATTGTTGCTCTGCTCATTCTTCAGCTATTTTTTGTTCATTGTGTCTCATTTTGGGCACAATGATGGAGCACTACGTAGAGGTAAGTCAAAAATAACACTGAGACTTGTCACCCATAAGTAAACTGTGGAGGCTGGAGAGGTCATGTGATGAAACAGGATTTTGTGATTTGCCTTGTGTACAGTTTTACCAGTAACTGAGCGCTGGGAGTCCTCTGGCCCCGATGGATGCAAAGCTGCTGCAGTTCCATGCCCCCAGCCGTGGCCAGTGGTGAGGCTGACTACGTATTGCTGTGCACACCTTTAGCATAAAACCGAGCTGAACACTGGATTGGAGGCATTGTACCATGACAGTGAGTACCCACATAATTTAAAGAACCATTTACCTATACTTCACAAAGTTAATTTTGGGAAAAATAATGTGGGCGATAGGTATTAGTAGGGCCTGTAGCAATAGGACAAGGCGTAAAGGTTTTAAACTAAAAGAGGATGGATTCAGACTATATATAAGGAAGAAATTTTTTACAGTGAGGGTGGTGAAACACTGGAACAGGCTGCCCAGAGAGGTGGTTGGTGCCCCATCCCTGGAAACATTCAAGGTCAGGTTGGATGGGGTTCTGAGCAACCTGATCTAGTTGAAGATGTCCCTGCTCATTGCAGGGGAGGTTGGACTAGATGACCTTTAAAGGTCCCTTCCAACCCAAACTATTCTATGATTAGTACATAGATTATTTGAACCACGACTACAGGACTCAACAGTTTTCTGTTGCGCTGCTGAATCTGCAGAAGGACAGCAAGCAAAAGTCAGTGGGAGGAGATGTTCCAGAGATGACCTTTATCGTGCCGCTAAGTTGCAGGCTTCATCCACATCAGACCTTAGAGTAGTTCCTTCTTGTCATGATTGTCTATATAGATGGGAAGACACTGACATGCAGAAGGATAAATTGTAGTGAGATTGACTTTAAAGTGATGATTGCCTGTATCATTAATTTTTTTTGATCTCAACATCTGAGGACTGTCTGGGGTGTACATTATAAGACTGTACAAGCTTACACTCTAGAAACAGAGTAGAAAAGCTCTGTTAAGATTGTCAGTCATAAAATAAAATCCCTCTAAAAAAAGTTATTGAAAATAGCTAAACTGTATGATATAAAATCTAAACTATTTCTTCATTGGAAAAGGATAAACAGTTGCCTAGAAAGGTCTAACAGGCAAGGTGAAAGAATAGCAATGTAGGCTTTCTTCATTAAAATAAAACAACAACAAAAACCCCAAAATAAAGCACTCAGCATAAATTATTTCTGGAATCTATTTTCTCTGCTGGCAGATGACAGTGATTATACTAATTATAGTTATATTTTCTGCAGAAGTTTATGGATAATGTATGAAATTAAAATATTGCTTCAGATTTTGTTTGTCAGATGTTAAAATTACAGAGGGAAAACTTTATGTGAACTTTTTGAGAGCAGTAATCTCAGGAAATGGGCAATCCAAGCTGAGCATTATTTTGGCACTACATTCCCTTTGCAGTAAAATGCTGAACAGATGTATCTGATAGTAGTTGTAACCTATTCAGAAGGAAGACTGCCAGTGCTAACCTACCACTGGTAGAAAGCAATAAAGTGTCTCTGGAACCTGTTCACTACACATGGTTTGCCTGAGGTTACTGTCTTGCCTTTCTTACAGTGTTACCTAATAAATCACAGAAAATATGGATTCATTTTGAACTTAAATGGAATAAGACAAAAATAAAAAAAAAAGAGCAGATTGTGAGGACTGCTGGATATTTTCATTTCAGACATGAAATAAGCCATTTATAAGTCTAAACTATTTAAAAAAACCCTAAAATAATACCCCTAAAATGTCTTTACTGTTGCTTGATATACTTATTTTCTTTTCAGAAAGAAATGCTATTGCAACCAAGACTTATACAACATCTGCTGTGTTAATTATTGATATATTACTAAGCCCACAATTTCCTTCCTTACTCAAACATAATTCTTTAAAACATTATGAGAAACAATGGATTTAGGAGTATATCACTTGGGGATTTGATGCGCTGTTCAACTTAGATTCTTGCATTCTGGCCAGATGGAGTTTATAAGAAGTTGTGGGGGAGGAAGCCTCTAAACTATTGCCAAAAAATCTTTACTGAACATGCAAGATTTGCAAAAATGATGAAAGAACAGGTTATCCAATGGTGGCCTATAAGGAGAAAAAGCATAGATTTTACATATAAATCAGTTATGTCCTTAATGTGAATTCAAAGGTAATTCTGCTTCAGACTGGAGAAAGCATGTTTCACATACACTGCAGCTTCTATTTGAAATGAGCCATTTGCTTAATCCATTCCCATATCAGTTTCAACAATGGTAGTACTTAAAATACCATGGAGCAACAGGTAAGGAGTTGGAGTCTTCCTATAGTGTGTATCAAAGACTAGGACTTTGGAAGATAAAACAAAGGAATGAGATAAAAGGTCAAAAAAGTCTGCATATTTGATTTTAAATTACTTACATTTGAAAAAAAAAAAAAAGTGTAGTTTCAGTCACCTAAGGTGGGGTTGGTATCATCTGCATCTGAGCTTGGCACCTTGACCTGATTTTAAGTCAAGAGAGATGAGCTGCCACTTTTAGTAAGCCATCTAACTTGGTTTAGATGATTACTGTACATGAGGAGAACTGCTAATGTTTATATTTTTCCAGTGATGCTACAGGCAGCCTAAAGAGGCAAGCTCAGATTTTAGTGTTTACATTGGCCACGTGAATTCTTCCCCCATGGCCACTGGTATGTCATGCTACTGAGTTTATCCTATGAACACAAATGAGCTGAGAGACAATGTAGTTTAATTGTTTTCTTAACTTATTTTTTCATTTACTATACACATGATCTTCTTCAGAGAATGTAAATTGTCCTGGAAATCAGCAGCCAGAAGTCAAGCCCAGGCCAAATGGCATGTATGTTCATTTGGGTAATGGCATGAGATACAGAGAGATTCATCTTTGGGTCTAGGTATGCTCTGGGTAGGTGAACATTGGGCCATCTTATTAGACTTGCCTGCTTATTAGAGATACGTTGTGTGGATGAGTCCTTTGGGCTATGCAGAGATTTGATGTGAATGAATTTGCTTTAAGGTCAAAGAGATTTTTTTTCCTCGGTAAATATATTTATTTATTACACTATACTGTATCTGTATTTTAAAATATGTATAACATTTTTTAAGCCTTCAGAAAATATTTAAAAAGGATTGACTATATAAATAAACTTAGAGAAAATACGTATTTATCAAACAGTACAATTAAGGTGCCTTTATTTTTCATCTTGGTAGTTCTTCTTGAGGAACAAAAATTTTGCTCTTTAGGCACAATGAGCCTCATTCCTGGTGGTCATAAATCAAGTCGAAGTAGCCTGGGGGATTTATACTAGAGAAGGATCTGCACCACCAGGTAAAATTATTCCCAAAGGAAGATTCTTGGTGTAATTCCAATGAATTCACTGAATAAATGTGTCCCTTTAATCACATATGAAATAATCTATCTTGCTCATATGTGATGTTACTGGCTTGCAGAAAGAGATTTCTAATATACTTTTTCCTATCTATCTACTCAGTGGCTGCATTAGAACTCATAAGATGCCTTCAGATGATTTTCTTCTCTTACGCAGCCAATATTTTATTATTACTTTATACTACTTTTAAAATGGTGAAATATTTTGCCAGTAAATAAAGATTAGGTTCTCTCAGTAGACTTAAAATCTTTGAGTTTTCATTAGAAGATATATATATATACCTGTACCAAACAATTTTAAATGCAGTCTGTAATGTAGCTTGAAAAAGTTATATTCTTTATCTTTTAAATTATCATCTCTAATATCTACCTAATATCTACAAAGAGATGGGGAAACAGTAAGCTTTTGGAATAAAAACGTAAGTTATGAGCAGCAAGATATATATTAGGAATTAATTTGGTCTTGCTTTTTCTGTTCTCTGAACAGAACAGAATATATTATAAATATTCTTGAGTTTCTGTAGTGCTTTGAAACTGCTGATGTTGTTTACAAGCACATTTCCTCCACTTCTGCAACTTTGAAATCGCGCAACAGTAATAATTTTTGCTTGAAAATTAGTATCTTATTTATACAAGAAATCTGAGGCCGTACAGAACGTTTACAGTCACATGTCAAAATCCATAGAGAGTTACTATCATCTTTTTGCCCTACCCCACAAAATAAAATTATTAACATGAGATGTATCTACAGATGCAATAAATAACAACTATGATAAAGAAAAATGGTTTATTCACTGAAAATATATTTTGCTATTTTTTTCCTAGAGATTTATTTGGACCACATGCAGTCTATAAATGAAATAACTGTGTTTGACATAAAATGTTTGGTTTTGTGCTTTAATAGAAAATTAAGATTATCTGCTGACTTTCATTTGAAGAAAATATGTAGTGAAGATCAAATGCAAAACTGACAACTTCAAACTCATACAGGTTTTTTTTTCACAGTTTTTTAAAAGGTGATGTATTGAAACGTGAATCAGCAGTAAAAAGGGTAATAAACAATTAAATGCACAAAACCTGTGTTTAAATAACATGACGGTTGTGACACAAAATGACAAAAGACAGGAAATTTAAAGTTAAGGCTGTAACTCTGGCTTTAAGTCATGTCATGGAAAACCAGAGAACATTATAGATAGAGTGTCAGACTTAGCTTTCAATTTCCTGGCTTTTGTCAGTTTATGTCACAACGTTAATTATGTTTAACATAACTTTTAGATTTAATTTCCTTGTCTATTTTTCTGTAGCTGCTTGTTGTTGTTGCTGTTGTTGTAAGGGAAAATAAATTTAATTACAGTTAAGAAGGTACATGTTATTTAGTAGAATGATATTTTTTTTTTTTTTTTTTAATTTTTTAAGTTGTACTGGTTTTGGCTGGGATAGAGTTAAATTTCTTCATAGTAACTTGTATAGGGCTATGTTTTGGATTTGTGCTGAGAACAGTGTTGATAATACAAGGAAGTTTTAGCAATTGCTGAGCCGTGCTTGCACAGTGCCAAGGCCTTTTCTGCTCCTCACCCTGCCCCACCAGCGAGTGGACTGGGGGTGCACAAGAGGTTGGGAGGGGACACAGCCAGGACAGCTGACCCCAACTGACTAAAGGGATATTCCATATCATATAGTATCATGCTCAGCAATAAATCTGGGGGAGAAGGAGGAAAGGGGGACACGGAGTTACGATGTTTGTCTTTCCAAGTCACTGTTACACGTGATGGAGCCCTGCTGTCCTGGGGATGGCTGAACACCTGCCTGCTGATGGGAAACCGTGAATGAATTCCGTATTTTCCTTCGCTTGCACATGCAGCTTTTGCTTTAGCTATCAAGCTGCCTTCATCTCAGCCCACGAGTTTTCTCACTTTTGCCTGCCCGATTCTTTTCCCTATCCTACTGTGGGGGAGTGAGTGAGTAGCTGTGTGATGCTTAGCTGTCTACTAGGGTTAAACCATGACAAAAGTGTATTGGGTACCCCTTAAAGCCATAATACATAACTTGGAAAACCTGTCTTTAAATATCCCATTATTATTAATTAAGAATTACTATCAGTGAATGTTTTTGACTTACTTACTTATTGAAGATTGGGGTCTAAGTATTTTTTCAAAAGCATTTTGCATTTAAAAAAAAAAGTGTGTGCCAATTCTCAGCCTATCACAATTTTAAGGCCACAATAGATATCGTAGATAAAGCAAAAACATGACTCCTTAGGCGTTATGGCACTTTATAGTCAGGGTGTCATGTTCTACAACATAGAGTTTAACAATTCCAGCCAATGCAGTCTCATTGCCCAAGGTAGAAAGCTTAACCTGGAGAGGAGGAGTCTGGTCTTTCTGTCTTGTTACCGGAAATGTCACTGTATGGTGGACTAAGAATGGGCTTTACAGATATTTATGAGGGGAGCAGGGAAGGGCAGGGATCTCTATCAGTTGCTTGATGAGTTTGACAACATGACATTTTGCACGGGTTAGTCATTCTTTTAAATATTAGAACCTTGTAGGCTGCCCAGAGAAACAGAAGTTAAAATAATTTCATACCATTTCAACTGCTTCCCCTGGAAGTTCTCAGTCTCTATAAGCACTGACGACCAAATTATTGCCTTGTGAGTTGGTACTAGTAGGAGAAAATACTTCCACACTCTGCTAACACAATTCTGCCCTCTACTCTTGTGCTTAATTCCCATATTTCAGTGGAAAACAGAACCATTAATTTTAGAGTGCTTTTCATTACCAAAAAATAGATGTACTTATTTATGCATTTATTTAATTTATGCAGGACATAAGGACATTTGTGTTAAGGACAATTGATTTTCACCTAAAGCAGGAGCCCCTAGGTACTGGCCATAAATCTGATCTCACTTGGTGCACTCTTTGAAGTAATATAACTACCTTGGAGCTGAAGTCTTGTATCACGCTGTTCTTAGAAACCTGGATGCAACACAGTGATTTTCAAAGCCCTTATTCCCCAGCTTGGTGGCTCTTCAGGAGCTTATGTTTGATGTGGCTGATGAGAAGCATTTAGATCCAAATTTGAACTGTGAATTTAGAATAGGAATCTTTTAGGTGTGTAAATAAATACGTTTCCAAACATTAAAAATTGACAACAGACATTTATCTTTTCTAATTTGATATTTCATTACAACTAAATAGGGCAACTTTTCTACTTCAGTTACTGGAACTGGACAGGTCAAATTAACATTCCTTGAGGAATACCAGATCTTGGAACTTTAGTCTTGGCTGGATATTTTGCCTCCTGATGATTGTTCATGCCTCCCCCTGTTCAGCAGGAAAATTCATCAAGTCTCAGTGACTTCCAAATAAGTCAAACTTATATGGCCAGCTTTTTGTCTGACTGATACAGATTTTTTTAGAATAACAGATAAATTTCAGATTTAACCTATACGCACTTTAAAGCTGTATTTTTGTAGCTTACAATTCCTGAAACAGGTAAAAAATCCTCCAACTGTGGACATAGGTTTCGCCGTAAATCAGGAACAAAAATGCAAAACCAGTAAAAGTAGATGACTTAAATGACTTTACTTGCTCCAAGTTGGAATTTTTCCTCTCTTTCACTACTGGCAAAAATCCATGGAATAGACTGTACTTGCAGATCTTGGAAAGAGTCTGTTTTCTATAAGATGACAGGCAGCTTAACCGGTCTCCTTACTATTAAATACATTTCAGTGTATATTTTGTAATAGCTAAAGTATTTGTGAGTTTAAGAAAAATTTTGTCTATATTAAATACAATAGAATTTTCTTTTGGATAATGCCTTGTCATTTTGCTCAATTTCAATTTAAGTAAATAGTTTTGAATGATATACCCAGAATAAGATTCCCACTATTGTCACTATTAGGTATCTGACTAAATGACCACTGAAGTCAAAGGAAGTCTTTCTATAGACTGCAGTGTGCTTTAGCCTGGGTCCCAAATTAATTTTTTGTCTGCTATTTGTTTCTCTGCCTTTTGCACACACCAATTTGATGTCACAGTTTTGGGTTGTGGTTAGGTTTTTGTTCCCTCCCCCCCCAGCATACACTGCCACTTAGATTCATTTCCCTGTGTCTCTAGCATTTATATTTCTGATTGGCATTTAAGTGGTCCCAGGAATCTAAGATAGTCATAAGAAAAGGCATGACTCTTATAACGAATAAAAATTTGACTGGTAAGTTTATGTGAATGTATCATTACATTAAGAAAATCTCTTTTTTTTTTTTATAACTGATAGTAATAAAGCTCTCTGAGCTGTAAAGTATGGAAAGCTACTTCTTAGTCACCACTATATACTTTTCTAGAGAGCCATTCACTGAAACAGTCATTTTTACGCTGATTTTGTAAATTGCCTTATTTTTTTCAGTAACCTAAGACCTGTATGTTTAAAAATTAAACATTTCTCTGTAAATGTTTTAGAATGTGATCTTACATGTTCTAAACTACAATTCTTATTTTATTTTACAGTTCCTTGTTATCGTCAAGATAGACCCAAAGCTAGAAAGAGGAAGCTGTGCCAATAAACTGTTCTTTTTTTATATCACCAGCCTTTCTGTTTATTCATCTTTCTTTTAAAATTCCTTATTTACCACATTCAGTAGGACTGTGAACTGCTGCAATAAAAGCTACAGCTGTTTCTCCTTTTTTTTTCCTCCATTTGCCTTCTGCTATATATGTCCCAAATATGGTCAACAATGGTCTGTCTACCTAGGAAACAAACATCAAAAGTCTCTTTTGTTTCGTTGCAGATCTCCTTTGCTGCCCCGGGAGGAGCAGGTTTTATAGCACTAATAGCACATCAGCAGCAGCAGTCATGAGGAAGGCTGTGGGTCGTAATCTCCCGTTAACGCTTCTAACCATTAACTCTCTGGGGTGGCTCCAGACTCCAGGCCAGCAACACCAGCAGCACCAGCTGGCCCAGCATCCATTTGGGCTGATGTCTGCCTTTTTTCCACTTTTATTAGGGAGTTGCTGTTGGCCCAAGAGGTCCTGAAGTGCCCCCAAGCTCCTCTGGTGCATTGCCTCCAGAATGAGAAAGGGATAATGCCTCTTGTTGGACATCTAATGGTGCAGAACCTCCAGTTCATGGCTGCAGGTGCGACCTCCAGCCTGGGATTTGACACTGGAGATGCACCATCCACTTAGGTCTGTTAGCAAATGTGCTGTTGCTCACCTGGTTCTGGCTTGATGGACCCCAGGTAAGTTTCTGATGTAAACAAGAAAAAGGCCTGGTTTTGGTACTCAGGAGAGCCCACCCAACAGCTGCTGTTCTTTTTTGTAATGTTACCTGTCTTATGCTGACAACTGTACAGGAAAAGGAACTCTTAAAGAATAGCTTCTCATTGAGCACCCAAGAATGAATTATTAAAATAACACTTTGTGAATTATATATTCTGTCTTATACATATATTGTCTCAAGATGATCAGCCTTTTTGTATTGTGACATAAAAGGAAAAAGTTGCTTTGATTCTGGAGAAAATGAAAATTACTCTCCCCAAAAAAGAGCAAGCTAGCACTCTCTTTGTTCTGTAGACAGGAGTTCAAAGAAACAAATGAATCTGTTTTCTACTCATGCAACCTTAATGTGGCCTATAGGATGTTTTGTCATCACTCCCTCCACCACAGAGCTTGACAGAAATCTGTTTGTTCCCATGGGCAAGTGCCACTGCAGTCTCATCCCCACTTTTTAGTAGCCAGAGTGTGTAGTATAATTGAAGATGTCCAGACTACCATTTCCTAACTAGCTCCTTCTTAGATTTTATTTACTGGTCCTTGTAAAGAAACAGTACTGACTAGTGAAGGTATTCTCTGTGTGTGGAGTTGGGATGTGTGGACAGGTAATATGGTAATCATGATTACTGTGTTTCTGTTTATATATAATCCTATTTACTGTGCTGAAAGTTTCCTGAGACTCACAGGTAAGACCACAGAACTTGACCTGCAACATGAGTATGCTTGCTTCAAGATGCAGTTGCCACATTTGTCTTCTGTACTAAAAACTTTTAAGCATTACAAAATAGTATTTTTCAAGATGAGCCTATTTGGTGACATAATAAAATGTACTTAATCTACTGAAACGTCCAATTCTAGATGGTAAGTGAAACTGAGGAAATATTTTAGTCTTGGTTTGGGGAGAAATCAAATGAAAACAAACGTCTATTGATTTCCAAAAGATTAATCACTATTCCCCACTGTGACAATTCTCATATGAAGTGTATATTAAGAAAAATAAGAATATGGATGATTTTCGTTATAAAGATGTATTTTACGTTGTAAGCTGCTGTTGTAACTTGATGGAGCAATTGGGAAAAAAAATCTAAAATCTTTGACAAAGAAAACAGCCAATCTTTGATTTCACCAAGTCTGATCCATTTCAGAGTGCTCAGACTCCCTGTGGGAAAGTCTGTACTACCTGTAGGAGTAAAGCATCACAAAATCTCATTCACCACCTAGGTTTATTATTCTGCCTGCTAATTTTTACCACTCATCAGATGTAAAGTAATGAGTCAGATTCTGGATAAATTCTAGAACTGGGTTACTTATCTTTGATTTGTGGTGGTGTGGGGTTTTTTTTTTTGCTGATGAGCATCTTAAGTATTACAAATAAGTTGAAGAACAGCTCTTTCTTGCAAGTTTTAATTTTCAGAGTTAACACATTTGGTATCTTTTTCTTTGTTTATGAAATAGGTGTCATTACAGTGAATCTTTCAGTAAATTTCTCTTAAATCTTTATGCCTTTCCTTATGACATGAGTTTCACAGTATGGGCCCACTTTTTCCTTTTAAAAATGTAAAATCAAAACCAAAGAACTTGGAAAAAGTCATGCCATTGTAAAAGCATGTGATAATGCTTCCTTTTATTATTTTTTTAAAGTTACCTCCAGCCACTCCTGTTTTCATAAACACTAATAGGACAATTGTCTTGTATGAGCTGATTGATAGAGGAGGATTGCTTTCTAGTCTTCTATGCAGAAATGGCAATCGGCATTTGCAAAAGGAAAGGCGGGGCAGAGCAGTATGATAGTAAATGATAGTAAATGATAGTAAATAACCCTACCATGTAGAACTGAAAGGTGGGAAAGGAAGTTAAATTGACAACCTTGCTATGGCAAAAGAGAAGACAATGTGGAGATAACAATTTATTATAAGTATATTTAAAATCTTAACAGCTTGATCAACAAAATGCAGTTACTTTCAGTCCAGTTGCAATAGCACTAATGCCTGCAGCCAAATTATCTAATTAATACAGAAAAACCTCTGATAATACAGTTTAAATTTTTATACAAAAACTTGCTAACACCCACCCCTTTTCCTCTGGTGCTATGATCACCCTTGAACTTCCCTCCTGGCCCCAAAGAGCAAACGTTCATCAGGATGATGGAAAAGGGGTTTCAGCAAGTCATCAGCATCTTGAGTTCTTTTCTGCAGGAACAAATGCCATGGACAAGCCCATGCAAGTCCTGTGGCCACATGCTGTCAGGTCAATAAAAAGACTGGGGCCTTTTATTAGTAAGTACAAGAAATTGCATCTACTGGGCTACAAGAAGCCTGCAAAATCGCCAGGCTTTGGCTTAATATCTAAAGGTTTTAGTATTGACAGATAGGGTGGAGGTCAAATGGCAGGGGCCTTTGGTGTGCCGTTTGTAGAAGAGTTTCAATTTAGAGAAAAAGGGGATTGTAATGATTTTTTTTGCTGATCTCTAGCTGATGTCCTTTCCCTCTGTTGAAAGCTCCTGTTTCATTCATGTATTTGGCACAAAAATCAGTCTAGTACGAGATGTAGCAAGGCTTCATAATCAGCTGTTAAAAAACAGGAAGACTGAGCCTGGTAACAGAGAAAAAGAGGAATTTCACTGTTGTCTGTAATTTAACTGAATGCTCCAAGATTTCCTCAAATATTACTTGTGCAGCTATGGTGCCCCTCTGCTCTCACTCTTTCTTTATTACAATCTAGCAGCCAATGAATTCACACAATGGAAAAAAATACGAAACTTTATTATTTAACTGTCTTGTTTCTTTCTACTTTTGCACATTTGAAAGTCCTAGTCTGATAAAAAAAATCACAATAACAAGAAGGAAAATACTAGAGATCAGTGAAATTCTGCAGTTTAGATTGATAGTAAAAAAGAAATTTAAAAAATTCAAGAAAGCTCTCTCCTTTCCTCTACCTATAATGGATTTTGTTGTAGGCATAAGTGCGTGGTCTATATCTTAGTGAAGTCAACATTCACCTGTTTGAATAAATCTTATGTGAAATTGAAACTTAACCTAGACTGACTTTTTTTTCCTTCCAGATTTTGGTTAAACCAATGCATAATTTAACAAAGACACCGATGCTACCTGTGTTTGCTCTTTCCCTCCCTCACATTAATGATAATCAATGTACAGTTTAAATTTTAATAGCAGTGAGTGGGATTGATCTGTAACCTGGTAAAAAATTTTAGATACTGCAAGGTGAATTCAAAATCTGTGTTTTCTCTGAAATAGTGGCTGTGTGAGTGCCACTGTTCATAACACTGATAGCTTGACTACTGTAGCTGGAATTTCATAATAAGTAAAGATCTTCCAAGCAGCAATGAGAACCAGCAATAACCCTAGGCTGAAATTGTTTCTATTTATTGCTTCTTTATGTAAAGATATAAAGATGAGAACTGGATGACTATATTATAACAATGTGGTTATGAAACTCTCACTTAATGGAGTTTTGTATAACTGAGATCAGTATTTAAGCAAGGGAGTAATGTCCAAATATTCTCATGTATACATCTGTAGCTGGAGAAACACACAGTCTCATCTAAGTCACCAGCTGATGGTCACATCTAGAAAAATCTACCATAGCTTTTTGATAGAGGACAGATTCACAGATAATGGGTAATATTGCTTACTGGAAGTCCTGATTATCTAAGTAAAATTTAAGAATAATGACATACGTCTAATTTGAATATGTTACTCAGACAAAATGAGAAACAGGCCTGGGGACTAAATTGTGATGGTCACAAGGAGTAAGACTGTGGCCTCAATGGGGCAATATATGTTGTATACTTTACTACTGAGGAGTCAGCAAGTCTGCTATTCAAAAAAAGTTATAATGTGATATAAACCCATTATCTAATGCGATAGCTGTGCAATATTTAACAAAACTTCCAACAAAGCTAATGAAAAAAAGGGTATCTTCTGAAGATATTTTGAAGGTTTTTTCTGACATTTAAGGCTCCAGAAAATCCAGGAGGATGTAATTGCTGACTACATAATCAGTAAAATCAAAGTGAGATTGGTGTTAACCTGATCTTGAAATATTTTGTGTCAGAAGCACATTTGGAAGAGAGAGCTGAGGTGCAATGACTATTTTATCCCTCATTATTTTTTGCTACAGGAGAAAATTTTTGAAGCATTAGGAAACTTAGACTTTCAAAATTTCTGTCATACAAAAACATTTTCACAACCACTGTCTCCCCCTTCCTATATTTTTTTTTAATTTTCTTTTTTTTAAAAGGAGTCATCATTGATTACTGAAATATAATTAAGCCCTTGAGCTGGGGAGATCAGTGTCACTTACAGAGCACCGCCCATTTCTGTGTCAGCAAGAGTTGGCATGAGTGACCAAACATCTACACCATAGCAAATTCCTGCAACAGCAGATAATAGTCAAAGGCTTTCAGGAGCCACATAAGCAAAAATAATAACAGTAAATGAATCTTTGTAATGAATCTAGTTTTTCTGCCTTGAGGTCTCTCTCTCAATCTCTCTCTCTCTCTCAAAAAAAAAAAAGCTAAATGGCTTTTTCACTGACCGTTTTGGCACTATTACATCTTCTCTTCACCCCTTAGGAGAGCTTTTACCTTTAATTTTGGTGTATCCTGCTGTGGCCATGCTATTACTTAGCTATGACAAGAGTTTTAAAATTGCAAACATGTGGGGCTAGGGTTGCTGCATTTTGCTTTAGCCTTTCAAAGTGGCTTGTTGACGTTAATATACAGCACCCCTGCTGTGCCTTTTTTTCTTATTCTGACTTTCTTTTTTTGTTATATTTTGCATATGAAGCCAGAGTGATTAATATTTCATCAGTTCATCAGTGCAGCATAGCACAAGGATGCATTTGCCTTTTCTGGAGGTCTGTTGCCACTGAATTGTGACTAATAGCTGGAGCCGGTCCTCTGATGGTTTCATGGGATCACCATCAAATAGAAACAAACAACTTGTTTGCCACATCATTAATCTATAAGAAGTTAATTAAATACTTTCATCTGCATTTTAAATATGTCACCTCCTCTACAGTATGTCAGAAATTAGTGAGTACTACTCTGATCATGTATACCACTGACTTATCTTAATTTGATGTTTAATATAAAATTTAATATACAATAGTATAGTTTCATTAGTAAAATGATTTGTTGCAAAAATGAAGCGTTACAAAATTTTATGAAAAACAACTTTCATCTGTGTATTTTAATTAGAGGTGACATAATGAAATGCATTATAAAACTCCTAAATAAAAAAGTATATATTTGTATCTGTGTACACACACATATATACATAAATACTAGATGTTTGTAACACAACCACTTCATCTGTAATTTATTTTTGCTTTCATATATTAAATTGGATCCAATTTTTCATATTTAGCTTTAAATCATCTTGTATCTATAGTAAGAAACATCATGAAAAATATGTTGTAGAAGCTTTAGTATATGACCAGAGAAACTCTAACTTCATTTATTTTCTAAAATTCATGCATGCTTTATGGATGCGTATATTGATGTGTGATTCTTAAAATCAATTTTTCAATGCACATCAGATTGCATACTTGGGTTAGCCTTGTGAGCAGTGGGGATGGTGGGTGGCAAGCCAGAGAGAGACCAGAATTCTAAGATTACATCAGAGAAAATAGGAGTTAAAAGTGGAGGAAAAAAAATCAGTTTAGCTAAATCTGCAGGAAACTCAGTCTGGAGGACTCTCTGATTATGTTTCTATTAGATAACCTACTTGAGCTACACTATAAATGGATAATCCACATAAGTCCTCTTATCAGAAGCCTTTGGCTCTTTGTAGTGATCTCAGTAGGCTACAACTCTTCTACCAAAAACTCAGTGATCACAATAACAATTATAAAAACAGTTAACATTGACTTATTAAGTTATATGTAAAAATATTTAATTTTCTGTAGTCAGTTTGCCACTGTTCCAGTTGCTTGTGTGAATAATTTTGCAGATCTTTCAGCTCATTATTTTCAAAACCTAAGGGAGTGTTCAACAGCACACTTGTACTCAGGCTTAGCTGTGGAAGACAGACTGAAAGAAACAAAGCAAACTTATCTTATATAAAGTATCAAGCACAAATATTTGAAAGTGATATATTGTCTCTTTTAGAAAAATAAAGAACATTGGAAAATGAAGAGTAAAATATATAATGAATCTCATCTCAGAAATGTAATGCAACTTAATACTAATACAATGAACTACCTTAAAGGTTCATTTTATTTTATTTATTTTCTATGATCTATCAAAACAGAATGAAAAAGATTCTTTTGACTGTTATTCCACTGAAGCCATTTGTAGTATTACAAGGTTTTCCTCCAAAATTAACAAAGGAAAATGTATTGTGGCAAATGAATGAGAAAATCATATTGTGTTGTCAGAATATTGGATTTGAATGCAACCAGAGCCATGTCCCTGATGATGTGGGTGTTCCCTACTCTTTACTGCATAGTCGCCTGTTCGTAAGATTGCTTCTACTTCCTACTGCCTCCCACCTTTGACCACGTAGCGTGCTACTGGAGGAGAAACTCTGCATTGAGTGTTGCCAGTTCACATTTGTGTCATTATTTTCTTTACAGGCTCTACAACATTTGGGTGATTTTTTTTTTTAAAGTCTGTCAAGGAAAATCAAGAAATTGCTTGACAGCTTTAACTGACAAATGCAGAAAATCCCAAATCTTCCACTTTTCATGGTTATAGTGAAAGTTTTGAAAATATAGCCTTAAAAGAAGAAATCAGAAAACCAGGAGAGGTAACATAGGAACTGCTATGATGCTTAGGGAGAGGGGAACATCTTGTTATTTTTGAATGCTTAGAAGCTACGTTACTCTGCATCTTAACTTGGTGTCTTCGTTTCCATATTATCAGTGGTATATCAGCTGCCCGAAAACACATGCTGAAGGAGAACAGTAACGTAAAAGAGTCTTCTGTAGCCCAGGGGAGTGCTCCAACTGTCAGGCTATTGGGTGTTCAGCAGTGTAGATGTCTTGGTCTGTCCCACAGGAATCATCCCACCCTGCAGCCACAATGACTTCAGCCTTACTCTCTTACACATTGCTGTGTTACGGGGCTACAGTCATGATGATGAAAAATGTTTTATTATTAAAAAAAAAGAAGAGCTCCAAAGAGGACATCTCCTAAGTGTTCGTCCTAGAATAAACAAATCCTGTTAACTAGGAGATGCCTCCATGAGGTGTAAGATTAAGGTTTAACTCCTCTCTCTGAATCATATATATAGCAGTAATTGTTTTGGAAAGCAGATAGTCTCTTATCTTCCTTTTCAGTAGTCTTGGTTTGCTTCAGTGGAACAAAAGAATATATGAATTCTTAAAACTTTTTGTGGGATGTGGGGAAAAAAAATAAGCTAGGCATGGATGGCAAAGCAATCTCCTTCCTGGAAATGTTTCTCCTCTTGGAGAGGTAAACCTTTATAAAGATGAGGAAACATAACCAGCTTATATCCCCTGTCATCGGTGAGGCTTGCTGTGAATAGGCAGATAATGCATTTCCCTGTGGAGTTCTTTACCTGATAACTCTGTGCTCTAGCATGGATTTGAGCATGCCGGAGGCCTGCCTCTAGCTCTTGGCAATATCATTTTGTGTAAAGGAATGCAGTGCTGATGAAGCAGGCGTTGGAGTGTTATCCAAAGACACAACAACGGCAGTTGCAAGCTTCCTTTTACTGTTTCAACTGTGTGCCTTATCCTTTTTCTGGCACAGCCACAGTCATAAAATTCCTACGCAGGCTCCAATTCTGTTCAATATTTGGCCTGCTGAGAGCATCAATTAAAGTCAATTGCAGTAGGGTTTTTAGTTTGTGGAGCTATATGCAAGAAATGTATTGAAACAACTAATGCATTTTATTAGAGCAGGAAAAATCTAATCTCATGTAATGTACTCTGCCATCACTTTGCTGTGCTGTGACTGCAAGATGAAATTTTGGATCTGTCTTGGTCCTGACCTGGGCTTAATCTGAGCATTCAGTATAAATGTGTGTAAAACTCCGTATTTCATTACTAGTCTCCCAGGTTTTTCCCTAAACAAATACAGTGGATTAAAATGCAAGTTCATTAGGTTAAAGTGCTTAATTATCTTAAAACTCTTAGTGTTAGAGTCAGATGTCAGGATTTGATTAGCACTGCAGGGAGGCTCTGTAAGGAGTAAAATGGAAATAGCCATTGTCCTAGTATAATTAAAATGCTATAAATATGTAAATAAGGACACAAATATGTGTTGAGATACATATGCAATATTTCTTAACTCTCAAATGAAATAATTAGCATAAGTTATTTTGATGTATCCGTATCTTTGATCCTTAATTATATCAATGCTACATTATTTAATATTCCATGACTAGTTGTCATAATCACGTTCCTTTCAGTCTTGTTTATTGCCATCTTTCCTTATTAAAGTGTCTTTTATTTGTGTGAAACGTAGAGGAAAAATTAATATAATTTATTATTGACCTTTAATGCACCAAGTTGTAGAGTTCTGGAAGTCTCCCACAAGGTGTGATATAACAACGAATTTTAACTTACAAAGATTATTCTAAAATGATTAATAAGCTACCACTCAGGAAAGAAATGGAAATAGTGTGCCTTACCATAAGACAGCACAAATGTGTCAAAGCAGTCAAGGGATTTGTATTTTTACTTTCCTCGTTTCATTGGCTTGTTTTATTACTTGAGAAGAGTTGGTGTATAAGAAAGAGAGCAGAAGCTGATTTCCAGGTGAGAAAGACCTATGATCAGTGTACCGTAAAGGTTTCTTTGCCAGGTGTATATGGGGGGAAATGGAGCTTGATGGTTTTTAGTGCACTGTTTGCAATTCAATCCCTCCAGTAAGAGGAAAGGGCCATGCAAACTACCAAAATCCATATTCAGATTTATTATTCTCTTTATATTCTTGAAAAAAAAAAAAAAAAACAAAAATTCAACTGCTATTAGCAGGAAACAGGAAATTAAATTGAAAATGATCATTAGATTAATATTGAGCTTGCATGTCCATGATGTTCTTTTACCTGGCTCGTCTTAGCTTCAAGGGGCATCTGAGTCAGCCAGTAGCTATATTTCTTCTGTGTTAGGGCTCTTTTTTCTGCTTTTTTTTTTCCACATAAGGAGTTTGTTCTTAAGATGTGGTAAATTTCTTTTAAGAGGCTTGAAATATTATTTATTCTAACCCAAGATGAAACCTGCGACATAGTGCTGCCTTGAAAGGTTCCTAATAGATGCAGTTCCAGGTGTGTGAGTGGTTGTGGTTTACAAAGGCTGAGGTAACAGGAACGAAGCATGCCTTTGGTAGATGTGGCAGTGCCTATTGCAGACTTTAGTTTGTGCCCAGGCAGTGCTGCATAAGAATTTGATGTGTTTCTGACATGGATCATCTCATCTCTTCCCTTTGGTTGCCCAGTGTGTTACACAATATTCATGATTGATCTACTCCACTGAGGCTGAGGTATTTAATCTGCAGCTTGCTCCAGGGTTTTGAGACACGTTAGCAGGCTGAGGCTCAGGGAGCAGCTTTCCAGCCTGTTTCAGTCCCAAGTGTGACAGTTTTGCTGTAGGAATATTTCACTGGCATCTCTCTCTCTCCCTCTCATGACACTGCAATCATATTTTTTACATGACATCAAAATGGTTCTGTAAATAGCTAGGGCAAAATCCTGCCCCAGGGAAGGAGGTAGCAATGCCATTGGAGGGAATGACAGCTGAGTGTAAGTATTTGGCTTGGTGGTCTCCGGGGCAGAATTCAGAAGGCAGAGCTGAACCTGATCATGCTCCCTTATACGTCACCTGCATCCACACACATGTTCCTCTGGAAAAAAGAGGAGTCCTCAGTTGAAAAATGATTATAACAGTGGGCATTTAATCCTTTGGATAGTAATAACACTGTGTAGAAATATACTGAAAGTCAAAATTATTCCTGGTAGGAAGACCTTTCCCCCCCCCCTACAATATTAATGTCTCTATGTCTAGAAAAAAAGAACAACAAAACATTTTCTCTCAAAACTTGTTCTTGGAAGAAACTCTAACTGAAAGCAGAAATTGCAAGTTAAATTCTATCATCAACATCTTGTAGATAGCGTTTCCTAAAAGCATATTTGGAGTATTTTAAAAGGTAATTTTAAAGACATAAAATGATAACCCATGTTTTTCTTTTCTCATTTATCCTCAGCATTTTTGATTACTTCTTTGTTCAGGGTTCAGTTTCTGCTTTGAGACCCTGTATCCTCAACTTCTATCTTGCACTCATGACTGCTTGAATTTTCTATGACTGACCCTAAAGCATGCTCATACAGACAAACCGCTGTAAATGTATTAACTTTTGGGTTTCTGTGGATGTTTATAGTTTTACCCTCACTCTCTCATGGGAGGAAAGGAAAAAGGAGGAAAGTACAAGCAGTGACATAGTTAACTGGCTCCAAGACAGATGTTCATGTTGCTCTCATTTTGACAAAAATACATTGGCTTCCTGTGAAGAAAAGGATTGATTTTTAAACATAGTATTTGCAGACCAAGCGCTATGTGGCTCAAGCCAAGCTCTCTTGAAAGACTTATTAACAGCCCCTCACATACATTCTCTTTGTTCTTTTGAAAATCAACTGCTTCAGACACCTACTGTAGCTTCCTACAGTTCATATACTAGCATTCTTTTAATGGTTGCTTCTCTTGCCTATTGAACATTCATGCTTTAGTTTTAGAACATCTTTTCATCTTCTTCATTAGTTAATTGCAAGAAGTCACCATATTTTTTCTGTAAATAAGAATTTGCTTATAATTTCTTAGATTATGTTTTTCTATTATACAAACACGAGATATTTGTATTCTAGCCCCAAAACATACTTTTAAGAAATCTCTTCCAGATCAGGTTTTTAAAATGGTTATGAATAATATTATTAGTACTTTTATTTTGTTATCACTTTTATTTATTTGTATTTTATTTATTGTTACTATTTTATTTCTGAATGGGTTTATATAATTATCAGGCTTTTTAGTATTAATATTTACCATTTTGTTCTGACACGTGGTGTAGCTTTGCAACTAATAATAATGGAAAAACATCAGGAGTAGGATTTTAGGGGCTACAGTAGGCTGTTGCAAAGTGAGACTTGGCCTAGCCTTCCAGTACAGAGTGATTGACACTTTCTCTGGTCACAGTGCAAATCAGGTTGCACGCCTGAGACAGTGGGATCAGGCCTGTTAAGAAGCTATTCTAGACAATACTTAAACTAGCCTTGTTTTTAACAGGATGTTGAATGCCATACGTGTATGTGTCTCTATTTACATACACATTTGTATACATTGGTGTATATACAGATGTACTGGGCGGGTTCCGCACCTGGGGCCCCCCGAGCAGCGTCCCCGAGTCCTGCCTGGAACCGGAAGTTCCCGGCAACGAAT
Source organism: Nyctibius grandis (assembly GCF_013368605.1). Taxonomy (NCBI): domain Eukaryota; kingdom Metazoa; phylum Chordata; class Aves; order Nyctibiiformes; family Nyctibiidae; genus Nyctibius; species Nyctibius grandis. Next base: position 9,569,529 of record NC_090659.1, on the reverse strand, counting down.
CAGGCAAGGAGGGGGCGGAGCCAGAGGCACTGCAGGGGATTTAAACGCGGTGAAACCCTAACACACAGTCAGTTGGCAACGGCGGCAGCAGCGACTGAGGTGAGTGCAGGGCGAGGGTGTGATCGGGCTGTACAGGGTGGGTTCCTTACTCGGGGCTCCCCCGAGCAGCGGCCCCGAGGCCCGTCTGGACCCGGAAGTTCCCGGCAACGAATCAGGAGAGGAGGGGGCGTAGCACCACCCCCTGTGATAAGAAGCCTCTGGGAGGTACAGGGCGAGTCAGCAGTGACTGTGTGTGTCCCGGGGCGGGGGAGGCTGCAGCCATTTGCAGCTCATTGGGGAGGGCGCTGACTCCCTCCCAGTGCACAAGGCGAGGAAGGTGCCAAGGAGCTGTGAACCAGGGGTGTCACCAGGAGGTATTTACTAGCTCAGTGAAAGAACAATGGTCTCCAGCCGGCGGAAGAAAACCAAAATAGATGTGGGAACCCAGATAGAGCTACCACGGAAGGAGGCAATGGTGCAGGTCGCAGGCTGCAGGGAATGCCCCAGCGTCTCCCTGGTGTCAGGGGGCTGTGTGCGCTGTGAGCAGGTAGATGATCTGCTCGGCCGAGCGGCACAGCTGCAAGGCCAGGTTGAAAGGCTTCAAGCCGAGGTAGAAAGGCTTAGGAGCATTAGGGAGGCTGAAATGGAGATAGACTGGTGGAGCCAGGCTCTGCCCTCCCTGCAACAAAAATGGGAGCACATTCTGTGATTCTGTGTGATTCATTCTGTGATATATGTAAAAGGACCTAGATATACATAAAAGGACCTAGAAGTTTGTCTGTTTTCACTATGAATGCTACTGTATGTTTGCCCTCAAACACTCAATAGTTTGTGAGCAAACTTCATGATAGTGATGATACTACAGCCATGCAATAGTAAGTCTAAGCCTTACAGTAAGAAATTTCTATATATTTGCATATTTGGTTATAAATCTATTGCTTATTTATCTAGCCATATGTAAAGAATTCTCCTCTTCCCTTAATCTTGATGTGTGTCAATGTATGCAATTGTCATCAACTGCAACAGTGTAAACAGAATAAGTCCATTTAGTTTTCTATTTCCATTTCCAAAATACACATATTATTCGGATAAATGTTTCATTTAGTATTTTCTATAATTAAAAATGTAATTAGGTAAATATATATTTAAAGAAGTGTTTGGTCTCAGATAAAAATATTCTAAAAAAACCCTAATGTTCCAATTGCATTCGCTTTTATTCACTCCCATTTACAAGGTTCCTTATGATATCACTTGTAACATGTTTTAAGTAAATTGTCTGAAGTTTGCAGACACTGAGGAACAGTCTTGGGGAAGGGGTCCTCTACAGGAAAATGTAAGGAACATTGTGTTGCCATTCTCTTTCAAATCCAGTGTTACTAGCAAATGTTTTATTCAAATGTCCTCCAAAACACAATTGTTGTCCTGAAGAAAGAAGTGATGCTAAAATTTCAGAGCAATTTACCAAGTTTTTCTAAATAGTATTCCTAGGTTATATGCAGCAGTACAATATTTTTATCTCATTGTTTTTCTTCTTTGATTTCCGTACATAGCATTGTAGAATATGAAGACAAAGTGTCTGTGAAACTGAAAACTGTCATGGACTATTCTTTGGATAGAGCTGCTAGCCTTTATCCGAGACTCCAATGATGATTTCAGAAAGAAAGCAATTCTGAGTGATTTCTTCTCTCTCTCTCTCTACCCCCCTCTCCGCTTTTTGTTTCAGAAAGTAACTTTTCTTCTTTATAACCAGTGAAATTGATGCCATTTTATCACAATTTAGATCTTCTAATTCCCCGCAGCAGACTCAATCTGCAATTTGTTATGTTTGACTTACTTGAGTCAGAGCTTAAATTCAAACTTTTGTCCCCATTTAAGAAGGCAGAAAAATCTTCTGGCATAAATTGACTGAACCTACTGCCTGGATAAAAATGTGACTCCTTTAAAACTCGGTAACATCAATGTGCAAAATACCACCTTGATGGACTGTAATAGAACAAAATGTTCCTAGAGTTCCTAGCTTTATCAGTTTTATTACTTTTCATCTCTTACTGAATTGTAAAATGCTGCATGTTATTCAGATTATTTATTCAGAATGCTGTGAGAATGGTGTTTCAAAGCAGAGTTTACGATATTTAATTTTATTATTTTACAGTAAATATATAAAGGCTTGAAAATAAACACTAGGAGAAGCATGGACAAATGCCATAGATGTTTTACAAATCAAAACCATTATGCTTACATTTATGTTGAAATGGGAATAGAGAAGGGAAAGGCCAGTAAAATTCAGCCTATAAACAATTTTTTGTGGTGACTAATCATTACGAAAAATAGATAGGCATAATTTTCATACCAGTGCTGTTAACCATCCTTCTCTCAGGGAAAATTCTGAAGGAAACTAAAGTCTCCTTTAAAGCATGATAGGATGTATGACACCCTTTTTTCTACCATCTAATGAGGCTCTCCAAAGATCATAATGTTTGGGGAATATTAGAGGTATGGATAAAGCACATTTAAGCATATGTTTACAGTAAAGGCTAAGGAAGGCAAAACAGGGGTTGATTCGCATAGTAAAAAGCACGAGCGTGGCTAAGGAGGTATTTCTGCACGCTATGCAGTGGCTACAGCTCTGCCAAAAATTATCCCCTACAGAAAATCATACTTTGTAAGTTCTCAAATAAGTAGAACATTTTTTGCACTACAGCTTTTTTTCTTTTGTGAGGAAGACGCCATTTCATGAAGCACAGATAATTTTTGTATGTGAGTACTTGTTGAAGGTAAAATATCCCCCAACACTTACATCCCAGGGCTAGGCAGTTAAAGATTCAGTCATCTACTGTCTGAGAGCTGCAACATCTACATTTTAGGTACTTGGCCTTTTAATAGTACCTGAGGATTAAGCAACTAAGCACTGTAGCCCAGACAGATTCATGATGGGTAGGTGTATCTGCATGTCTTGAGCACCACAGTCGGATGGCACCTTCAGTAACATCTGCTGCTCACTGCTGGGCACAGGATCCTAAAGAAAGTAAATCTTTGGGTAGAGTCACTATTCACGGTCAGAACTGTTACTTTGCTCATATGGCCATCCCCATAAGCTGAGAATGACCGAGGGGGGAAAAAAAAATTTGAAGTGTACTTTACCCTCTCTCCTGGACACCTGAGCCAAGAATGATCCCAGCCCTCTCCATGTGATATCCACAGCTATAACCATGTATCATATTTGCCTTTAAAATGAGACCACTGTTAAGAAAATGTGGTGGTTGTGATTATAAACATGCATATTTTATACATGTAAAGTAGTCTTTATCTAATTTCATAAAGGTTAGAGTATTTGCTCAAGAAGTGGAAAGTTTTTTTTATCCTAGAGTTCCCCTGCCCTGTTTCAAAGTTGTTCCAGTAAGCAGGGGACAAACAAAGCTGGAGGAATAGGGGCATTCCTTGTCTCCTCCCCTGCGGTACCAGAAAGAGATCTGTCAACTCAAACACAATTTCCAGCCAACACTCAGCATACTTGGGAGGAAGGATTTTTGGAAGCCAATAGCTAAAACCCACCTGCTTTGCACTGACTAATGAGATTTCCTCCCTGCCCACCCCACTCCAGGAAACATCTTAGTGTCTTACAGAAGCTCAATCACAAATACAGGTGTTGCATGTTGATTTCTTGGGAGAAAATATGATTCCTCCCAATAAATATTTTACAGTGAATGATTATAGCGGATTCTGAAGAGCTATGTAAGCTTTAGGTTTTACTTTTAGTTTACATTTCTGTTACTAGCGTGATACAAATATGAATCTCATAGGCAGTTAAAAATATATCCCTTTTTGATCTCTCAAGATATAAACAAACATTATAAAATAATTTCAGCTTACTAAAGAGAAGTCTTCCTTAGCTGATATCACTGTGGCGAAATAGCAAATCTAAAAGCTTCTGTAGGAAAATTAAAGGGTCAAGTATTCCAAGTATTTATACATATATGTACAGATGTGTACATATATGTATATAAATGGAGGAAAATGTGGATTCTTTTGCTCATAACATTTTATATTACCTCATATGAATTTCGTGGTGCGATGTGTTGATCTCAGAATTCTTACATGTCTATATCCATGAGGCTGGAGAAGTGTTTGGAGAAAAAACATTTCTAAGTGTAATTCTTTATGAACAGAATTCTTGTGGGTAACATCATCTTCTCTCATGGACAAACAGAAACCTTACAAGATGAACAGATGTTCCAAAAATTACTCCAGACTAGAAGATAATAAAATGCACACAAGTGTCCCATCAAATTTGTTGGTTTTGTACTAAAGTAAGAAGACTTGGAGCGGCATCGGAGTACAGAAACAAATGAGAAAGAAGGAAATAAGGCAAGCACAGTATTTAGCTAACTTTTGGAAAACTAATTTTAATTTGAATCACTTGAGAGCAAAATAGATAGGAATTCACATATAATCATAGGAATTATCATGATGTGAGACATATAGAATGAACAAAGTATAGAATTAGCATACAGACATTTTATAAGCTCAGGGAAGCTGCACCAGCAGCAAAGTACAGGCTGATAAGAAAAAAAACCCTGTGTGTAAAAGAACGAGATGAACGCTTCTTATGACAGTTTCAGAACACAGAAAACAAGCAGCGAGGAAGAAAACAGCACAGGATTCAGGGGTTTGCCCCCAAAACCTTCTGAGGTCATTGGCATTGTTTTGCCCAGTATTTTGAGACCTTCATCAGAGATCCCTATATCTAAATTGAAGCCACTAGCAGCAAGGGGAGGTTGTTTCTCCTGACAGGATTGACATTGTGGAAGTTGCACTGAGTGCACTCTTTCAAGCATAAATAGAGCTTTCTTGCCTTTTCATACAGAAGAGATACTACTTGCAGCACTGTGTGCAATTCTTCTTGCCTGTGTTTGGGAAGATTAAGTGAAAGTCTAATAGAATGATTGAGGAAGTGGGAGCCTGGCCAGCATGACTTCGCTAAGGGCAAATTGTGCCTGACATATTTGCTGGCCTTCTACGATGGGGTTACAGCGCTGGTGGATAAAGGAAGAGTGACTGATGTCATCCACCTGGACTTGTGCAAAGCATTTGATGCTGTCCCGCACAACATCCTTGTCTCTAAATTGGAGAGACATGGACCTGATGGATGGACCACTCAGTGGATGAGGAATTGGCTGATGGTCACACTCAAAGAGTTAGGGTCAACAGCTCGATGTCCAAGTGGAGACCAATGACGAGTGGTGTTCCTCAGGGGTCAGTGTTGGGACCAGCACTGTTTAACATCTTTGTTGGTGACATGGACAGTGAGATTGAGTGCGCCCTCAGCAAGTTTACTAACAGCATCAAGCTCTGTGGTGCTGTCAACATGCTGGAGGGAAGGGATGCCATCCAGAGGGACCTTGACAGGCTTGAAAGCTGGGCCTGTGCAAACCGCATGAAGTTCAACAAGACCAAGTGCAAGGTCTTGAAGGTGGGTTGGGGCAATCCCAGGCACAAATACAGGCTGGGCAGAAATTGGATTGAGAGCAGCCCTGAGGAGAAGGACTTGGGGGTGATGGTTGATGAGAAGCTCAACATGAGCCGTCAATGTGCACTTGCAGCCCAGAAGGCCAACTGTGTCCTGGGCTGCATCAAAAGAAGCATGACCAGCAGGTTGAGGGGTGTGATTCTGCCCCTCTACTCTGCTCTCATGAGACCCCACCTAGAGTACAGCTCTGGGGCCCCCAACATAAGAAGTACATGGAGCTGTTGAAGTGAGTTCAGAGGAGGGCCATGAAGATGATCAGAGGGCTGGAGCACCTCTCCTATGAAGACAGGCTGAGAGAGTTGGGCTTGTTCAGCCTGGAGAAGAGAAGGCTCCGGGGAGACCTTCTAGCAGCCTTCCAGTACCTGAAGGGGGCCTACAGGAAAGCTAAAGAGGGACTTTTTACAAGGGCATGTAGTGATAGGACAAGGGGGAATGGTTTTAAACTGAAAGAGGGTAGATTTAGATTAGATCTTATGAAGAAATTCTTTACTGTGAGGGGTGGTGAGACACTGGCACAGGTTGCCCAGAGAAGTTGTGGCTGCCCCCTCCCTGTCAGTGTTCAAGGCCAGGTTGGATGGTGCTTTGAGCAACCTGGTCTAGTGGAAAGGTGTCCCTGACTGTGGCAGGGGGGTTAGAACTAGATGATCTTTAAGGTCCCTTCTCAACCCAAACCATTCTATGAAGTTTAAAGGCTATTTTCAGTAGAATTTGCATTCTCTAAAATAACCTTTTATTCAAATGTAAACTATGAGTAAATACTATTCTTATAGGATGTTAGTAGTAAAACTTAAAATCACTAAAGGCTTTTTAAATATTCACAGAATTTCTTTCCACTGACATGTGAATTGAATAACAAGGCTACTAACATTACTGCTATGTCCTCCGAGGTTAATTCTGCCTAGTATATTTGTGATCTCCTTGGGTTTTTGTTGATTACAACGGTTACAAATTAATTTATGCATTGCAATGAATTTTATTCACAGGGAATTGCAATGACAACTGTATTACTGATGCACTATCTTTCTATAAGGCTTTTCATTCAACCTTTAATAATGTAACCACATTCTTTAAATAAACAAATGTATTTTCAATTATAAACATGAAAGTGATGATAGGTATGGGAGAAAAAGAATATTGCTATTGCATATTTGATTATACAAGCAGAAGGTCAAAAGTTTGTTATCACTATATTCTCTTTGGGAATTTGAGAGAGGCTATGTTACTAGTAAGATAACTAACATTACAAAATGAGTTATGTATTTTTAAGCTGATTTTTCTTCTGACAATTTTTTTCCATACTTGACACTATGGAAAATGACTTGTCACACTTAATGTTTTAATGCATTTTTATTATTTATATTTTTGTTTTTGTAATGAGACTATAACAAGATAATAATGGAACAATAGCCAATTCACATTTTTGAGTATTAAGACTGCACTGCAAATGAATTCAATTTTCTGAAAACTGCATAAAAATTTAAAAATGTCATTGTTGAAACTCTGTTTTTGAAAGTCTTAAGAGCATAGTGGAAACAGAAAATTAATTTCTCTCTACATCGACTTTAATTCTCCAGAGTTATGGTCTTCTCCAGGTGTTGCTTTTCTTGCACAGCTTTATGCCTTCATTTACTTTGCATTTTTAGCCTGTGTTTGCATGGCCGTTGTTGTTTATGTGTTCAAGTTAAAAAACACCTGACAGCTGTACAGTAGGTATTGCAACCCCCTTCAGTGCCCAGAAACACCTTGTGTAGTGCACATCCATCATACTGGCACCTGAAGAACCCTGGGAAGGATTCTGTGTCTTAATGAAACTTTGACAAGAGTGGAAGTGCCTTCAGAGATTTTTCCCCGAGCGTAACATGGGAAAAGTTAAGAGATTGGTTCCCTTTCTAATTTATCATTTGTCAGGCCTTCAGATATATATACTTTAATCCTGAATTTTTCATTGACTGATATTCTGGACTTAATTTCTACACTGTGTTATGTCAAAACTAAAATAAATCATTATAAGGGAGCAGAAATATCTTCTTGTAGGAATAATATAGGAGAGTGGGCTTTTTTTTTTTTAATTTGGGCAGCTATGGCTATTTAATTTCATACATTTTTTAGTTTTCTAAGTTAATAGACTGGATTAAGTAAAATCACATAAATCGATTGCTAATTTTTTCTTTTGCCACTGTTTTTTAAAATGTGTGTAAATTTATGCAACCTACAATTTCAAATTATTTTAATTCTTTAAATAAGTTGTCTTATGGCACTGTATTTCATCATGACACATTTAAAAAATACAGAAGTTCTGAAAAGGACTGAAGAAATCTTTGGTCTGGCAAAAAACCTGAGAATCTTGCCAAACTAAAAAGTAAAATAACTGTAACCTTTTCTTTTCCCCAAAAAACTATAGACAACTTCTAAAAGAAAAGCTAAAAAATTTTCTCATTATCATATCATTTTCCAAAGAGTAAGATGTAAGAGTAGATGACAATGTTTAAGATAAAAATTATAAAGTGGTTAAAGTTTCATAACAACAAAAAAGCTAAGCTAGCATATTTATTTACTTATGTAAAAATTGTCTGTGGTCTTTTATCCTCACTAAGAACTGTCCGTGTACAGTTTAGACCTGAACTTAAGAAAAAAGGAAACAAAAACCACAGAGAGCCCATATCCTTTATTTAGACATGTAAATAAACAAACAGAATTTCAAAAATGCACTTCTTGCTGTCAATTCCTATTGGGGTCCTTCAAATGTCTGAAAAGCTGGCCAGGTACCTAGTATCTGAACATGGATTTAGAGTTTTAATCTCAGGCCTCTGTTTTGTTTGGTTTTTAAATGATGGAACATCCACAAGTAAATTTAAAGGAGAGAACTGAGGGACGTCGGTAATTATTATATAAAACACAGATGATCATCTTCTAGAAATAAAAAGCGTGGTTAAGTTTTGCAAACTCTTCTTATTGTATTTTTAATATTAGTGAAATTTGAAAAAAAATAATATTGAGAGATACAATATTGCTTTGTTATTAATATTTAAAAAAGTAAATATGTCTGGATTTTATGCCTTCAAAGTACGGGATATGTAGTTTCTTCAACAAGCCAGACAGTGCTACAATTCCTCTTAAATGTTGGCATTTCCTCCTCTGTTTTTCTTCTCACTGTATTATTTTCCATCATTTTCTCCTAGGGATTTTCTCCTTGTTATTCTCATCTCTGCTTTTCCTCTTTCCTGCACTGCTTCTCTTTTTTCTGTTTCCAATTTGAGTCAGTTTTCTCTACATTTTCTGTTACTGGGAAGTTTCTCATCCTCCACTCTCCCTTCAGTTCTTGCTTGTATTCCCTTTCACTTCACTGTCACAATTTCTTCAGTTTCTTATTCTTTAAATTAGTCTTTTTTTTCTCCTATTCTTGTTATTCGCTACATTTAAGTATACTGCATTTTCCTGCCTTACCCATATATATACTCTGTATGGAGTCTCAGCGAAGGTTTTCTTTTGTTTCCCCTTAGTACCCTGCTTTGGTGTCAGTCACTGTAAATACTGCAGATATCATGAATAGCAATTTCAGAGGCGATCCCATCATAATTTTAGGAAGTAATCCCAGCATGTCGGTTTCCCATGCATAGTTATGCGTGTCTTCAATCAAGGTGCACACATGATTATATGTCTTTTTCTGTGGTGCTGTCCCATTTCTATGGTAACACTGCGTATCTACCATTTGTGTGTGATGGAAATTCTGGCAAGTGGGCCCCTTCAGCAGATCAAAGTACCTATAATATACAGAATGTTTTGAAGACACTTAACAGTAGTAACTCCTCCATTTAGTCCATAAACTAAATGGAATTATAACAGCATTTTTATTGCCTTTTTTTAAAAACAATCTGCTTGAATATAGACAAGGAATAGAATAAACAAAATTTATATTCTTTCTTTCTCTTTTAAATAATAATTTTTTTCCTCAGGGAAGTTCTTGGGAGAAAACACTTCTGTTCTGTGCTTATCAGTGAAGTCTTTTCTGATGCCTATCTAACTGGCAATGCAAGACCTCCCCCTCGAAGGGGGACTGTGATGTTATAAGCAATGCCAGAGTGTCTGTGTTCCAGACTCTAAGCCACATTTTAAAATGTTTTAAAAGTTCAGCCATAAATACTGACAAATACTGCACTGAAGAAAGGGAGAAAGTTCTTGGCTTTCTCAGGTTGCAGCAAACTCTTTCAGTGATGCACAGCATAAAAAAGAACAGTTATTCCAAACTGTTGAGGCTGAAGGCAACTTGCTGCAAAAACCATCAAAAGAAAGTCATGAATGACCTGGTCTGCTAATGAGTAAAAGCTCATCTATGCTAGGAAGACCTTGGGCCTGCAGCAATGCTAAAATTTGCAAGTGCAAGGTACACAGTAAAAATGAGGGATCTTAGAAAACTAGTTTTCCTTTAAAAAGTTAGGAAGAGAATAGAAGCAACTTTGTGTGACAGGCTTCTCCTGGTACAGATATCATGATTATTATAATTTACTACGAAAATGCTTGAGTGTGTGGCACCTAGTTGTATGTGTGCTATTTCACTCTGCAGGAGCAAAATCCATTAGGCTAACAATGTTTATTTCGGCCTTTTACATTTTATAAGTGCTTTTTTCTTAACACATGTTATGACAGCAAAATACTCATGATATAGAGGAACCTCAAATTAGATGTAAGATTTAGATATCCTGTTTGGGATTTGGGAAGAATGTAGGTGTATGACTCTCAAGTGCAGTGCTGGAGAGGCTTGCATGGCGGGGAGAAGTCCTAATTTTCTCTCTCCTCGCTTTCTTTTAATGATAGGCTATGTAGTATCAAAAGACACTCTGATGCTAAACGCATAGGGCAGCCCAGGGGACCAGTGTTTCCTAGGTCAGGCGAAAGCATAATGCCTGTCTTTGGCCCAATTAGCCTTTCTCGCTTCATCATAAAAAGGAGCTTTAATGGGAAAGGAGGAAACTCCTCCTTCTAGACTACCCTTTAAATTTGAGAGGAGGTGCTGCCTGTGGGAGCTAGAGAGTTCCTGCAGTCTGAGGAGTGTAACGAGTCTGGCTTTTTCATTTCCTGGGGTAAAAAGAAAAAAAGAAAAAAAACCCCAAAAAACAAACCCTCCCACCTATTCCATGAACTTCTGCTTCTAGCAGCTGGATTGTTAGGCTTGGCTATTATGACATGTTGATATCTTTGATGCCAAAGATGCATGCATCCTTGCTTAACATTTTTGATGTGTATATGTGTGAAATGCTCTGATTCACTCAGAGGTGGCTTCCTGAGAAAACTCAGCTTCAGAAGAGCTGCCGCATTTCTGGATCTGAGTTGGCAGCAACAGACACCCGTACTGTTCAGGTTGAGGTGATGCAGGGAATATCACCCCGTACTGGGAGTGCCCGCTCAGTTTCAGGTAGTTTCCATGCTTGCTAAACACTGACTTCGTCCAAGTCGTTAACTTGATGCTTACAGTCTGCCTCATATGTTTTTTTTGTTGCTAGTGTTGTTTGAGATCTGATTTTGGGACTCTCTTAGATCAAACAGCTCATTAACTTACATGAATAAATGTTAAAATCACAAAAAATAAAACTAAATTTAAAAAAAGAGTCAGCACTTAATTTCTCCTACCAAAACCAATGCTGTTAAAAATCAAACGTTTGTTTTAATTTTGAGTATGTTATAAATAGATGTCACAAAGTTATAATGTCTTTGATTATTTTTTCCTTTCACATTCATCTTTATTAAGACCATTAGAAATATTCAAACTGATGATGTGGGTTTAATAATGCTGTCTCAAGTACTTCACCTCTCTAAGTCTGAATCATAAAGTTGACTATCTTTCTCTGGGCTAGGAAAGGACCTAAGAAAAATATTCTAAAATATAAGTTCAAGGGCTACCAAGTTTAGCTTTTCAGCTGATAATCCTCCAAGATCTCAGAACCTGATGTAACAGTGGGTACAATGCTTGCATCTTCTTGCAATAATGCAAGAAGAACTGAACTTCTTCAAGTTCAGAAGATACATATTTATCCGGCCTTCTCCCAGTCTGGTCTGGTTGCTTCCGTATAGAAAACCTATCAGGCAGCTCAGGAAGGCAATCGGGGGAATACAATACTGTGGTTAGAAAGTAGTTTTTAGAAAGACAGACACACAATTTGCAGGTGTCATTGTCTCCAATACTTATTTGTGTCCCAAAAAAAGAGAAGGAGAGGAACTACTACAGAATATTTTGCAACTGAACTAGAGAGAAAACTGTAGAAGAAAGAAGCAATATTATCTTTTACTCTTAATTTTACTAGTTATTGCTACTACCGTACTTACTACTATCATTCTGGAAAACATAAGAGCTTTTAAAATTAAGACATTTCTAGGAAAACATTCCTTCTAACTTAAAAAACAGGACTGATATTAAATATTTTGAGAGAGAGTAGAATTTCCACACAGGGTAGTAGAATGAGCAGAATCTCCCCATATTGTCTTTTTTTTACTTTATCTCCCTCCCTTCCTCATTTTTTTTTAATTTCTCTTGAAAATTTCAATGTTATTTGAGCCATACTATTTTTATAGATGCTGATAACCTGGTTCTTGTATTTCTTTTCTCTATTGTCCTATATTCCTTTTTTAATTATTATTTTTAAGCTACTCTTGTTCTTTTTTGGAGAGTTTTCTCTCTCTTATGCTTTCTTTATAACTTTATCTCTGCCTACTATAATCTCCCCATCTGTAAGTTTAAGACAATCTGCCTGACGAGACAGAAAAGCGTTTCTTTTTTTTTTACTCAGTGGAATATTTTTGCATGTCGGTGGATAAATTCAAGAATGGGGTGGACCTGACCATAATGTAATATACATCTGGGTGGCCAGTATTTGAACAGCTGTGCTATATCCTTCCAGATGTCCTACTCACAGTGCAGTTTGTCTAAAATTAACAGGCTCCTCTAAGTCAAAGATAAATGAAGGAATGTCTTTCACAGGTACCCAAGCTAACCTATAAATAATAGATATTGAATTGTGTCAGACTGTAGTCTCTTAAGAAACACGGGTGAAAAGTCAAACAATTCCATAGAGCGTACCAGAATACTTGTGAGAATCTATTCAACATCCACAGAGATATCAAATAAACCAACAGTAATGAAAATGGAGCAATGTATGGAACCTTTGATGACAGAATTAATGAATAACTGAGAATTACTGGCTTCTGTTGCATTGTATTCAGGTTAGTGCAGAGGAACTACTGAAACAGTATTGATTTGTGAAAAAGGTTTACCACTACAATTAGTGTATTAGTGGCTACACCCAAATTCCTTGTGTATTAGTTGTATGGCATTGTGCAGATGGCAGAATAGGTGTGTAGTGCACGGAAGCATATTTCTACTCAAACAGCAGTGCACTCAGGTGACTAGAGTACAACTGCATTTCCACTTAAGATGAAGTAATAGCTTCATCAAATTCTTGTGCAGTCCCTACACCGGTCCTTTGCTGTCTGGCCTGACAGGTCATCCTGTCTGTCATGAGGTATGTGTCCATTCAGGTTGGCTGATTTGGGTTAAAATAGCGATGAGGACAAGATAAGCTTGGCTTAAACTCTGTGGTAAGTGTGGGAAGTGAATTTCCTCCAACATGAAAGCATCAATTGAAACAGAAAATGACGATTCTACACATGCTTATTAGTCAAAGGTAAGGAATTAATCTTAACCTATGTTATGACCTTAATTGAAACAAGTACCTGTGAGACATGCCACACAACCAAAATGTAAACAATTATAGATGCCTTATCTCATCTATCAGACCTGCTGGGAAGGCTTCCATAAATCTTTTGATGCTTGTCCATTGATGTGATAAATTGACGTTTTTCTAAGTACCATTTCCTTGCATATGTGTTTTGATATGGCCCAAAAAAATCAGGCCTAATGTGTTGCTGGGGTAAACTCAATGAAGTCACTGGCATTTCATCAAGTTACATATAAATCTGGTGTTTTGTCTAGTAGGTTTTATGGTGTAACAACAACTAGAACATTCAAGACAAAAAGATGAGGGCTCATCACTTTGAAGCTAGATGGTAGCAGCCATATTCTTAACACAGTTTTTATACAAGCATAAAGGCCATTTATAACAAATGTTTCAATATATCAAGTATTGGCTCAATATGAATAAAATTTTGGTCCTCTAGAAATCAAGAGGGACTTTGCCGTGAAATCTGAGAGGAAAAAGATTCATGAATTGTGAGGAAAAGTACGATAACAGTTTCTAAGTGTTAACCTTTGACATGAGCCTCAGAAAATAAGGATTCTCCTTCTTCATTTTCTTGTTTTCTGTTGCAGACAGAACTATATTGTGCTTTATCTGTAAGTATCAATTATAACTTTCTTCACGAGATCAAACACTAAGACTATCCCTTGTGAAAGTAAAAATTGCAGAACAAATTTGTTCTGCTATTATTGTCTGCCTAGTTTTCACACAGTCCTCCTGGTACAAAACAAATCGTACTGGGGAGGAGGTGTTTCTGGGTGCATTAGCAAATATTTCTGTATAGTATTGTGTACCATTGAATGCAAAGAAATGATTAATCAATGAATCATACAGTAAATAAATTAGATGGTGATATTCTGGCTCTTATGCCATGGGCCTTGTTGCACACAAAGAGCAGGATCCTTATTCCAGAAGGGATATGGAATTGTACAGGCTCATCTCAATTCAGCCCTAGGCACTCACGCTCCCCACTGGCAGCAGAGTATTTAATTTCTTGAAGCATTTCTATTATTAATTTGTCTAACAGAAACAATCATCACAAAATTATTAGGCCTGCTCTCATAACCAGCATTGCATTATTAAAATCTATAAAATCAATCAGATCGACACTGATTTGTGCTAAGTGAGAATTTCGCCCTGTCAGCAGATAGAATAAAGGAAATATGTTTATTTCAGGCCATGCGTATTATGACTATCTCTACTTGGAGGTACACATTTGAATAGAAAATATTATAACCGGCTATAGTCTTGTGTAACAAACCTTGCTATGAGCTTTGTATGAACATGCTGCAGAAAAGGCATATTCTCTTACATGAGGCTAAAAAACTTGTTGCTGAAATCAGCTATAAAATGAGAACGGATTTTTTTTAATGTTAAAACAACACAGATTAAAATCTCTGGGGATATACATCAGAATCTACAATAGCATCCTCTCTCTTAAGCCTGATAAGAAAGCCTATTAGGCAGATGGCATCACACATGAAAAAAGTGATCAAGCTGTGAGCAAGAGAGCCAGTTCTACTTAGCGTGATAATTAGAAAAGAAAGAGCCCCAAAGGAAGTGCAGAATACTAAAATATAAAATCACAGCTGGAAAAAGTGGTAGAGATTGTATTTTGGACCCAGGAATAGGTTAGATCAAGACAAAAAGAAGGCAGGCCTGTGAAATTAGGGGGAAGAATTTTGTGAGAATGTGAGATGATCTGATTCCTGTTTGATGCCAGGAGCAGTTCAGGAATTTCAACTGCAACACCTCTACTCATTTTTTTTTAATTCTGTGCTCTGTCCAGTAAGTCAAATTCTGTATTTGCTTGTCCTACGCATATGTGTAAGCAAGGTGAAGACAGACATTTGCTGCAATGAGCTTTAACTCAGTTCATAACCATAGTGTAAAGTGGTTCTGTAGCTACAGATTTACATGTCTTAGTACTCAAAAGATGATAGTCACTAAGTTAGATTCATGCTGTTATCTCATAGAATAATTGTATTTCAGGTATCATACCTTAAAAAAAAAATCTTTCCATCTTTATAAGTTTCTTGATAATAAATAGTAAAAAATACAAAACATGAGGGGGCTTTTCCCTCTCTTTTCAGTGCCCCAATTTCTTCTTTCGATTACTATAAAGAAGGAATTTTCTCCTTGCTGTGGTAAAAGATTATCTTTTTTTTCCTCCCTGCTGCAGAGGATTTTGAAATTTGTAAGTGTGTGTTCAAAAAAACACTTCAGTATTTAACAGGTAACAAAAGCAAGTGCTAGACTGCAGTGCACAAGGCAACTTCAACAAAATGTACACAGCGATCAGTTCCTGCAGAACCTAAGGCATATGGACCCATACAGGCATTTTATTCCTTTGAACTTTTCTGTAGAAGATTTAAATAACAAGCACCCTGCCTCCTCCACATTTCGTCAAGAAGTTAGGTTTTTATTATAATTAAAAATACTATTTTAATTCTCAGAGAGCTTGATTTTTAAAAAAATGTTAGTTTGTTAGGTTGACCTTTAGCTTCACTAAAATTGATGTTAAAATTAATCTTATTTCAAAGTTGTACTTCCAGACAATTCTAGCTTCAGCTTTTGGCACAATTAAGTAACCCTACTGATTCAACTTCACAATGTACCACTTGTGAAATGCATGTAGCTCAAGAGTGAACATTCATGGTCATTAAAGAAAATCCATATTTAAACTCCTATTCAGCTCTAAAAAAACTCAATGGTAATGTTTCCATCAGTGTTGGGAGGGAAGAATTAGAAGATTTTAAACTTTTTTTTCATGATGCTGCATTTAGGATGGACACGTTTTTGGGCCAGTTCACACCAGTTCAGGTCTATATTTTCATGAGTAGAGAACAGCATCACTAGATTCCAAGGTTACTAGAGAAAAACTCATAGTGGACAATGGTGATTCTTCCCCATGGGAACTCCTTTCAGTCACTGTAATTTTTTTTTTTTTTCCTCTAATAGAAGAGACTAGTGTTCATTCATAAAAGACATAGTAATGCCTCAGCCTGTTTGTATAGTGTGGTTTGACCTTATTTATTGTTTTTGTGGAAAAAGATAGAATCAGGTAAAATGAATGACGGCTAAATATGTATTGTATAAAAGGACTATTGCTATCAGTTTTAAATTCTTCCCTTTGGTTTAATTTAATTTACTGTTTCTTCTGTGGATGTTAGCAGAAAAGGTAAATAGTGTTTTTATACTTATCTTGGCACCACATACTTGTATGAGTACTTCTGGTATCGTTTGTTACTTAACCCTTCATTTTATTTTATTTTATTTTATTTTATTTTATTTTATTTTATTTTATTTTATTTTATTTTATTTTATTTTATTTTATTTTTCAGGGCTTCTTTCATATATGCTTTTGTTTCCCTCGTCTTTGAATGTCTTATGTTTCTGCTTTGTCTCATTTTTGGTTTCCTTGTATAGGAAAAAAAAGAATACTAAAGACAATGTCTAGTGGAATGCTGTTACTGATTTTTCTCTTTATTTTTGTTTTGGTTGGTTGTTTATAAAGGAAGGATATTTTGGGGAATTCTTAATACAGTTATTCCTTTTGAATGTTTTGTTTTACTTTGTTTTGTTTTTAGAACAAATTTCTACTTGTTCCAGGCAGAATGTTGTGCAGTTTCATATTCCAGACTGAACAGGAGAGCTTTGAAATGCCTTTCCAGGGGTTACATAGGAAATGTGATGAAAAAGCTTTGAATTTGCATCCATATCTTATCTAAAAATCTTCAGTTTTTGGTCAGAAACATTTGTACTCTGTAATGTCAACATTAAAACTGGACAGTTAATATTTACTCATACTTGTAAAGTCCTCCAAATTCTAGAGTAGAGGAAAAGAATGGGGAGGACTTGTCAGTACTTCTAAATAAAATATCCTGGCCCCACTCTTGTTCCAAAGACTAATACCTGCACTTTAATTTTGACTTGGGCATTTTGCTTAATCAGTTCATCGTTGTTGGATTTGTGAAGCCGTTGAGGCACTGAAGTCTCATTTATTTCACTAAACTGCAGACACCTAGTTAGTCTTTAAAACATTATTCTGGATTCACAAATCCATTCAAGAGCTTTTTACTTTTGGTATCAAGTCTGAAGTGCAGATTCTCAAAAGAGCTGGTCAGTGAGGCACCATGCCTGAACTTACACAACACAGCAAATTCATTCAGTCATCTGACTCCTGAAAATGCTGAGTTGGTACTATCTATGGTCCAGGCTCAGAGCTGGAATCATGCTCCAAGGAGTAGGTGCACCTTCCTTTTTCTGTGGACCACAGTAACACATGGTAGAGAGAGGAAATAGCATCAGTTCACCCTCAAGGCAAAACCACAGTGAATAAGATATCCTCTGTCACTTGGACAACTGAGGATCAGGTTCTCCTTGGGCTGAATGGAAGCAAAGATTTAAGCCCGTGGTTTTCCCAGCCCACAGATTCATCTATGGCAGTTTGAGGCAAGTCTTTAAGTCCCCTTTGCAATGATTATTTGAATGCTTATTGTGCCAGACTGAGAGTTGCTCAGTTGTCTAGTGATTAGAGCAACTACGTTGGAAGTCTCAAATAGAGAAATTGTCTGTCTTTCACATCTTTGATTCCTCACTATTTATTTTATCTAACAAACAACCATGAAAGAACTAGACCCCAGTGGAGCTGCTGGTTGATGCTGTTTCTTCGACTTGCTTCAGAGCAGGTGAATCTTTTTCAGTAGTCTTGTTCTTTATGGAGACTTTAGGAATACATATACATTGTGCTCATAGAAGGTAATGATTTAAAATATAACCATCTAAAAAAATGGTGAAATATCAAAAGCTGTTAGACTGTACTAAAATTACACTAAATGATAGCATAATAATATACAGATAAATTAATTTTTCAGTTATCAGAGATTGCAAAAGCACTTAAAAAGTTATTCTTATTAGTTTTTTGAGAAAAAGTCACATGTAGCAATATTAACAACAACAACAACAACTTAAAAATTATGTAACATACCCATTTAAACTGTTCTCTTGTGATATTCAAAGGTTCTTTTTTTGCTGACACATGGATGAATAGAAAAACCCATTCTTGGATTATTCTTTTTTCACCCTAGAGAAAACTCCAAAAATTCCACTGTATTCTTACAGCACTTACCACCTGTTTCTGTCTTTTCTTTTCTTTTCTTTTCTTTTCTTTTTTTGCTGTTTTTACTGTTTTACTGTTCTGTAGGAACATAGAGTTCTTCTCATCACAGAGGAATTATTTTTCAAGTAATAATTTTTATAATTACTTAATAATAAATAGTAATAAAAACTTAACAATAATTTAGTAAGAACAGTAGCAGGAAAAGAAACCTTTATATCTCATTCTTCACTAATGAAGTGGGTAAATCATCCTCATCTGAAAGGCACTGTCTTTATTGCAGTCTTTGATCATACCTTATATTTTTAATCTATTGTAAAAATAAGCAACTTAATTGTCATTACCTTAAACTGGACTTGTGTTAGATTTTTGAACGTTTACCAAAGACAGCTTTAAATCCCACAGAAAATCATCCATTTATATGTTTATTCACATGATACTTGAAGAGCACTGAACAGGGAGGGTAAACGGAGCTGGGAATTCCTCATTGTCCCTTGAGGGAGGTAGTGGTGCTTGTCTGGAGATACAACATGAAATAGGTTTGTCTACACCTGTTGGTAAATTGTGCTGCAAAAGTAGAAAATTTTTATGTTACAAGTAAATTCCCTTCCTATAACCTACATTACATAAAATATTCCCCTTTAATGCTCCTTCTCTAGTGGGAGAAGTTTATGTGTCTCATTCATATGAAGGTGATTACGCTACTCTAAGCTATAGACAGTAAGGCTGCATCCCTCAGCTTTAGTCAAAATACAGTTACAGAATCACAGAATCACAGAATGGCTGGGATTGGAAGGGACCTCTGGAGATCGTCTAGTCCAACCCCCTGCCCAAAGCAGGTTCCCCTAGAGTATGTTGGACAGGGTCGCATCCGGGCAGGTTTTGAATATCTCCAGAGAAGGAGAATCCACAACCTCTCTGGGCAGCCAGTTCCAGTGCTCTGTCACCCACACAGCAAAGAAGCTTTTCTTCATATTCAGATGGAATTTCCTGTGTTTCAGTTTGCCCATTGCCTCTTATCCTATCACTGGGCACCACTGAGAAGAGCCTGGCCCCATCACCTTGACATCCCCCCCGAAGGTATTTGTAAGTATTGATAAGATCCCCCCTCAGTCTTCTCTAGGCTAAACAGACCCAGTCCTCTCAGCCTTTCCTCATAAGAGATGCTCCAGTCCTCTAATCATCTTTGTAGCCCTCCACTGGACTCATTCCAGTAGTTCCTTGTCTTTCTTGAACTGGGGACAAAAGGGCACATTGCTGGCTCATGGTGAACTTCTAGTCCACCAGGACTCCCAGGTCCTTCTCTGCAGAGCTGCTTTCCAGCATGTCAACCCCCAACCTGTACTGGTGCATGGGGCTATTCCTCCCTAGCTGCAGGACCCTACACTTGCCTTTGTTGAACTTCATTAGGTTCTTCTCTGCCTGACTCTCCAGCCTGTCCAGGTCTCGCTGAATGGCAGCACAGCCTTCTAGTGTATGGGCCATTCCTCCCAGTTCTGTGTCATCAGCAAACTTGCTGAGGGTACGCTCTGTCCCTTCATCCAGTTTTATATGCTTCTAATGGAATTAAGATGGGCCTGATATTTCTCCCCTTGCTAGTGTCTTCTAGAGTAATTCTAGCTTTCTACTTTATCTTATTTTTACTCTACATTCTCCATGGTTCACCTATCTGACTGATCATTTATTCTGGAAGCTTTAATTTTTGCAATTTATGATGCTTTTACATTGTTTTATTTGTTTTTATTCACTACATATTATTTTTGGCTAAGAGTCCTGTCTGTTAAAGATGTGTCAATGTTGTCTTGGGAAGTTGAGATATTTCTGTTCAGAATCACCCACTGATGATGTTTCCAGCCTCATGTTTATTGATGACAGACTCACACATACACACCCTTGCTTCAGTTTGCTCTTTTCCTTCTCATTTCTCATACTACATGATGTGTGAAAACCTGTGATAAAGTCTTGTCAAAGTCATCAGAACTCTTCCTTTATCTGAATTAGATTGCTTTTTTCAGCCATTAGTTCTGAAGAGATCCATTTTCTGAAGCATGCCACAAAATGTTCTGTGAATGTCATAGGCGTGCTACTGCAGACGGTTCTTGGGGCTCCTTTAAATATATAAACTAACGTGTTTTGTGTATTTCTAGGTAGAACCAGAACCTCACCTGTTTTAAAGTGATTATAACTCTATTGATGTTTTTTTCTGTGGTTTACTGACCTTTATTCTATTACCTACAGTAATTCAGCAAGTAGTTCCTCTGGGCCATTATTGCCTCAATAGGAAAAGATCATGAATTATCTTTTCAACAGGCAGAATTAATCCATGTTCTGTTTTTTTTTTAGCTGCCTGTATTTTTAACAAAGAAAAAGGGTTGGGTTTTTGTTTGCTTGTGGTGGTTTTTTTTTTTAGCAACATCTCTCACCTCCCCCATTTCACTGGGAACTTTTTTCTTTCAATATTCAAATTTAACCTCTGGCTCTTTCTACTAATAGGAAATGAGTATTTATGCTCCTCATTGCTAAGTTGCAGGTTTGATGTCATGCTTGCCAATTGTTTTTAATGCTTTTTAAACCTTCAATGGATTACTCATTTAACAACATGTACACATGCCCGCAATGACAACAGAATTTGGACTCTACTTTTTGCTGGTGATTTTTTGTTATCTGTAGCGATCAAACCATATTCCAATTTTCTTTCTCAAGTCACTAAATCTTTGTTTGTGGTTTATCTGGACATTTTCCTTGGTGGTTTGCTTCTACAAGGTGTTTTTTCTTCATATTACTTTTCTTTATTCCTAGTAAATTTGAGTGTAGAGCAGTGCCAAAATATCACTGGAAGTAACTTGGCTATGTTAGATCATTTAAACTGGGCAATACTAAAATCTACTAAAACCTCCCAAATGCATCATTTTCACATGTGTCTGTGTCTCTCTGTCATTTCTATCACTCTGCTTATCCATATGGAGTTAGAGAAACCAAGTGCTTCAAGTTTTTGTCTCTACAGTGAATGAGCAATCCTCAAAAAATGTTTTTTTAGGCTTTTGGAATTGGTGACTCAAGTGATAAGAGCTGTGATGAGTTCTTTGGGTTTATACCAACTTCTGATTACAGCAGGAAAAATGAAGATCAGGTCCTTGCCAGTTAAGAAATATCATCACTGCAAAAGTGTGCTGAGATCAGCATCAAGCCTCTTTTCCTTTCCCGGATACTTTGTCTACTTCATATCAATGTGCAGGATTACATGTTCATAGCATTGCACATCTGGAAGGAAATGTGACTGAATACCATTTTGCTAACTATAGAACAATTAGGAACCAAAACAGTTCTCAGCATCTTATGGGCTGCTCCCAGGAGAACCAGCTGGCCTAGACAGAAGCTGGCATTAACTGCTCCTAAACTGCTCTTGTTTCCAATAGTCGAGCTGCATAGAAATGGAAAAGAGAAACCTGAGAAGTTCCCTGAGAGCACTTTTAGTGTTTCTGAGGCTTTTCTTTATCCTTAATCTCATTCTATTCATATGTCTGTGGGCAACACGCACTAACAGCTTTTAGGTTCAGCCCTTAGAAGTCTCCACATATGAGGGCAAAAGAGAAGTTATACTTTCACTTATATGCTTTCATCTAACAAAAATGGATGGAAATTTTTATCTTAATATTGCCTTCTGCTGCTTTAAATGAAAACATTTTTAATTTCTTGGTCTGATGAACTCCAGGAGTAGTTTAATTTTATTTGGTGTGTGCTATAATGAAAACCAAAAGGAATGTACCTGTAAAGCTATTCACAAATACATTTGGACACTAATTCCACCACTCAGAGAGGTTACTGCTGCAGATTTGGTGCAGTAAAACAACCTCTCCTCTCTGTCCCCCGCTGTTTCTGACTCAGTGGTAGGATTGTGTATTGTAGCCCAATCTCATAAATGCTACCTTCTGAGTGTTGAGTTTAGTGCTAGGAATAAGGTAATTGAAGATGGTAAATACATAGTGTTTCTTTCCACAAAATAGACGAAGAGTGAAGTGTTCTGGTACAGTAAGAGAAGTTGTAGCTAAAGAAGTTATATTCTGTTACAAAGCCAAACATTAACATCTGATTTGCAAGCCAGTTGATTTTTTTAAGTCCTCAAAGTAAACCATCAAGTGCCTTGCATCAATATTTTCTTGTTAAAACAGTTGAGACATAAAGTCTAAAATTTCGATGAATGTCAATCTTATCAGAGATAATAATGTGTAGATATTAATACACTCTCCATCTGTTCCTCCTTGCTTTTATTTTGTGAAAAATGATTCATTCAAGTAGGTAACGTAACCCATAGACTAGCTAAAATGATATTTGCATCAGGCAGTTGGTCAGTGAATTGATTTCACACAATATCCATAATATATAAAAAAGAGGAAGGAGGAAAAAGGAAAGAAAGAAAGAAAGGCCTACTCCCACCCTTCTACTCCCACCCAAACATACCTTTCACTGATGAAAATGTTCTCCTTTGCACATACTCCCCACACTGTGCAAAAACTCCACAATACTTTAGGTTTATGATGGTGCAAATTTGGAGTTTTTCACTAGTTGTAGCTCCATGGAAATTCATTAATGTAATCCTGGAGTGATGAACTGAGGACTTAGGCCGTTTATTTTTAATAAAACTCATATTATTAGCAGAGTATTTTTCTCTTTTGAAATCTCATTTGCAAATATAAAGCTTGATCTTGAAAACCTATGCAAACATATCCACCACTGAGACCAGATCTTCTGAAGTTATTGATTTTATTGAGGTTAGTTGGAACCCCATATTTTGGTATGCCGGGACAGTGACATTGGGAACTCAGGCTTTGCCTTGTTTGCTGGGAGAAGGCAAGACCATGAAAGTGATGTGCCCAAGCCTTCCCATAGGTGTGGGTGATGCCTTTTCAGGTGAGCAGCACCTCTGCAGCCATTTGCCAGCTTCTGCAGTCCTGGGCAGAATCAGACCTGCTCAGATCTGACGACATGGCTGGTTGCTGCAGAGGAACATTTACATCTTGCCCTCCCACTGCTACTCAGAGACAAAGATGACATTTTGTCAACCTGTTAATGGGAACTGCCTGCTAGCTCAGGTGGCTTCAAGGTCACGTGATTGGTTCATAATCCAGGATTTCAAAATTGCTCCTTCAGAGTGTGAATCTTGGTATGCTTCAAGGAGAAATAAATTCTCTGTTTCTCCTTCTACGACTAATTGCCTGGCAGAAGAGCAACAGAAAAGAAAGAAGGCCTTTCAGATTTCCACAGCATTGTCCTTGAAAATGTGAATCGTAACTCTTGTAAATAGATAGGGTACTATATTTATTAAGAGTATCTAAAATAACAAAGTGTAATACATATAGCATAGCATCCTTTGTTTGCACTTGTCCAAGTTATTTTAGACCAACAGTTTTATTTACTGTGTGTGTTTTACATTTTCCTTCTAATTCTGTTAAGGAAGACAACTTTGGATCAATTTACTTGGAAACCATTAACTCAATCAAGGTGAAATGTGTAAAGCACTCAGTATTTCAGATTTGCTTGGCCTCTTTCCATCTGTTTGTGTATTTTGCCCTTCAGGCTATTTTTATTAGTTCTGTTTGTATTTTTTCAGTGTGTCCTTTCCCTATAAACATAAGTTGCTAATAAGTGAGAAAAAGCCCACAGAAAGTAGAACAAATGACAGAAGCAGAATGCTTGAAGAACCAAGAATATCACTTCAGGAGGTTCATTTTACTGTTTCTTCATGTCTTTGTCACATATTGGATCCTTCAGTCTTTTGCCCTTTAAACTCATGTATTTCTTACAAGCAGACACCAAATAGCCTCTGTAATTTTTTGATGCTATTCTGAGAAATATAAATGAACGTTAACCTGCTAATACTGAATTTTCTTTCTTCTGTTCTTAGTCCAGTTTATTTTATTGTCCCATTGAAGATCTTATAATCCAGGATGGTTTGTAACACAGAAGGGCCATTAACTGCTGCCTGTGCTGCAGGCAGAAATACTTACAAGACATGAAAGACCTTTGTCATCCAGTGCATTATGGGCAAAAAATAGGCTTTAAATCTGCAGCACTTACATGCAGCCTTTCTTACTTTTTGCTTGCATTTCATAAGTATCAGACAGGTAATTTCAAAGTTAGTATATCTGCATATTTGTGTAATCCACAGCTGTTCAGACATTTCCTTTCCTGAACATTTCATACACTGCAAATTACTTTCATATATTCATGTTTGTATAAACCGAATATATGATGCATTATGTTATGTAATGGTGGTATATATGGAAATCTAAAATGCGGGGTTTTTTTTTACTTATATCATTTGAAACGTGATCACAAAACTGAAGACTGAACCCTATTTTTCTTGAGAATGGAAGGAAGAATAGGTGAAATAATGTCTAGCTCTGCATTAGTTCAAATCATGTGCAAGGTCTATCCAAGAAAATAAGAGTATGACATCTCATATCCCAATTTCCCACTGGTAAAATGGAGGACAAAAGACTGTTAAAAACCAGATGTACTTCCAGGACACTGAAAATGAATCAGTACTAAAAACAGAAAAAAATTGCCATCTGGAACTCTTTCAGTAGATATTTTAGACAGTGTCCTACATGATTGTGTAGATCCACTCTGTTGGATCAGATTGGGAATCCAGACTGTAAGTGAACACACAGGCCCTTTTAATCTCTGAGTATGGAAAATGTTCGTGGGCTGAGGGATTAAGCCGCAAGTATTACCTTTGGACAATCCTTTTCATTATGTTATTTAAACAGGAAGTTGTCCAAAAAGAAACACATTTCAAGCAAAGGTAATTTCCACATTCTTTGACTATTTTTTTCACAAATCAATGTGAAAATTCAAGACGTCAGTAACAAGAAAATGTATCTTTTTGAAAAATGTCAGTTTTTCTATTGAAAATAAATTATTTTCTTTGAATTAACAATTTAACTTTTTTTTCTGTCAGTTTGATATGAAACTGAATCAGAAACACAACGTTTGGTTTTAAAATGTCACTTCAGATAATACAAAAAACCCTAAATTTCCAATAAAGGACATTTTCCTTTGCAGTAGATACTGATAATATATCTTGTAATGTATCAGCCATCCTACTACAGTGATCAAAACCTGATCCTGTCTGATCCTGCAATTATTTACGATGACAAGTCATCTCACTGATATGAGTAGTCTCACTGTTATGATTAAAGTTCCTCATGTATAGCATTGTTTTTAGACGGAGGGAATAAAGAGAAATTTTTAAAAATATTTTGCTCATGGCCACATGAAGAGCCTAAAAAACCATAATTCACACTAGACTGTTTTTCTTGGAAAAGAGAAAGGTCTACTTTTTCTTTCATGTTTTTCCAAAATCATCATGAGACTTTACAAGTTCACTAGTCCAATATAACTGCTTCTGTGGATTAACTGAGGCTGGAAAGCTGCATTGTCTTAAATTATTGTGGTTGCATCCATTGCAACGAGAGTCAGTATCGGTTTTAAATTAAAATTTTGCATTTGGTTTAAGGCAAACATAAACATCTTCGTTAGTACCTCACCAGAGTCTGTGATTATTTGAAATAGCACAAAAGTACAGAGAGATTGCTAAAGGGCAAGACTGGTAGTGGGAATACTGTTTTCATACATCCATCAATCATTGTCTTACTTCAAGCTTGGGAACAAATAAAGACAAAAAAGCTCACACATTATGACATTCATATTTGTTACAGAATTCTTTTTATTGTTCCTTGTCTGAGCAATAATACAGAGAAGTTCTCTTTTGTGTGAGTGCTGCCCTTTATGCAGCACAAAATAGAGACCTTTTTTTTAATGTAACCTGAAGTGATTTACTAGAATTGTTGTTTTGAGCACACAAACAAAAATATGCAAGAAAATTTAACTTTATAATTAACACAAGTATCTCACAGTTCACAACCACTGCAGCCATAACTATTGTTTGAAATGTCACATTCAGAATTTCAAATTAACAGGCACAATTATTTTGCAGGTTGTATTCCACCTCTACCTTTTATTGGAATAGTCTTTTATCTGCACGGTAATTAATGGAGCTACTTGTTGAGCAAAGTACTTAAATGATTAAATGGGAAATATTTCAAAGACTGTTATAAGGCTGGTGACATGGAATGTATTTGGGTGTGTGTGGGGTAATAATGACAGTTGCTAAATTATTTTGGAAAAAGAAACAGAAGCACTTTTGATTCATACCTTAAATTAGATTGGAGAGCCTCTTAGGAGAGCCAAGTGACTTCTTGCTGCCAAGTGACAAGTAAAGAAGGGACTGAAAAGGGCTGGAAAAGTGAAAGGTGAACAACTAGAGGAGGAAGGGATCTGTGGCATAGATGGAGTTCTTACACTGGAATTAGAAACTCAGCTTCAGACGAGAGGGAGAGTTTTATGTGGATGACACTTAGTTTTGGGTTGGCTAAAATGGCTTCGTTTTGGATCCAAGTGTTTCTTTGCAATGTTGAGAACTAGCGGTAGAGATAATTGCACCAGCTATGGTAACATTCAGGTCATTTTCGTCCTGGTGATTCACCTAGGGCAGGCTAAGCATAATGGTGTATGAAAGCTGTAATACTGAGATTATAGTATGCAGATTTGCAGACTGTTAGTGTTGTGAAGTCAGATAGCTGACTTTAACCAGTCTATGGAGTGGGTGGTGTTTTCCTACTGCTAGGGAATGTTTCTGATGACTAGGACTGATCACAGCCTGTTGGGTTACTTACTGTATATTGTACTTATATGATTTATTGAAGTCATTGAAGAAGTTAAGTTATCCTAGAAAAAAAGTTGTAGTGAAATTATAATGAGCCTTGTCCTTGATTTTTCAGATGTTTTTTCATTGCCTTTGGTCATTCGTCATCGAAAGCCTACAGGCCATTGAGCTCTCCTTCTCTCATCTGCTCTAGAATGATTATGACCTTAAGCAGGCTGAAATCCCTTTGAATTCTTACTAAAAGCATCAATCCCTCTGGACTTATTGGGCAGTATGTAGAGAGCTTGGGAAAGACAGACTCTTGTAACTCTGAAGTCTGACAAGAAAAAACTTCTGTAGGATGCAGGAATACAGAGGCATCTGATTAATGTTCTGTGCCTAGAAATATCGAGAGCTGCTCCTTGTGCTCTTCTGTCCCCATTGGCTTCTTTTGAGGAAGCCAGAAACATCAACAGAGGCAGTCTCTGTTGATCATGCCATGATATAGTCCAGCTATGAATAACACTAGGAAAACTGAGATTTCACCTGGCTCTAGTGCAGATCACTTTGACAGAGAAACTTCAGAATGGGGTTTAAGCATCGTCTGAAAGTTCATTGGATTTTTGGTTAGTCTTACATCTGTCTTCTGCGTGTGCAGGAGGAAAGAAAAAAACAGAGATGCAGTCAGGAAGCAGTGAACAGCAGGTCTCTTCAACTCTTGCCCATGTTTTCTGTGGTAACGACTACTCTTTCCTTCTAACTTGCTAATATCACTATTTACATGTCTGATCTTTCTGTTGCAGTAACATAACTGTGCTTGCTGTCTGATTATTTTGTATTCATACTTTTCTTTACAAGGTACCTACAAATCCAAGCTCAGGTTTTTCTGCTTCTGTATGCACCAATGTAATCCTAAGTTATTTCCTTTTCTAATATCAGCCATTCACCCTTGTGCAGATGATTTGGCAGGCTAGCTGATGTTGGCCTATTGTTGTCATTTATGCTTTTTTGAGTCACTAAATTCAGTTTTTGCATTTCAGAATATTTAGCGGTATGCAGTAAAAACAAAATGCAGAAATGTAACATAACTTCAATGGTAACTTTGAGAAATCCCTCCAAATTACATCTTCCATATAACCTGGCAGGGTAATAACATTGCTCAGCTTCGAAGTGTGTTAGTTCATTTAAGGTGGGCAAAGGTTTCTCACGTTTTCAGGGAGGGTAGCAAACAATTTGGAAAGATTTAGTTAATTAGCAGAAACAAAAGTGAAAATCCAACCTATTAAATGTAGAGGCATTAAGGAGACAGATGGATAAACAAAGCTCTTTTTCTCTTTGGCTTTGGGTTCAGTTATTAAGGGTGGAAAAATCAGCATAATCCTTTCATTTGCTCCAAATTCTAGGTCAATATTTCAAGCTGTGTGTGGTCATTGCAATAGTTTTGAAAATTTATCTTTTGCTTTGGATGCTCACACCATCTGGTTTCTTGATTATAGCTGCATACACAGGCAAACAGGACAGCTGTCAGAATAGGTAACGGGTTGTGAGTCCTTCTGCAGTGCCTCTCTCTTCACCATGTCTTCGTCCTTCCACACCCCACACCCTCACCTCTAGAACAGAAGCAGAAAAAACCTTCAATATCTATTTGGTCACTAGACATTACATCAGCAGGTTACGCCCACTGGTAATTAGCCAGTGATCATCAAGTAAAACACCGCTTGCCTGAATAGGGAGAATTAAGCATGGAAAATCAGCGTTAGAACAATACTACGGAAAAACTACAAAGTCTGGGGTTCTCTGTGGTTCCCTGGTCTACACAACTGTCCACTTATACAGCCTCCTTGGAAGAGAGGTCTACTATATGAATTGGTCACTGTGGTCTCATTTTTCCCTTTCTTCACCCGGTTTGTCTCAACACATGCTATTTGGACACAACCAGGTCTTATACTGGTTTTCTGTTGTTTCTTGCATCTCCATCCAGAAATGCATCTCTGCTCCTATCACTCACCTTGAACTCCACTTCTTTGGAAATCCCTTTGTATTCCAAGCATGCACTACTATCCAGCTAGAGCAAGCAAACATCTATTTATTTTGCAAGTCTTTAGCAAATATAAGTGCGCAGTATGTCAGTGAAATGTCTGGAAAAGGACATTTCAAACTTAGTCATGTACCTCAATCAAAGAACATACTCCCTACTTCCTAACCTTATGTGTAAAACTGAAAGGCTGAAAAAATTAATTGTTCTGTTTATTCTGCAGCACTGTGGAAAAGCTCTTTATATTTTTAAAATTAAATTAATCCCAGAGCAGTAACTAAACACATTATATGTTCAAAATATCAAAAATGTGTCTCATACAAAGATTGATTTATGTATACATGAAATACTCAGCTTTGATATTACTAGCTAGTTGTACATTTTATGCATGCTTAATATTTCCTTAATTTCTTCAAAACTTATATGAAATATTAATATGTGGATTGGGAGCATTTAGTTCGTTAACTATAAATTAAGAGTCAGCATTCATTATTTAGTAGTTAAATTCTGGCTTCCAGTTGTTGTGCTCTTTGCTGTTCTAATTATTCTTTTCTTAATGGAAGTAATTGCACAGTGGTACAACTGGTCAAAAATATCTCACTAATATTTAAAAAGAACCTTAAGTCTCTTTATGTAGAAGGCAGAAAGCTATCCCAGTGTACAATGGTTGCTTAACCCCTGGGCCAGGGGGGAAAGGAAACAAATTTATTAAATTTTACATCTTTACTAGTCTAATTTTTAATTAGGGTGGATATTCTTGGTGACAATGGCAAACATAATGCATACCTATAGTATTAAGTGCACCTGAATAAAGCATGTAAAACAACTAGCTCCTTAACTATGACCCAGTCTTGCTATTCTTGCTCACACTGTAAAGTCATGTATTTCTAGAGCAATTCTTCCAAAGCTTGTAGGAGTATTTACAGATTAAGATTGTGCTTAATGAATTGCATAAATCATTACTGCTCCGGTGAAGTCAAGAGAATCACAGGGAATATATTGGCCTATCTAATACAAAATGAGACCTATTGAAAACAAAATGAACCAATTTTCAGGATGAAGGACCTGATCCTAGAAAAATTTGTTATTCTCTTTGAAAAGACAGTTTAGAAATTTACAATGCAGCACCTACATCTGAGCTAGTCGTGTCAGACTTTCCTTATACTCAAGGGAGAAACAAACAATTTTAGAGCATAATTCTTATGTTAAGATTGTTATCTAGTTAGAGGTGTAAGGAATCACACCTTAAGGTAGCAGTTTTTATCTGCTGAGAAAAACTGAAGTGACTAACTCAGGTACATGTGTCTACATTATGGAATACTAATCCCCTTGTTTTGATGGATCCCATCCTAGTTCCTGAAATTTTCGCTGTACAAAAGAAGAAAGTAACCAAAATAATAAAACAAATATATCAAAGGCCCAAATGCAGCAAACTACTTCTGCAGCTTCCATTGTCTGTGCAATACTGTCGACAAGTAATGAATGTGAAAGTAGCAGAAACAAGAGCGAAATAGCCACTTGTTGAAACAGATATATCAATTTTTTTTCCCCCTACAGTTTGTGCTATAAGAAAGTAAAGTATGAGGGAAATTACCAAAACTTAATAGAAAATGTCTTAAACACTGATTTGGAAATGGACGTAAGATTTTGAAATACAAGCCTCCCCCCCGCCCCCCCTCTTTTTTTTTTGTTCCTCTTTTAGGTAGTCTCTGATTTGTATTTATTGTCTGTATCTGATCTGCTACTCATTATATTTTCATTGTTTTTCCTGAAGCTTCCAGGCTTTGGAGTTTGGCTGGGAATTTAGTTACAAGACAAGGCAGAAGCAGAATGAGAGTCTCCCGACTCTCTCACTACCTTGCCTGTCCTCCCTGTATTAAAGAGTTAATTTTTCAGGTATAGGCTTTTTTTCCATGAGGATCCTTCTTTAGATTTAATTTACTATTCAAAATTCTCATTCTCATTCTTCATTCTTTGAACATATTGATAAAATGTAAGGGAATGTGCTGATAGCAACACAAAAGCTGAGATTTATCGTTCATGCTTCACTCTTTAGCATCTTCACTAACAGAGAATTGTTGGTATGGTCCCAAAGAGGAAAAAAGGGAAAAAATAAAATAACTGTCTTAAGGAGATGAGGGGTGGGAAATGAAGGCTGATGGCAGCTGTTCTTCCAGAAACTGACACGGGAGCTCAGAGGACAAGAGCACACATTGCAGAATGTTCTTGGAGAAGCATCACACCACCTCATATCACCAAAATGTCTCCTTTATTTAATACTAATAACACTAGGCTATGGTCAGCTATATAATAAAAACCCCATCAGTAGCAGCAGAGTTACTCATGCATGACTGACTAATTCCTCCAGTGACAACAGAGAGAGTTTAAAATACCCTGTGGCACAAAAGGTTAGTTCTGCTGTCACTTTGTCAGTGGAAAGAAGTGCATCTTGTCTTTCTTGGGTCAGTATGATCCTGCACCTGATTAATCCTATAAATCATAAACTGCAGATGTGTTATTATGTCAGTGATAAATAGTATAAAAATCTGTCTGTTTTCAACAGGCTATTTTCTAACTCTGACTGCTTCACAAAAATGAGCAGAAATGTTAAACTCAGTCTTATATTTATTGAAGTGATGTACTACTATGTGATTTCAAAACGTATTACTGAACTAGTTGCTATTTCACAAACCTCAAATGCAGCGAACTATTCAGATTCCTACACAGGTGCACAGCTCAGAGTCACCATCAGATCTGTGGTGCACAACAAAACCAAAAAGCTCTTCAGCTAAAAGATTGCTAGGCTTCTTTTTTTGTACTTAAACTGTTATTTAAACTGTATTTAAAATAATTATAAATTAACAACATTTTATGATTTGATAGAGGGTGGTGGTTGTGATACATCTTCCAATTATGCCTTTATGACCATAGCAAGTGGACTGTGTCATTCACATCTACAGCTATTAAAGTGCCTTTGTTATAATCTCGGGCATTTTTCTTACCCTAGATGGACTTCATAAAATGATGGTTCCCACCTTTGGGATTTATTAAGCAGATATGTTGTCCTTCATAGTTCTGACAAAGGTCAACTTCAGAATGTTGCAGTTCCCTACAAGCAATTACCAGAAAATACTAGTATTGGAAATGCTTGATATTTTAAACCTCAAGATAATGGTGCTGGGACTTTCCAGCTCCAGAGCAGGCTGAATCTAAATTCTATACAGTTGACTCCAGAAACGTGTTGAGTGGCTGCCATCTCTTTTAATACAGCCAAAGAGTTCTATTTTTAACAATGGGCTTAATTTAACCATCTTAGTTGGAATTTTGGCTACGATGAGGGAAAGGACTGTCATTACCTCATTTATTTAAGTTGCCCCATTTTTCCAATGAGAATGCAATTGCTGAGCAGAAAAACCCTCACAAAAATTGTCAAATCTTGTTACTGTTTTGGGTCTAGTCGGAAATCTGATGCATGGCACATCATATGGAATATAGAAAATAAAGGGCAATGCAGTCCAGCAACATAACAGTAGCAACTTTAGAAAAAATTGAACTGCAACATATTATATGTCACCTTGTGACCTTGGGATCTGTGAATAGCTGCATAAAGATGTGAGAAAGTGAAGAGGAATAACAACACTGCTTCTAATAATGGAGAAAGACAAATACTAACCCACCAAAGTACTGATACCGGAGTTGCATAGCTGTTAACAAATTCTGATGAATATTCTAGGCCTTGGGAACATTTAGAGGTGTGAAAGCCTGGCTTATTTATGTTACTGTGCTTAAGAATACGTGCACAGGGAAAGGAAGGAATCCTCCTCTCTTCTGAACTACATTAAAAAAAAGAAAGAAAGAAAAAAACAAACAAACCCCAAAGCCTTCATGATTTTCTGACTTAATTTTCCAATTATTTCTACCTGGAATTTTTTGCCTTGCCTAAACCAAAGTAGCAGTTGACAAGTCAATATATTTCTTTTAAGGCTAAGGATAACTGAAAGATGTCTGAGCCTCCTTCTCAGTCTCCCACAGTCCAGTCCAGCCGTAGTCTTTTTCACTCCAGATGCAATAGCTTTAGCAAATTTACCTGAAATAGATCTAAGTGTTGATCAGAAATATAAAAGAAAAAAAAAACAGGCATGGGAATTTTATTCCTTATTCTACCATATTCTCCAACAGAGCTTTGGGAACCGCAGTGTACTCATAACAGCCACTGACCAAAGTATTAAATTTAGCTCTTTATATAACTTCTTTCAAAGGCACTAACCTTGAACTGAAGTCAGAAAATAAGCTTAGTTTG
Organism: Nyctibius grandis; assembly: GCF_013368605.1. Lineage (NCBI taxonomy): Eukaryota > Metazoa > Chordata > Aves > Nyctibiiformes > Nyctibiidae > Nyctibius > Nyctibius grandis. The sequence goes on along the minus strand of NC_090659.1, from coordinate 9,536,057 downwards.
CTTCTGAACTAAGAACAAATTTCGTGCATCACCACTGATTTAGCTACAGCTAGGCTGATGCAGAACTGATGTGCAAGTAGCAGGAAAATTATAATTTGAAAATATCAGTGCAATATGTGCTGTATGGATAGGCAGGACCTTTCTGCAGAATGCAGCACATATAATTATACCTTCATGTTTCATGCAGAATTTTCTGTGAGCATTTCTCACACATGAGTTCTCTCTTTCCATTAATGACAGTTGGAAGCTGTAGTGCATTAGAAATCTGATGAGCATCAATTCCAAATTGCTTCTAGGGTGTGGTGTGAATCAATTAATATCTTCTGTTCTGACATGAATTCAAAGGCTACAGTTGTCAGAAGCATACACTGGTATAATTATAAAATATGCAATATGTATTCATGAGTATTCTAAGGAGAATATAGATATAATTATATGCAACTTTACTTACAATGTAACAAAAATCAATGTTATTTTCTAATGATCTTCACAGAGGCATAAAATAGATTCAATGCTAATAGTTCTGCTAATTACACATATCCTTATGCATATTTATGAATACAAGATAGCCAGACTGCCTCAATAAAAAGAAGTACAGCTCTTAGTAGGACATTTATTAGCTAAAGCCATTAGAAAAATAAAAGTTAGTTTATAAACTAACTTTGTGAACCTCATGAAGTTCAACAAGGCCAAGTGCAAGGTCCTGCACATGAGTCAGGGTAACCTTTGGTATCAATACAGGCTGGGGAATGAAGGGATTGAGAGCAGCCCTGCTGAGAAGGACTTGGGGGTACTGATGGATGAAAAGCTGGTCATGAGCCGACAATGTGCACTTGCAACCCAGAAAGCCAACCATATCCTGGGCTGCATCAAAAGAAGCGTGGCCAGCAGGTCGGGGGAGGTGATTCTGCCCCTCTACTCCACTCTCACGAGACCCCACCTGGAGTACTGCATCCAGCTCTGGAGCCCTCAGCACAAGAAAGACATGGACCTGTTGGAGCGAGTCCAGAAGAGGGCCACGAAGATGATTAGAGGGATGGAACACCTCTCCTATAAGAAAAGGCTGAGAAAGTTGGGGCTGTTCAGCCTGGAGAAGGCTCCGGGGAGACCTTATTGTGGCCTTTCTGTACTTAAAGGGGGCTTATATGAAAGCGGGGGACAAACTTTTTCGCAGCACCCGTTGCGATAGGACAAGGGGTAATGGTTTAAACTAAAAGACAGTAGATTCAGATGAGAGATAAGGAAGACATTTTTTACAATAAGGGTGGTGAAACACTGCAACAGGTTGCCCAGAGAAGTGGTAGATGTCCCATCCCTGAAAAAATTCAAGATCAGGCTGGACAGGGCTTTGAGCAACCTGATTTGGTTGAAGATGTCCCTGCTCATTGCAAGGTGTTTGGACTAGATGACCTTTAAAGGTCCCTTCCAACCCAAAGTATGCTATGATTCTATGATAAAGAACATGAGAAAAGAACACCACAGAAATCTGTAGGTGAAAAAACAGGCCTGAATTTCAAGAACAGATTTTTGTAATAATTCAAATGCTTTCTTTTAATGGGTCTAAACCACATATTGTCCTATTTTATTTTTGATGTTTTGAAAGACAATATGAAACATTTTATTTTTTTATTTAAATATCTTCAACCATATGAACTCCTCGTTTCCTGTAGCAGGCAGGGCTTTATAAACTGGAGCAATACAATGATATCCAAACATGATTTGAAATATTTTATAAATAATTAATATTTTCTACATGTCAAAGCTGGCTAAAATTTTGCTTGGAAAATTCTCTTAGAAACAATTATTTTAATTTAAATATTTAATAATTTCTCCTTCTTCTATTACCTCTCCTCCTTTCCATAGCTGCTTTTTTTGTCAGGTCATGGGGTTTCTTTTCTGTCACTTTTCCTCCCCTAACTTTGTGAGTCTGTCTTCTTCATACTCCTCACTACCCTTTCCTTCCCCAGGAAACACACTGAGCACAAGACTCCTAACTTTAGTGTTTCCTCCAGCTCTTGCCCTGGGACCTGCAGCTCCATTGCCTCTCCTGAGTTGAAATGGCAGCTCATGCTCTCTCTTGCCATGAGAGGAGAGAGGAGGAGGCTGGTGTGCTGGTGGAGCAGCCTGCTGTTGCTCTCACCATGGGATGGGAGGGGACTGGTGAGCGGCAATCACAGAGTCACATGAGAACAGGTGGTACCCAGCCACAGCTGCCCTGGTGTCCATATCAGAGACAGTGGCCACTAAACCTGTAGTTCAAGCTCTCCAAATCTTGCACATATGTAAAGTAGTAAGCGTGGTCATGCATTACAGGGACATGTAATGTCAGAACTGTTTCATATTGCAATCAAGCCCAGGTGCCGGGTAACAGCCCTTGCTGTATCACCTTGTATCTACAGCTGCCTATGGGGTTCCCATGCTTGTAGCTCTAAGCTTGCATGAAGGTCCTTGCAGCTCTTGGACATGAAACTTCATCCTGTCACTCACACACAGCATCTCTAAAACAGTAACAAGTGTCATCTTACTTTAATTTTTGATATAAAATATTACTGCTATTATTGCTTCAAATATAAATATGGTTTCTTGATTGTTTCATGTTGTTATGAAGATGAATATAACATCTCCTAGGTGAATGTTGCAGAACCAAATAGTAAAACTGGAAAAACCCTCTTGTAGATGTTGGGAAGAACATCTGAGAGCTGAACCATCAGAGGCACTCTGCTTATAGCAGCCTCACCAGAAAAGCAGTAAGGGAAACCGTTTTAGAATGAGCACATCTGTGAACTGAAACAGCTAAAGTAAAAAAAGTAGCTAGGATAAGAGTGAGACACTGTGGAGCGGTTTATTAGAAAGGAGTTTGAGTTCTTTACAGTGCCAGCTGAGACCTTGAGAAGAGGACAATAAGGGTGAGTAATATATCTTAAGAGTCAACATAGCTTCTGTAAAAAGAAGTCATGACTCGCAAACCTGTCTGAGTTCTTTGAAGGAGTCAACCAGCACTAGGATAGCATATCAGTAGTCAATATAGTGCCCCGAATTTAATTAAATTAAAATGAAATTAAATGGTGCCTTTTATGTTTTAAAAAATATTCCATCATGATAAGAAGTGAGTTCATTTTTAGATTAATTAGTGGTTGAAAGAAACATAGAAACTTCATTATAAACACAGAGCTGAATGAGAGAAAACCCAACTGAATATTTATGTCACTGGAAATTATTGAGTGAAAAGTAAAAATTGCCATAGCTTACTCATGACTACCTCAATGTTGATAGAAAATTGATAGCAGTTGGCAGAGTAGCTGAAGAGGAAAATCAAAGCTATGTGAAAAAGAGAAGTGGCTTATCTTTGGCAGGGGAGAATTTAGACCAATTAATGTAGACATACCATATAGCTACAAAGTGCCAATGTTTAAGAATAGTCTAAGTAGCCAAGCTTTGGTCACTTGGAAAGTATTCTCAAAGATTTTACTTTTTATCTCTACAGAGATATCTAAGTCTTCATTGCATAAATTCTCTCTTGAATACTTTCAGTGAGTTAGATTTCAACACTTTTATGATAATTTAGAAGTTCTTTTACATTTACTCTGTTGAATTGTGTCTCTTTGGGATTGTCCTTGACTCCATTTTGTATATTTCGTCATATGTTTCCTGCATTGCAGAACACTATTAACACTTAAATATAGTATATTTGGGGAAAGAAAACAAAGAAATGAGTATCATAGCTGAAAGGAAGCAAGAAAGGAAGTTGAATGGACATACTCTGGTTAGAACTACCTGCAGTTTTGCCTGGGAGGAAACTGTTGATGTATTCTCCCTCCTTGAGAGCTCAACATATCTGCATAAGGATTGCTACCGTCCATTGTAGCTGGAGCCTCAAGAAATTTGAGGACTTTATTCTACTATTTGCTGAGAATTTCCTGATTTCTATTTTCTTCCTCCTTTCTTCTGCTCTGGCTTCCCTTGCTTAGGATGAAGAAGTATGAGCACTTTGTGTGATTGGGTTTGTTCTGTTTCAGCAGTACAGCAACCATATTTCAAGAGCTTTTGGCTTTGTACCTTGCTTCCCCAGCTTTGGCAACCCAGCGCATGAGGCATTTCGTCAATTACTTCCTTAATGCACACTGTTGTGAACAGCCTACGCCTGTAGAATATATGGCTGATGTTTTCAGGCTTCATTCTGTCTGCACAGAAGAAATATTTATATCCCATCCAATTTGGTATTACCATGGATTGGAGTACACGATGCAGATCTTATAAGATACTGACAATTTTCAATGCGTTATTTCAGCAGATTTCCAGCACTAATGATTTATGTAGCTAAACTTATAAACTGCAGTTTTATAGAAGAAGTGTTAAATTAAGTCTTCATTGCATAAATTTGTGGCTTTCCTTCTGCCTTTATACATGAAAAATTCGAAACCAATACTGCAACTAAACGAAATTGTCATTTTATTAAATCTAGCTTCAATAATTCTGTTGAACTGCTGTTCTCGTTTAGATATCAATCTTCTACATGTCTTTTAAGAAGTATACGGAGTCCCAGACTGTGGAAATGAGGAAGAAAGTCAGACTTATAAAGCTCCAACTTGCATACAGCCAGAGCAGTGATTTAACCTAGTGAAAGTTATAATTAAAACTTGCAGATATAGCCCCTTTTAGAAAACAGTTGTGTAATGAAAGTTGGCCCATAATACTACTATCCAAACAGCTATGTTGTTGTGGTGGGTTAGCCATGGTTGGCTGCCAGATGCCCACTCTGTTGCTCTCTCACTCTTCCTCAACATGGCAAGGGGAGAAAATAAGAAGAAAAAGCTTAGGTCGAGATAAAGACGTGGAGGTCACTCACTAATTATCATCACGGACAAAACAGACTTAACTTGGGGAAAATTAATTTAATTTATTGTCAATTAAAATAGAATTGGATAGTGAGAAACAAAGAAAAATTAAAATACCACCTTCCCCCACTCCCTTTCTTTTCCCAGGGTCAACTTCACTGCTTCATCCCCAATTCGTCTTCCTTCTCCCCCAATGCATGTGGCATAGGGGGATGGGGAGTAGGGATTGTGGTCAGTCCATAACAGCTTCTCTTTGCCACTCCTTCCTCCTCGTGCTTTTCCCCTGCTCCAGCGCTGGCTGGATTTCCTACGGGCTGCAGTCCTTCAGGATAATCCTGCTCCAGCGCTGGCTGGATTTCCTACGGGCTGCAGTCCTTCAGGATAATCCTGCTCCAGCGCTGGCTGGATTTCCTACGGGCTGCAGTCCTTCAGGATAATCCTGCTCCTGTGTGGGCTCTCCACACACCACAGTTCCTTCATGGCACGTCCACCTGTTCCAGCAGGTAGGAAAATACAATATATTTTATTTTTAAAAATTATATATTTAGAAACATGGATTCATGTTCTTTTTCATGTTACTGATATTCACAAGTAGCATTTGACCTTGAGGGACCAGGAAAAGTTTCAACTTCTTTGGAGTAACCAGATCTAGACCTTTTATAACCTCGTTTTTCTGTTCATATTGTTCTGGAAGATGAGGTATCTGTTTGGAATTATGCTGGGAAAAAAACATGTCTTGATGCTAGGATTAATTTGTGTCAACATGAGTCTTATGACAGCTTTCTGTAACATTCCTCTGCTCATTTTTTTTCATCCCTGTGGATATTTTGCAGCTTTGTTATTTTCTTGGAGATGCGTAAGGAACTAAACTACACAGAGCATTATCTCAGTTTAAGTTTTACAACTTGGATCTCTGTAATCAACCTTTTCACCATGTACTACCACCATAAACCACTTACAGAAAGAAATAGGTGTTTATATAGAACTGTAAAATTGTGAGGCAAAATATAACTACCTTAGAAGATCAAGAATCTTTTAATTAAGACTGGAAAAATAAACTGTATACACAGAAAATTTTACTACAGCTTTAGGAATTTTGTTATTTTAATTTCATGTTGATTTCTTGAAAAAGTGCATTTGAAATATAACAAGAACAATACCAAACACAGTCTCATTAAGGCAAGTCCCACTAACTCTTCATTAGGACTACCTGTTGTAGTTGTTGAGTGTTCCTAATCATGTAGTGTGAAACAGCTGACACCTGTTATCTCTCCCTATTTACTTTCTGGCTGCTTCCAGCTCTACCCATAACTCCAGTGAAACACAAGCAAGTGCAAGCTAAAGGAAAATATGATGCTTACAAAGAAGATTGCAGAATGGAAAGTAACTCAGCACCTTGTGTTCAAATCTTTGTTGTTAAGACCTATCTTCTCCAGTTGAACTGTAAGAACATTTATGCACTAATTTTCTGGGCATTTGACTTTTTATTTTTAAGCTTGTAGGTAGGTTGGTTGGTTTGTTTGCTTTTTCCTCCAAGGGAGGTTAAACATATGTTCATAGACTGGATTGTGTGCTGTTAAAAAAAAAAAAAGGGAGAAAGAAAAAGATAATTAGCATCTTATGTCTCCCTTCTATTAAAGTCCATAGTCTTATGCTGTCTGGCTAATGCCTGTGATTTAGCAGTGCTGAATAGCTCTTCTTACTTCCATAGAAGGCCCATGAAAGATAAATACATAGTTTCCTACTGATAGTTCAGCATTCACATTGCTTTTTCTTGAAAGGCAAATGCATATTTGCCCAATAGGACAAAACAAAACCCAGTTCTGTAGCCTATATGTAGGTGAAATTTCCAGTTCAGTAAACTAATTTAACTGCTTAGTATATCCCTCACATTTTAAAAGACCACTGAAAATCTTCAACAACTCAATTTTTAGAAGAACTGACAAGTTGGCAGAACTAGCCTCACAGGAAAAAATGATTATTTTAGAAAGCAAAAATATGGTTAGTTTAAAGGGGAGTTTTGCTTAGATGGGAACTTCAAGGCTGCTTCCCTAGCTTATGACAGCAGCATGCAATCCACATCAACAGGGTAAATTAAGAGAAGTCAGCAGTCAATTTGACTAACTAAAATAGGTCTCACATAGAAGCCCAAAAGCAACTATTCTAGCTACTTAAGTTACAATTTCATATACGTATTATGGAGCTAGTTTTTGAACCAGAGGAAAAATCAGATTAAGTCTTAATTTCAAAACCAGAAATCCACTGTCAATATTATTTTGGATTTCTGACGTATGTAGCTAATAACGAAAGCCCTTATTTATTTATTACTTGAGCTCTTAATTTCTGTTTGAGAATCATTCTTGTTTTCCCATATCTGGTTTCAGAAGACTTAAGATTTAATTTGGGACTCCCAGCTAAAATCCAGTCACTACCCACCCAAATAATCCATGTAACTTTTTGAGTGTAGAAGATAATTTTCACTTTTGCAACTAAAAGTGTTTTGGAGCAATGATGCCTGGTGTTAAGCAGTTGCTGTGTTCCATTCTAGAAGTTATTGCTTTCACACATAATTGAAGTGATTCCTGTAAATGCATCACTTATAATCATGTAAAATGCTTTGAGGATACAAAGCGCTGCTTATTCAGTGACTGAATAAGCAGCCAGTGTCCTTTATTTCTTTACTGAATCTGAACATTAGAAGTTTGAGCTATTTCAGGATTTGGAGCCAATTTTAGTAGCACCTCTCTTAAAAGTGAGATCACCCCCCCAGCTGTGGTATGGAGCTGGGGCCCTACCGTGTCTGCTGTTACTACAAACCTGACTCAGCTCAGAAAGATCTCATACTTCATAACCAACTAGTCAAGATATGCAAGTCCACTGTGTCTTCCCCATCTTTCCCCAAAGTCTTGAATATTTGCTTTTAACACTGATCTCGCGTGCCAGTTTTCAGCTGGCACAGTTATGTTAGGTTTGTATCTATTTGTGCTAAGTTAAATAACTTAGATTTTTTTTTTCCTTTTAAAATAAGCAATTAAAAGATAAACACTATTAGCCTCATAAAGTACTTACAATGTTTCTAAAGCTTGATCTTAACTTAGGCATCAATTTTACTTCAGCATTTGAGATGCTGGTTTTGTTATAGGAGGTCAATGAAAGGAAGAACAATAGTTATGTTTTTGAAGTGTAATTCGATGAATAGCAGCACCTGAAATATTTCTAAAATGACTTTACTTATGGAATTTTGATTTTTGTGGATGCTTAGTACTGACGTTTTTAGCACAAAAATTACTTACCTTGGGAGAGTTTGAAAATTGTACTGTTTCCGTGACAATACACAGAGAAACAGACAGCAAGGGAAAAGAAGTGTATTATGACAGCCTGTTAGGCTGTAGCGTATAGGGTAAAATAGGGAATTGAAAATCACAAAAAAAACCCACCACCAAAGAAAAGCACTGACAGGTGGGTGGAAAAAATGCTAGAGGGAACAGAAACTGCTGCAAGCAAGATTTACCATAATCATTCACAGAAGGTTTACAAAAGGATATTACAGCTACCTGGGAGGCCAGCGCCCAGGGCCATTTTGGCACACAAACTAGAGAGAAAGTGTAATGCAGTATTTCACTGTTTCGGGATCCAATCATAATAAAAGTGTTTGGAAGGCAAAAGGTGGCAAAGACGGTCAAAACATGAAAGTCAACTAATTTTCTTTCAATAAATATTGATGCAATGACACTATCTGAGGTTTTTGTCTTCCATGGACAGTGTGAGGACTGTCATATCCACCTGAAAAAGTAAATATTCTGCAGACTGAGGGTGAGCATTCTTTACTTTAGTTTAATCCTGAAGATTGGTGCTGGCTGAAAAAAAGCAAACTTTGGCATCAGAAACAATTCATGTCCCAGTAAGGAGGTCCGACTGTATGGGCTCTGACAATAAAACACCTTTGTGTAGATAAATCTCTTGGATTTTAACAGCTCTTCACAACAGTAGGTTAGTAATTCAATACATATGTTCATTGTTTCTATAGTAGGAAATGTATATTTTTCTCATCTGTTAATGGCAACTTCACTGTGGCTACTACTAACGGCTGTTGGTGTGCCTTGTAAATTTTGTGACTTTGCTCATGAGATTTTCCATGTTTCCATCTTGTCTCCTATTTATTTTTTTTTTTATTGGAAGGAACTGGGGAAATATGCTTTAATGGTAACATGTTCTTTTTATACCGGATTTAGTGTTGAAAAACTGTCTGACAAGAGGGAATGTAGATGTATTTTATTTATGTATGATTGATATGTATGATGAATGTAGATTTATTTTATTTAAAAGGGATCTCAACTGCTAATGTGGCAGATCTGTAATCATAAGCACTGAAGAGCTAGGCATTGCAGCCCTCAGGGGTACAAAGTCTCCTCTGTAGAGCTACAGCTTCATAACCTGCTTAAGCTATGAAACTGGGTTGATATGAAAAGGGACGGACCTGCCTGTCTTCTCCTTCCCTTCCTATGAGGTATTCCAGCCTCACCTCTGTGTCAGTATTAATTATGCAGCGAATTAGATCACCTTGCCAACCTGACAATGTATTTGCTCTCTTTTGCTCTCTAGTTGTCTACCAGATCAGTTCCTTGAACCATTTTCCCACACAGACACCCGGTTGCAAGGGATGGGGAAGGGGACATGCCTTTCACCAGAGCAAAGTAGTGGGTAGCAGCCTGGGCTAAAACCATCTTACAGTGTCCTGGAGCAACAGCTGAGGTAGAGGGGGTGCTCATCCACATGACCTTGACTCTAGTATGTGACTGAGGAATGTGCTATGGGTTATCTTCAACAGTGAGAACTGGAATTATTAAGCTTCCTAAACCACCTGTTGAATTTGTGTCTGAGAGCAGCCGTTTCCTGGTCCCTCAGCTCTCTTTGTTTGGTTTCCCCGTCTGTAAGCTGAGGACACTACTCTTTTTCCTCTGCTTTGTGTGGCTTCTGTATTTCTGTAGCCAGGTTTTCAGGTGACATGCTGTCCTGCACGTCTGTGTGCAGCGCCTGGTACAACAGCACCGTGACCTCAGGGGAGAGGAAGAAGTCGAGGATATCTCTCACTATTACAGTGATACAAATAAAAAATAACAATGTGTTTGCTGAGATTGAAATCTGTAACCCTGGCCAACTGTAACTGTAATTCATTCTGATTTCTAGTGGCTATCTATAAATCAAGTGTGGATCCTGATTGCTGTGGTCAATTAACCCTCTCATTTTATTGAGTAGTTCTATAAATAATTATATAAAACCTATGTAAATCATCACAAATATGTTATAATTATCTTGACAATTATTCTGTATCTCAGTGCGTAAGAGGGAAAATGAAACCTGTTCCTAGAGCATTTCTGGTTGCTAAGAAACAGTTACTTCAGTCGTAGAAATTGTCTCTCACGCCAGATATATTATTCTGGCAAATTGGACTTTCAGATTGAGTACCAAGGGAAAGGGGAACAATCAGAAATAGAGACAATTGCTATTACAGACCTGCATGAGGTCTAGTATATGTGTGTCAAAGATTCTGGGTTTATATCTGCCTCTGTTTCTATATTCATGAACTTTTTTCTTTTTCCATTTTTTTAAAATTTTTCTTTTATCCACTCCCTCCCCCTCCCCCCGAAAGCATTTGATAAGGCAGCATACCTTAATATCTGGTTTCTTCTTGGTGCAGGAGAGATGGTAAATATGATGCTCACTGGTTCCTACCTCCCTCATCTTTTAAAAAAACAAACCCCACGTTATGGAATGTAAGACAGGTTTCAGCAAAAGCATGTGGGGCAAGGGGCTCTGCTTTTTACAATATGTGAAGCAGATGAGCAAGGTAATAAAGTCTATTCTGCACCTCTTGTTCTGTTAGGGGACCCAAACTCTTTCTCCTTGCAAAGCCAGCGCTGTGCAGCAGGCTGGTGTTGGGGTCCCCGGGCAGGGCAGGACGTTTGTGCTGCAGGTGACCTCGTGGGGCTCCAGGGGCTGCTGAGCCCCAGATGGGACAGACCCCCTGTCCCTGCCCAGGACAGGCTGGGGGACAGGGTTTACAACACCCATGTGAGTCAGGGGCTGGAGTGTCAGCCAGGACTTGAGCCCAGATTTTGCTAAGCTTGTTGGACTGTGACAAATTGTACCCGTGCTGTGAGAATGAAAACAGAAAGTTTCTGAAGAGGCAGTACAGCAAGAAATCACTGAGTTCGTTCATTAGACCTGGGAGTATTTAGTGTGTGTGTGTTTACAGCTCATTTACTTTTACATCAATTATAAATTGGCCCGGGTCCTCTTCAGACTGATCTATGCTTAATTCTGCTTTGTTAGAGCTTCATGTTTTGTTGACTTTGAGATGCCTTTTTTTTTTTAATATTGTAATTATATTATGTTACCATTAAATAAAAGAAGCGACAAAACCCCAGCTAGCTTTCTGTCAAAAGCAACGAAAACAAAAAATCACTCTTCACTGAACTCCATGTTTTAAGTTTGAAGCTGTTACAAATTCTGAACTATGTTACTGTATTTTGTGTTTAAATATCTCGGCTAATTAAATATCTCGGCTAATTAGATTTCTGGCCAAGTTTCTTCCGTAGCTTGCTTAAAGATTTAGATCACTAAAGATCAGAAGGTTGAATCAAGGATTTGATAAAACGTGTTGTACAAAGAAAGAAGTTGTGGAGTTGTGCACAATAATAAGTGCTCATTTTAGCACTCCTGATGTGGTCATAATGATAATTACTGCACATCTATGGAAACTGATTTATATTTCAATCTTAGAAGTTTAAACTTGTCATTAATTAACTACTTCATCTAAACATATTTGAGGTATTGCTGAAAACCTTGTAGAAAAAAAAAGGGGTTGCTATTGTCATGTACAGCTTTTCCCATTACATTTCTCTGTGCTTGCAAGGTAGCGTGTCCATTTATACACATAAGCAGACATAGCAATGTGTTACAGTCATTCATATATCCTACCAGAAGCATACAAAGTATTATCCTACTGTGTGCTACTCAAATCACATTATAGTTAATGGATTTGTTTTCTATGTTTGAGATAACAAAACTTCAAGAAATGTTTCCCAAGGTTTTTCTTCCCTCTGAGTGATGGGATGACACTTGTAAGAGCTATCTGTTTGCTACTGTAATATACAAATAAGGCAGCTTAGAAAAAGGAAAAGTGTCCAAAATCAAAATAAATTGTTGGTTCTCTAAATGTTATGTAGCATGGCAAAATGTTCAAAAGTTGTTTCTGACTGATATGAGTCAAAGGGTTGTGTGGTTTGTTTAGTCTTGGGATTTTTTTTGTTTTGTTTTTCTCCTTTTTTTTTTTTTGATTATGTCTTTCTGAAGTGTCCTGTGCTCCTTTGTGTTGTTTGAAAATCAGAGTTACAAGCTGACCTTTGAGGGAAGCTAGACTTTAACTGCTTTGTAATTCAAGGCCCAGAAGGTGTTAATTGGATTGGATCCAAGTTTTTGTACTTAGAACATAATAGAGGCTTTGAAAAGTAATCCAAACAATGGGGGAATTAGCTTTCTGAACTCTAATTTACTTTGCATCAGAGAATGACTGAAGTGTTGCCACATGATCTTTAAATAAGCTTTCTTAGGCAAATATTCCTCAAAGGAAGGATCAACTCATGTTTTCATAAACCCATGCTCAAAACTGGCATTAGTTATACCTTTGAAAAATGAGTGATTATTGCTGAACGCTTCTAAGGAACAGTAACTGAGTGGACTGGGATATGCAGCTTCTGTCTTTACATGTTCCGTCCAGTCCACTTGCAGCGGTACCTGGGTGGACTTTATTAGAAGGCTTGAAAGTATTCTCTAAGACTTTTTTTATATTTTGTGTCTACTTTCTTATGAAGTAGTGACATTTTAGTGGGCCTGATTTTGGGGATCACAGCTTCCTTTTGAAGACAGTAGGATGCTAAAAGAGCCCCTATAAATCCAACCAATGCTGCACATCATTGACATTAACCTGCAATTCCCTAATCTCCATAGCAAGAACGCCAGCTTTGGATCTGAACTTTGAATTCAGCGCCACTGAGAAATGGTGGTCTGGGGTGAATCTCCGGAGCTCCATCCTCTTCCAATTGTGGTTTGTTCTTGGGAAAAAACAAAAAAAAACAAAAAAAACCCAAAAAAACACAGTTTTTCAGCTGGCATGTTAAAGCCAGGGAAAATTGCCATTTTGACCTGCAGCTCACTTGATTGTGCAGGGTCAGCATTTAACCTCCTCTGTCAACCTCGTTGCTCTAGAGGAGGTGTGGATGAAAGCCCCCTGACTTGTGACTCTGCCTCTTTGGGCTGTTAGCAGCTATTAGGAGCTAATATGGGGCTTGGGAGGGGGAGGTTGCTCTGAGAGGGGGGAATAGGGTATTCCTCTCTCTCTTTGTGTTGCACAAGGTTCAGCTGTGTGGTGGATTGAACTTGGTGGCTCTACTGAGCAGAGTGATAGTACACAAAGTTAATAAAGCATTCAGCAGCAAACGTTGTTGGCTGGAATTATTTCTTCCCAGCCAGATTCTAAAGAAAAAATAGATAATCCAGCATGAGATTCCCTTTATAACTGCAAGTGCCATTGTTATGCAAGGAATTGCATGTCTTGATTAAAATCTCTTAATAGAAGAGAGGGAAGTGAGCTGATGACAGTTCAAAAATTATCTTTTCCAATAGAGTATGGCTTAAGGCCATTCAAGGAAGAGAAGAAAAAACAAAATTAATGTGAAGGAGAAAAGGGAATATGTTATTATCTGTTTGCTTAGACAGATAAAGCAAAAAAGGGAAAAAAAATGTTTGAAATAAACATTACCAGTACATTTGAAATACTACAAATAATGCATTTGAGAATTAGGGGTATGGAACTTGAAAACTCAAAGATGCATTTCATAGAGAGTATAAATTTTTGTTTTCCAGAGGAACATCTTTGTCCATTTCTTTTAGTCACTTGTGTCTTTTACAGAGATTGAATAAATATAAAATATTAAAATGGCAAAAAGAAAGATACATAAGTAAAATACAAAATTTTACAGCTAAAAGCAATGTTGTTTTGAAATAAGTACTTGAAATATGGTGGTATATTCCCAAAAATATAATGGTTTTCCTTTCCTTTTTTTTTTTTCCCTTTTGTGATATTACTAGTATTTTTCACTGCGTGAAAATTCAGAAAATACAATAAAAGCAACTTCACAAGGCACTACACAGTGTGAAAAAGGAAGACCAGTTATGTCTTTCAGTTGATTCTGTTCTGATATAAACAATTGTTTTGATATAGTGTAAGTATTTTACTGTGATAAATATGTACTCTATATGTAGGAATAAACCAGCACAGTCAATATCTCACGGTTAACATGGAAATAGCACCTTGGGAACATCTATAAATGTATTAGCTTTTATTAACATTTCTAAAGTTTGATTAAGACGAATGCAGCAAGTATGAAGAAATATTGAACAAATAAATTTAACTATGTTGTCATAACAGAGCTTCAGTAATAAATCAAATTCCAAAATAATTATGCGAAGATAACACCAACTGACCTGTTAACATCTTCTTTCCAACAAGATTATAGTAGGCAAACAAAAGATAAATAAATAATCACCACCAATCGTAATTCAGAAGATGATGATGGGGGAAACCAAAATCCTACTTTCAACAGAAATGCTAAATGGTATGAAAAGCTAAATATGAGTCTTCAGGCAAATGCTAAATCATCATGTGCAAAATTTGGAGCAGATATTAAAATCCTAACCTGAATCCAGATTTTATGTCCAGTCTTTTATAGAAGAAGCTAATCTAATTTATTTCATTTGCATATTGCTGTACCGTGGAATTTGGAAGCTGACTCTTGGAGATATATGGTCCTAAAATCTAGAATCCTCCAATACAAATGAACAGTGAAATATTAACAATATGCAATCTAGACTAAAATGGTCAAAGTTTATTAAAAACGTTAAGGTTCAGATCTGAATTTACTTTATCACATGAAGGCCATGGATGTGATATCTGGCTTACATTTACATATTTCACTTACTTTAATTGCAGTTCCTTCCATGTGATGGAATCGGACACCCTGCCTATTACTAAGCGACACTTGTACCATTATGGAGGTAATTTTCATGTTTCTTATAAACCAGGACTATAGACACTTGTATTTAAGAGATTTATTTTTTTTATTCTCCTTCCTCAGCATTAACCTCTTGATTGCAAAATTATACTTGAAGTATTTTTCTTTAGATTTGTGGGCAAAATTAACCATTCCAGCTCAACTAAAAGGCAAGAAAGTATGGCAGAAGGAGACAGCACAGCGAAACAACAGGAAAAAAAACCAGAACAACCAAATGTATGTAAAACTTTTTGATATAGGACTTTATTCAAAGAGAAGTTTTGGCAAAAGACTTCTTGTTACAAAACCTAAAACGTTTTACACAGAAGACATCAAATACACAGATGACATCAAATAGAGCTGGAAAAAGATCAGTCTTCACAAATATTCTAGATTGTAAACTCACAAGCATAAATTTCCTTTTTGATTGTGCTGCCGTCCTTTTACATTAATTTCCCACAGATCCATAAACAACTGAGATTTAATTTAGTGTTTCAGACATCTGTAGAGATGAAATTCTCAGTGAAGTTTCTGAAGGAAATATTATATCACTTCCAAAAGAGACTTGAGCACTTGAACCCTATTGCTAGAAATCGAAGGCATTTAAATTTCTAAGTGCCACAGACACTGAAAATTGGACTTAATCTATTTTATTGTTTGATTGGTTTTTTTTAGTTTCTCTTTCACATTTGATAATTTTTTTATTAAGGTACATTTTAATGATTTTTTTTTTTTTTTTTTTTTTAATGCGTGTCAGGAAAGAAGTTTGATAGCCATTATAGTGCAGTCCTTGTTTTTATGAAGGAAAAGACAAGGCTTTCAGTTGAAAAATTGGTCCATATGTATGTGAACTGTCTACTGTGCCTTCAGCAAGATCATTATAGTCTATCTGCAGTGCTATGGACAAGACACTGAACAAATATTGGATTACATTATGCCTATAAACCTCAGGCACTGTGCCCTTTTCTAAATTATTCACACATAATCACCCCAGGGGATTACACTTTAGGATGATGGGAGGATGCCTAAAATCATACAGCCATGAAGTACCTTTATTCTTCAGTGTGCTCTTGGAATACATTAATCTTGAATCTTAAAATTCACAGTGATGAGTTTACCTATTCGGAAAAGATGATGATGATTGCAGATCTGCCAGATAACAAGTTAATTGCTATATTTAACTTAGTTATTTGGAATGAAAGGCAGGTACTTTTTTTTATTTCCAAAGGACACTTCTAATGACAATTCTTTCTTATATGTGGCATGGCTAGTCGTTTTCAGTAGATAGGCTTGCTGCTGAAAAGTCTTGCTGTCAGAAATAACAAGCGTGTTAAATTCGATTTCTTGAACTAGTAATAGAAGATTACTATTACTAACAAAACTATTATTTGCTTTGTGAAATATGTAATATGCCTAAGGAATTTTTAAAATATAAAACTAGCGAAGGTGATCGTGCATCTGCTTTTCCGACTAGACCTGAAATTTTTCCTATTGTGAATAGAATATAGAATAATATTGGATACAGAGAGAAATTTGGGAAATTCATAACATCTAATAAAACCTCCTCATATGATCATTCACATCTTACACAGACATTTTCATAAATTAACAGCTGTGAATGATGCATAGAATACAAGTGGAGTATGTTGATGTTCCTTCCTTCTTATTTCTCATGACTGACCAGTGCATCTAAGGAGAAAGCATTCAGTATAGTGAACTCTGAGGCAACAGCATCAGAGAACATTCTTCATTTTTAAATGATGAAGTAGAATTTATTTTGACAACAGCTGACTTGAACATATGCATTTGCTGCAGAATCTCACTTTAAAATATCCTGCAGAAAGTATTGCAATGGTAGACAACTTTGAGATCAAAATGCAGTGTTTTCAAGCATATATGTTAGGTCATCAGAGACTTTTAAAGGTCACCCTAGCTGTGACTGCTTCTGTTTTCTTTTGTAAAATGAAACAGATAAAACTTTTTTCTCCCTCATTTTGCAGTAATTACAAAATCACAGAATAGCTCAGTCTGGAAGGCACCTCTAGAGACCCCCTGCTCAAGCAGGGTCAGCCAGAGCAGATTGCTCAGGATTGTGTCCGGTTGGGTTTTGAATACCTCCACAGATGGAGACTGTACAACCTCCCTGGGCAACCTGTTCCAGCATTCAACCACCTTCACAACGGTGTTTTCTTGTGTTTAAATGGGGGTTTATGTGTTTTGGTTTGTGCCCATTGCCTTTTGTCCTGTCACGGGGCACCACTGAGAAGAGTCTGGCTCTGTCTTCCTTACCCCCCATCAGGTATTTATGCATACTGATCAGATTTCCCCTGAGCCTTCTCTGCTCCAGGCTGGACAGTCCCAGCTCTCAGCATCTCTTTGTAAGACAGATGCTCCAGTTCCTTAATATCTTTGTGGCCCTTCCCTGGACTTGCTCCAGTATGTCCCTGTCTCTCTTGTATTGGGAAGCCCAGGACTGGACCCAGCACTCCAGGTGTGTCTCACCAGTGCTGAGCACAGGAGAAGGATCACCTCACTTGACCCACTGGCAACACCTCTCCTAATGCAGCCCAGAAGTCTGCTGAGTCCTCTATCCTGTGGGCAAAAAAAAAATTAATGTATTTTGCAGTTTCCTCAGTTTGTGTATTTGATGGACTTTTACACAGAGGCATGGTCAGGAAGGCAAGAGAAGAAAATACGTAGACAATAAAGAGAATAAAAAGTGAGAGTAAAATAAGACTGTCTTTAAAGAGCCCCACAGTGCTTAAATGGAGAGATTTCAAAATGATAGTGATGCTTTCACACTGAAATGGGGTTTTATTTGTATATTTGGTGTAAAATACTTTTTTCCTATAGGAAATACATTTCTTTTAAAGAAGAAACATAAGACAGCTCCCAAGCTATTCCCACACAGAATTTTAAATGTAGTTAGAAAAATCTCTGGACTGAGCAACCTTAGTTTTATGGATCCCATTTGCATACAGACAATCAAATATATCTATTGAGAGTGTTTCTAAGTTTGAACAAGTTTGAACAACAAAAAAGTTAAGACCAGAGCAGCAATTCAGACTAGAATGAGAGCTTAACACTTCAGAATGGACCCTCTGAAGAAGCTCCATAAGCAATGTGAAAGTGTTTTGAAACGCTGTCATTTTACAAGAGATCACACTTCAAAAGTGCAAAAAACTATCTGAATTCAGAATTTTTAGGAAGTGAGGATTCATTCATGTTTTTAAAGTAATGATACATAAAGGTCTGTGTATGATTGTTTTTTGTTGTGTTTTTTATTTTTTTTTTTTGTAAATAGGGGTGCTACAAAACAATGCAATTTGAGCTTGAGACATTTATAGCTAATGTTAGGCTTGCATATATTAGAGCAACACCTATGCTAGGAAAAAGGGGCTCTATTCTGACACCTCTGAAATAGCAGACCAGTGCATGAAAGACAGGGAGAAAGTTCCTCTGTGCTTTTTACTTTATCGTTCAAACATACAAAGTTGAAAAGAAAATGTTACTAGAGTAAAAGCAATGCATCTGTTCTAAGTAGTTAAAAATAGGTCTTGATAAGATCTTCACAAGAAAGGAGATTTAGGATTAAAGGAAATTGTTAATTAGATTAAATATTTTCATCCTGATGTGCTTCATGAGTGTAATCAATCTTCCTCTAAGACTGATGTAACTGAACATTTTATCTGGCTGAACTGTGCAAATTACTCAGGAAGTTACTGAGTGAGGTTATGTACACATTTTTATTGCTAAACTTGTACATGACTGTTAAGTATGATTGTGGATGTTATGACCCTCACAAAAGAAGAAAAACAAACTCCAGATGCTGCATCCCTACAAAAGTTTTTTCAGGGTTTCATATAGCTGCTTTTTATAGTGAAGTTTCACCACTTCTCTGGGAAATCATATATTCAAGAAAAGGAAAAGTGATTCATGTACTTTGAAGTCATAATCTGAGGGGAAAAAAATCAAGGCGGAGCAGATTTTTGAGGACCAGAATGCAAGAAGCAGTACAACTTCTAGCTTACAGGATGTTTCTAATGCTCTACCTGCAATTGTGTTAAACAGGAACTTTGCCCCTGACTTTCACAGAGCAGCACAAAATAAGCTTGTTATGTAAATAAGGATTGTATTACACGGCAAATTACTAAAATGTCTTCTTACGATACTTGCTAAAAATATACAATTTTCACAAATAAGCATTTCTTTGGTTAGTTTCTGTGTCAGTCTTCTTTCTCCTTCCACCACTGCAGTCCAGTATTGTTTTTGCCCTTTTTCCACACTGTGCATATAACCACATCTATCAAGATGCATATCTTCATTTGGCTTTTCTATTAGATGTCGCAACAGGTTAGAGATGATCAATTGCCTGTAAAGACAGCAGAGTTTACTGTACATGTAGGATTAAAAAAACCTACCAAATAAGAATATATGCCAGTGCATGCATGCAGACGTGTGCATTATCATCTAGTTAAATGCAGTTTTAAAAGGAATATATCCATTAGACAAACAAATAATAATAAAAATAAAACAACTAATTGAAAGATTGTTACAGACTGAAGTTTCTAAGTTATATTCATACATGTAGTAAATCAATTTTACAGCCTTTTTTTTTTTTTTTTCGTTAAATCTGTCCACATCAGTTACTTTCTATGTTTGAAAAAGAGTTCAGGTTCCATACTGGAACACGGAACAAGTTCCAAGTTGTAAATACTCTTGCATGAAGTCCAGTGTCATCTCACATACCAGGGATTTTATTTGACATTTACTTAAAAAAAATGAGAAAAGTTCCAATCAGAGTATGTTTCATTTCTGATGGTCATGTCAAACAAAATGGGACACAAATCAATTAAATAATTTTTTTTTTGTTATAGCACTTGCAGAACTATTTGCAAAATTCAACTTAGCTGTGAATTTTAAAAAGTAAGGTACCAAGTTGCCAGCTGCTGTAATTCAGCAGGGCTGGCTAAATATTAATAAAAGTATGACTTACTGTAAAGGTGAGCATTAATAGGTCATTGATGCACCCATGTAATTTTAGGAA
Source organism: Nyctibius grandis (assembly GCF_013368605.1). Lineage (NCBI taxonomy): Eukaryota > Metazoa > Chordata > Aves > Nyctibiiformes > Nyctibiidae > Nyctibius > Nyctibius grandis. The sequence goes on along the minus strand of NC_090659.1, from coordinate 9,516,063 downwards.
GATACTGTAACATTATAGCTAGAGTAAAATGTAACTGCAGCAAATACTTGAGGGATTAAGAAGGAGGAAAAAGTAATAATTTTATGCAGAAATGCTTGCAGCCTCTGGGTAAAGATTTTTGAGAGGATTTGAAATGGATGTACAAGGCATAGAAAACAAAATAAATGAATGAAAAATCCTAAAATGAAACAAGTGTTAACATCTACTGTGTCTGGCTATGTTTTTATATGCTTGCTTGCTTGCATTGGAAGACACATTTCTCTAATTATATACTACAAATAATATTTTACTTTAATTCTCATAAGCAACACAACTTTCTGTTTATAGCCTTATAATCCTCCTGCAAAACCCTTAAAATGTATGTATTATTCCAGGAGGAAGAAAAGCCTTCTGTTTTTATTCAGTGTTCATGAATACCAACAAAATATGCCATTATCATGGTAACAATAGGATACTAAATTGAGAATATATTTTCAGGTTGATAAATATTTTCCCAGGAGATCTTAGCCTTTATATAGATTTTTTCTATATTTTTTTCTGTCATTGTCCTGGTTTTGCTGGGATAGAATCATAGAATCAACTTTCTGTTCAGAAGAGCTGCACTTCTGAGAAGACTGCAGCACCCGATTCAGTGGGAACAAAGTTGATAAGACACTCTGTTTTAGTTTGTGGCCAGCCATGGTATGCAGGTTTCCATAGAGAACAAGGCCATTAGCAGTTTCGAGTTAGCCAGGTGCTTAAGCTAGGAGGAGTGAAAGCCAGGGCAGCTGACCCAGGCAGTATTCTATACCATAAACATCATGTTCACTATAAATTGGAAAGTTAGCTGGGGACGGCTCCCTCTCTTCTCAATGGTCACCATCCCTGGAGGGTCTCGCCCATCATTCTGCTCCTGAGGCCTGCTCTCCCATTTGTTGTGACCGTCGCGCTTTCACTGGAGCTGTGGTGATCAGTGTTTGACATCTGGCATTCACTGCTGGGAGCACACAGCTCACGACCGTTATATGGGCTGAGTATAACTCCGTGTATTTTATATTAGCATTAGTATTGATGTTGGCTTTCTTGTTTATTAAATGTTTCCATTTCAACCCACAGGTCTCCTTTCCTTTTCCCGATTCTCTTTCTCATCTGGGAAGGGGTCATTGGGTGATAGAACAGCTGTTTTTTGTTTAGTCCTGGATGAGGGCTAAATTGAGACAGTGATCTACAAAATGGAACTTATTTTCAAAAGAGAATGTCACAGTTTTCATGATGACAACTTTTTATGGAACACAGAGGCAATAGGTTAGTCTGATAGGAGACAATAGTTCTCCAAGAATTTCAGATAAAAGGTGAAGTAATTTGAAATTTAGTTTTATACAAGACCTTTCTTTAAATCATCATGTTTAACAGCAGTCTACTACAAAGACAGTATCAAAATTGTGCCTCAGATGTAACTGAGGCTACTTAGATTCTCAAAACAGAGTTTTTCCAAGTTCTACTGACAGGTTGTATGGACATAATTTAAAAAGAAATTGTGCGATGCGCTTGGATGAGTACTAGTTATTGACCATCAGCAAATGTTACAAGGTGTTACAATTTGGTATGAATTTGGCCTATTCTGTAAGTGACTGTCATATATCAGGTTATAATGAAACCTGCTGGTAGAGTGCTGAAGACATTGATGTTAGATTTAAAATTGACTTGTGGAAAATACATGAATTATCAGATCCAATTAATCAGGGTCTTGTACTGTCACTGCCCTTTTGGCACCATGATGCTTTTGGTTTTTGTGGAGGTGTATTATCAGTCAGCTTAAATGGCTTTTGCTGCAGCTTCCTTTTATTTTTTCTTAATTTTTCATAAATAGTCCATGTTTGAATTTCCTCAAAGAATGGGTTTGTGTAAGTGGGTAAGAAAATGTGACAGGAAGCTGAACAAAATATAGCCATTGTTTCTTAATCTCTTGTAATTGTGGTTCATGGAAGACTTATTCCTTTAAATTATCTACACTTACCACCCCTCAGAGTGCACGGTGAGTGGTCATACGAGGTGGCTGTGACTAAAAACAGGTGGACTATTCTAGATTATATCAAAGGTCCATCAGGGTCAATATTCTGTCTCTAGTGGTGGACAGTTCCTGAAGTGTAAGAGTCAGGATTTAGACACATTGATTCACACTTTTGGCAAAGGTATATGTTTAATGATTTCATTCAATAGTTCACAAGAGTTTGTACTTATGGGCAGTTCATCTTGCGTATGAATACGTTACTTTTATGGTGAAATACAGCAATCTTGCATTAAAGGCCCTCCGAAAACAGCAGATAACAGGTTCAGTACCTTATTCAAGCTGCAGCTTAGGTTATCTGTGGCACATCATTTCACAACTGCTGCAGTCTGAATGCAAGCAGTAAACAGTGATCCTAGGACAAAGGTTTTCCTGTCTGTGTAATATTACGTTAGTTTTTCAGGCTACTGGAAAGATCTCTTTCTCAAGATTTTTTTTTTAATATACATATGCAAATTTTACAAAGTGGTTTTAGCTTACTCTTCTGTATTTTGTTGGAAGGTTCACATAAATTTTATGTAAAGTATGTGTACACATTTAGCTATTAGGTTTATTTACTGATCAATGTAGAGGCAGCATCAGAAAGTTATGTTTTAAGTCATGCTTCAAAAATTTTCATGTTCTCATTTTATCTCACTGAAGTCAATGGATTTTATTACTGATTTTAATAAACTATGACTATCTTGAGAGTTCTGAAAACATCCATATATATCTATAGACACACACATGGAGACATATATATACACACATACATACACTCACTTTAATTTTTCTGTGGGGCAAAAGACTGTGTTTCAAATTGCATTATGAGTGTTCTTATCAGGTGATAGCATATTGAAGGTTTATAAAGGTTCCTTTATGTCTTACGCTCTTCTGCTTGCATAGCTTAGATGTTGAAAATGTCAGTTTAAAACAGAAGCTTATGTATTTTTTTGTGGAAATTAACTATGTATAATACAACAACACTTAGAATCAGAAACCACATGCTTAATATCACACTGATTTGTAACAATACCTAACCATGGTTACCTCTAACCTAAAGGAAACATGTAGTTTTGAAACTGATTTTAGCATTGTTTCTGTCAAGAAACTGGTCAAGACCAACATTTTCAAAAGACTGTTAAGTATTCAAGTGGCTTGTCTTTACTGATTTTTTTTAAGACCTTACACAACATCAAACTAATTTATACATCCTTTTCAAAATCTTGCTTCACTATTTGCTTACAAAAAATGAGAGGAAAAAATTATCGTGATAGTTCTACCTGCTGCTTGTATTTTTGGGGAGCAATTTATTCTGTTTTCTATGTCAAAGATTAAGGAATACAAAAGCTCTCAAATCTGACAGTTTTTAAAGATGCAGAGAGTGGAATGTGAGATTAGAAGGTGAGAAGAGACACTAGGATCATAGAAATCTTGGGGTCTTTGACACCCTTCTAATCCTGAGAAGGTTAAGACATTTGCGGATGGTCATATGAGGGGGAAGGGAGGTTCTTTTGTAAAGTTACTTTGTGTGCCAGACTGAATTCTTTGTAACAATACTCTATTTTCTTCCTTTCCTCCTCCCACATTTCAAAGTTTTGCTCAGAGTTCATCAGAGATAGATTTCATAAGCTTAAACACCCAGCCTTCTAACTGGCATGCTGATGTTTTATGTATGATGACGTACATAGATGCATGTTAGGAGAGATGAAGAGGTTTCACGCATATTTTCGTAAATCCAAGAACAGATAGGGGAGAATTGTCATCTAACTTTGTACATCTAACACTTAGACATCTACAGCAGACTAGTTACCTACTTTTTTTCATCAATGGAAAGGAGCTGGCACCACTATCCACTTCTACATCTTGAAACATCTTGGAATAAATTACTTAAGTAGACCAAAACTACCATGTCTTGAAAGTGTCTGCTTTTGCTATAGCCTTTAAAAGAGAGCCTGTTCCTCAGCTCAGACGGAGGTGTCTCCACAAAGATGCCTGAAGATGGGTGAGATGAATCCCATCCATCAGGCATTAACAAATGGTACACGCTCCCGTACAAGTAATTTCTCAGTCCATCCAGTGTGGGATAGTCTCTGACTTCAGGCAGAAATGTTACTTCAGTGCTTATAAGTGTATTCTATCTAGCTCTGCTGCTTCCCCTTTCAGGGGACACCCCTGAATTGTAAAGTATACATAACTGTATTCTGCAGTTCTAAAATAAGGTCCCATTTCAGTCTAGATATACAGTGAAACAGTCCTTCACTCAGGAAATGCTGAATCAATGTATCACTCTGCTTAATTGCACAGAGGGGAAAAAAAAAAAAGATATTTTGCTTTTCTGTACACTGATTCTATATGTGACTAGGCCCTCTGTAAGTCCTCTCCTATTTATAGCTGTGCTTTTTGTTATGAATCTGGGATAGTTTTTCCACAAAACAGTTTTATGTTAAATGGAGATCAGTATATGTTATGGTCAGTCTATCCAGATACTTATAGCTTATGTCTAGACATATTTAGATACCAGGATCAGTTAAATGTTTGAATGCTGTGTAAGGCTCCTGGAAACACTCTAGAATGCATTTTACAGTGAAGGAGAAGGAACTGTACTTCTAGCAAATACAGTCCTTTGATCACCTGAGTAATATTTCCATAGAGAGCTGCAAGCATGCCTTCTGTTCTGAAATTTCTTGTTATGTTATATTATGTGCTGTTTGTATCAAAAATCAGCTTTGAAAACATTCTACAGTAAATATTCTGGGATTTGAAAGCACTAAGAGAATAGCAAATGGCTTGGTGGTGCTTGCTGCAGCAGTAACATTAAGAATGCTGTCAAGCAGAAGCCATTTGTCACCTACTCACATTGAGGAGGCAAAGTCAAGGCAAACTTAATCTGCACTACTTCTATATTAGTGGAATAGCTGTTCGATAAAAAAGGTTGGTCCAACAAGGGAAAGCCTTTCAGTGTAGTGTAAAGTGAAACAGCTAGCTCTGACGAGAATTAATGTTATCTGGGTTGCCCAACACTTGTTAAATTTCATGTATCATATCCCTATGGAAACTTACTGCTTTTTTGAATTCTAAAATTAGAGGGCAGAATGTCTGACATTTACCTAAATGAATTTGTGAAAATTCAGGTTATTTGTAGGCCAGTTTAGTGAGGGACATGTAGAATTACACACTAAAAATGTGAATATTAGTTTAATATCAGTTCTGTTGTGCTAGGCAACTCAGCTGGGGTCATGAAGTAAAAATTTAAATCTACCTCTGATAAGCAGATTTCTTTTTCATTATTCAGTTGTATGCAAATTCCAAAGAAGCTACCTAGATCTTGCTTGCACTGTTTCCCCAGCCCTCCCTGAATTAGCTTGCAGCTGCCATCCTGTTAGCCTTATTCTAGTTCTGCCAATGCAACAGCTATTGTGTTATCTGTTGGACAGAAAAGGATTTATTTTAGTCTCTTTCATTTACGTTCTTAAACTGTTCTTAAAACTGCTCTTTGTAGGCATAAGATGTAAAAGTGTTTATATAAAATGCATTATATCTCATTTGTCTGTTTGCTACCCAATAGATTTCTGCTTAGGTGAAATAAAGGAACTTTACAGTATCAGCAGATTACCACAGTGTTAAGCTCCATACTGTACTGTTTTTGATAAGCTGCTGTGCCTGGATGAGAGGGTGATGGGGAAGTTACTTCAATGAGCCTGAAAACAAACTGTGTGGTCAGACTTTGCTGGTTTCTGACCTGTGAGCCTTAATCCTAAAATCATGTCTGGCTGAGCAAACCTCAGTTTGCCACAGGAGCTTTTGAGGTTTGCAATTCAAATGATTCAGCTTCAGGTGAACCAAAGAGATGGTACCAGGTATCTGCAAAGTAGATGATATAGGTCTAAGTCATAGAAGGCTCATTCTCTTTTACTCAAGCCTTGTGTTTTTCAATGTCATTATTAATCTGTGGTGGTGATATTATTTTGCTGAGATGATGTCATAGCTTATTTTCTGATGGAAAAGTGGGACTCAACCTTTCTTTTGCTTCAATAGCATAATCTAATTCAATCTGAACAGCATGAAAGGATAGAAATTTTAAATATCAATTGCAAAACCCTTTAATGTTGATATTTTATAAATACACTAATGCAGCTGAACTAATTTAAGGCTGTGTTAACATTGCTCAGGAAGCATATCGAGTGTTTAATTGCAATGCAGAAAGAACAAATAGTGAGAATAAGTTACCCAAATTATTTCATTATAAAATAATTAATGTGATGGGCAATTAAAGTATGCATTTAAGTGTACCCATTACATTGTCATTCAAAATTACCAAAGATAAGGTTAAAGGTGTTATTAAAAACATTAATTTAATTTGTTATATAAAGGCAGATAATTATCATAAAATATTGCAAATGATAATGAGAAACACTTTAATGAAGTCTTGGTTTGATTAGGAAGGGTATCATTATGATTTGCCTGTGGGCAAAATGCAGACTTAATATTTTCATTATGATTAGAGTCTTAGAGAGTTATTTAACAACTTATATGAAGAAATATAGGCTTACATTTGGGATGGTATCTCATTTTGCTTGATACAGATTTATGGTATTATAAAGATTTCATAAAACAAATTTCTGAAGATAGTGTTCCAAGTGTTGCTTATCCTGTTTAACAACTCAGTTACATGTAATATGCACTGTTGAGAGCACCTTACAAAAAAAAGTCTCATGGAACTTGGAAGAACCTGAGAACTTTTCCTTGGTGGCTTTTGGCCTTTTCAGACTATCGTGCAAAAAGTATTTGAAAAATACTTTAAAATTGTATTTATGTTATACTAGGCTGTATCTCTAACTCAGGCCATGAGTTGCTCTACAACACAAGTTAACTCAAGATAGGTTTCTTGTTATAAAATTCTGAGAGAAAGCACCCCCTTTTAACTCTAAGCAGTTCGTGAGTGAGCCAAAACATTAAAGAAAAAGGTGTGTTCAACTCATTGAGTTTTCATTTTCACTGAGTTTTAAAAATTATTTTAAAAGTAACTTCTGCATCCCTTGCATGAGAAAAATACTAGAAACAGATATTCAACTGGAGATTGTTCTGATAAGGAGAAATGGTTGTGCTTGAGAACTTGTTATATCTGTGATGATGGTCTTTTTGTTTTCTTTCTGCCATTCCTTCATCCACTGTTTCTTTAGAGCTGGTAAATGCCATCAGAAGCTACCGCGTTGTTCTTCAGTGCAAGCAGAATAATGTAGAAAACTCCCTGCTGGCTGAGGCAGTTCTAGCTTCCTCATCTTTTCTGGTTACAGCAACTGCAGTGAAGTTTTTTACTTAACAGCAAAAGGGCTGTATTTCAGGGACAACATCTCATTCTGATGAATTTGCCTTAACTGCCTGTTTTATTCAGTAATGTACAGAAACTGGAGAAGATTAAAACAGCTACTATCATTTACCATCTTCTATTTTCCATCTCATTTTTTCTGTTTCTCTTCCCTTTTATTTCTAACTTTCATATTTAATTCATAGTTAACATAGTAGCAAGGTAACGAATTCAGTCCTCACTATTTATTGACTAATGTTTGCAGTCCAGTAAGAACATTTCATTTGGCATCTTTTTATTATGCACATGAATTCAAGTTTGGGTAGATATTGGTAGAGACTAAAGCCCTTTTTATCAAAACAAAGTGAACTGTGACATGCAAGCTGTTGCAGGTACCCCTACAAGATGGCATGTTTAGATGAAGAGAAAGGCCATGGAGTTTTTCAGAAGTCAGCTGATTTGCTTATAGAAATGAAGCTAACACGGGTGTCTTTACTGATTTTTGGTAACAGCTACACTTTTCCACCAAGAACTGCCCAAAAGTCTATTTTAATTGCAATCACATATATAAAAAAGCACCAAAATTAAACTCTTAAAGAATTCAGTTATTTGATTTTAATGAAATAGAACTATAATAGAGTACATATATGAACTGTAACTCCAACAGTAATTTTTGTTTGATTTCTCGAATCAGTTTCATAGATTTTGCTGGATTAACAAGAAAAGAGGTCCTCATGGCAGTTTGATAACTGCCATGCTCTACTTCACAAGTGGCAGCCACTTTAAAAGTTACTGAGCTGTAGCTCAATTGCCTATGTGATTATCTAAAACTAACAAAAGTGATTTAAATGACCCATTTTATCTCACAGCTGGCTAGGTTATGGTCATGCCAAAGCAAACATCCACATCTGTCTGATGCGAAAGTGGGGCTTGAGGGTACACTTTCAATCTGAATAAAAAAGATATTAGATGCAACTGGATAGATCAGAAAATAGATGGATATCCACAGTGACACAACCACAGTTACTAAACTCACTGTAATTTTAATAATTAAAATTGGTATGTTTGAGAGATATTTCCCATGCAATGGAGAAATTTTTAAAATGTGTTCATTTAAAATACTATTTTCTAAAAGAATAACATTCCTTGTTTTTTCTGAAGATAAATATATGCATCTAGTCACGAGACATACTATGTAGTGCTTATAGTATATTTTCATCATTAAGTCACACATTAAGTGAGTTCTCTGATATTCTCTGATATTCTCTGATGCTGAGACAAAGCAAGCAGCTCCTTTTACTCTCTAAAATCGATCTATTCAGACATAGTAACAGGTGGATGAAGAAGGGCAACTAAAAGAAGTATGTTTTCCATTAATTGATTCATTCATCATGAGTTCTGCTAAAATGCTGAGTATGATTAGGTTTTCCTATGCTTTTCTGAAAATACTTGTCTGCCTAAATTTCCCTCATGAGTCAATGAGTCTGCTGTCATTTTCTGCTGAGTATATTAAAGCTTTGTAATATTTTATCATTTTTTCCTATTTTCTTCACACATAAGGAGAAGTTATATTTATTTTGCTATACTGGATGAACTTTTTACAAAGGCTTCTGCTAGTGGTTTCTAGTTTGGTTGTGTATTTGTTGGACTCCATTTTCTTTCCAAAGAACTTGACTGTATTTTAAATAGAATTAATGAATAAAAATACTCATTGAGAATCATTTTTGCATTGGATAGCTCAGTTTTGTCAGTTGTGTGATGCACCTGGCTCATCAAGGAACATGGAGAGAAGAGGTCACTGAGTATCCAGACCAGAATGTCTGCCTGTTGTCCTCAGGATTTTAGAGTTTTATGGCGCATATCCTGCAAATTTCTGTGCTCTTAAAGGAGAAGTTGTGTGCTATTTAGGAGGATTTATGGGAAGAAGACTAGAGACTGATAGCATTAGATTATATAACGTTGACACCTCAGTGATACCTGAGCTAACAGCCAGTTAAAGTAGTTTGACTTATAATGCAAGACCCCTCCTTCCCTTCCTTTGGTCCATTAGCATCCAAGTAGCATCTCAATAAGCTCCTTATTAGCCTACATAGATGTCTCCCAGCAGCATTTTTTTTTGGATCAAAAGTGTACTTCTGGAAGCTATCATCTCATGCTCCTACCAAATGTCTGTGCTTTGGTTTGCATTGATACTTTGGTGAGTACAAACAATGCTCCGTTATGATGAAACTAACCTGAAAGATGCACCACAAGTGGTTGCCATCCTTGAATAGCTGTCAAGTCTACAGGACCAGACCACATTCAGTCCAAAGAAAATCTCTTGAAGCATGGGTAGTATAGGTATCAGGTCCTCAACACACTCTGTGTGGGTCATCTGTGCTCCTAGCTTCACACTACTTGCTCACGTAGAGACAGCCTATGCTTCAGTACTGTGTATGGTTCAGATATCTATTTGGGCAGAGATCTCCACATCACTGTCTGCCGAACAGCACAGATGTACTCTGTTCTTACACACAGCTGGGTACCTTCCAGCTGGAGTTCCAGTGCAGCATAAACTCTGATGCTATATCCTTAGTTGAGTAAGCTAAACCACACTTAAATTATCTCAAAGCTGATAACAAGGTTAGAGAAAAACCTTGACGAGTCTGGATTAGCTTTGTAGTGGTAGGAATTTTCACTTCCTAATACAGCAACAGCATTTTACCTGACACTTGTGGTGCAGATCATGAGAGAGACTTCTACTAACATACTCCTCTTAGGGCAGCAAGTTTTCAGGTTTTTTTAGTTGTAGACACAAAAATTTTCCAAGACTGTTAAAAATTGTTGCATGTCAAAGACTAGAACTAGATAAAGTGCATGACCTGTTGCATGGGATATAATTAACTTAGGAGCAGCTTGGCCATATCTGAAGCAATAGAAAGCAATTTTCTTGAGAAAGGTTGAAAAAATCCATATTGATCAGTACTAAGTAGTAAAAATTTATTGCAATGTTGTCAGTTGCCTTATCCCAAATCAATACAAATCTCACCAAAAGCTTCTTAAATGCAATAAGAATCTGACAAGGCCTTTTTGTCACAGATTAGTGTTAAAGCAATGAAAAGGCCCCTAACGAAAACTGTCTTGGACCAGAACGCCAGTTGTATCCCATGTCAGCAGTACTCCTTTTGGTATAGGATGTCTTTATTGGCATTTTGGAACCCTGAAGAAAAGCTTAATGTTTTATCAGTTAACTAATGCAAATGTTACGAAATGCCTAAAGACCTCAGATTTTTGACTGTTCTTACCAGATTGTAAAAGTTGTTAGTTTTCAGAAGAAAAAATCAATCAATCAGCCACCTGAAACAGAATGAAAGACTAGATATAGAAGGAATGCTCTTTCTGTTTACAATTTAAAGAAAAAGTTTTCATTAAAAAATAATTTTAGTCAGAGGACTAAGAACCTAGCATACACTGATGTAAGAGCAATGCTTTTCTTAGAAAAGCATTCTTGTAAACAAGAATTAGTACCACATTCAGAATAATTTCAACTCAGCTATTATGTAGATTTAGATATTGGTAAATTACCTCCCCAAAGCAGCACAATCACAATTTCAGGGAGTGAAGAACTAAACCAAAATCCTCTGTATTTTTAGAACAAAATTTTTTCAGGAATTCCATTTTTGCTATCATTTGATCCATTAATTGGCATTACCATAGTAGTTTACATGAAAAGAGCTGTATTAGTTATTAAGTTATAATGTCCTTCATTATTTCTGCAGAAAACATACACTCACATTCATTAAAAAATAACAAATCTAGAATTAGTGATAAGTACCTGCTTAACATATTTTGAATCATGTATTTTTCAAAGCTTGAAATGATCTCTTGATTTCATAGAGGGCTGAGGACCTGAATGCCTGCAAATGTGTAGCCACAAATAATGTAAACCCTATTGAAAGACAATGGTATTTTTGATCCCCAATCACTCAGAAGCTGTTAAAAAAACACACTATTTTTGTCTGTTGTGTAAGACAGTATCTGTGCAGTAACGCGATTTAGTTCTTTATCTCTAACTCTTTCAAAATATTCTTGCCAACATCCTGAGTGCACACTACATTGGTGTATTCACTTACGCTAAGTCAATCCACACTTTTAGAACCAGACATTCATCTCACTTAAAAGAGTAAATAATAGGAGGAAATCTCTTCCTAAACCTTCTCTTGGGTGTTTCTAATTATACAAGTGTTGCTTCTGTGTTGTATTCCACCCGAAACTGAAGAGTTTGTCTTAAGTGCTTGCTCTCATACAAGACAGCAAGGTTATTTCATTTCCTAGGCAGGGTCTGAGCAAGACTATCCACCAATGAACAAAATATAACTATTTAGAAGGGAAGGGCTACTTTCTAGTTGAACCTCTTTATCTTATTTTGTCAAATATTTAGTAGTTTTCTTCTTCTATGCAAGGTTTCCCATGAATCACTGCTTAAAAACATGAGTAACAAAAATGCTGGTGAAGCAGTGCATCTATGAATGAAAATACTGGAGAATAGGAGAGAAGGCCTGCAAATAGAGCACAAAGTCTCCAGAATGCAGAGTTCCAGAGTAACTAGATGTCTAAAGAAAAAAAAAAAAACACCACTAAAAAAACCCTCAAAAACTCACAAAGGAAAGTGGAAATCCTATAAAGGAGAATAGATAGAAATTAGCTTTTCTTTATCTTGGTGCTAATGTGTTGAGCCTGTTGTTTGATAATCTGCCGTTGAAAGACAGCAAATTTTTGGAAGAACTGCTGCATGATTATAAGGAATGCAACCACTGAGGGTTATCAGTTCCACACAAGAACTCAAACTTCTTAATTGCTAATTATGAAACCTTAGAGAGGCTAACAACAGAGCTGGAATTGTCTTTTCCAGATATGCAAATCTGGAAGCTTTCTGGAAGATTTCATTTTTTAATGAGATCGCATTCAAGAAGGAACCAAAGCTGAGAATCACACTTCACATGTGGACTTAACATGGAAAAAAAGAGTTTCCACTTACCAAGTTGCAAATGTAACTACATCAGAGCTTATATTTTCATTGGCAAGTGTCCTGGTTTGGACTAGGCCACAAGCAATTTTCCTTTCAGTGATTTTTCTTTCCAGTTAAGTTTCTTCTAAGTAACTGCACTTTCTGAAGTTAACCACATGTTTTTCAGACAGTGTCCACTTCTAGGATTGGTAATGTTCGAAGGTTATAGTTATTACTAAGGTAACGGTAGGAATGATATGCAGAAAGGCTTTTGCTTATACTTATTCCTAGAGAAACCAAGGTCACTGCTAAGTCTCTTATGGTCCAAACGTGAAAGGCCGTAAAAAGATTGTGCTTTTGGGGAAGAGTGGACAGGACACGTGACCTAAAATTGACCAGTGAGGTATTCTATCCCACCCACGTGACACTCAGTTTAAAGCAGAGGGATCATGAGGGTCATCTGCTCTTCTTCTTCTATGGCCAGCATCCAAAGAGGACTCTGTTTGTTTCTCCTGCCTTTGATCCCAATCCATGCATTCCCAAATCCTTTTCCCGTCTGACACTAAGTCCAGTCCAGGACTTCCCGGAGCCTGCCCTGCAGTGCCAATTGTGACGTGATCGTCATTGGGGGAGCTCGGTCTTGGTTTTGTATATATTTATACATATTTAATTATTTCCATTATTATTATTATTATTATTATTATTATACTCTTTTTCATTTTTATTGTTTATTAGAACTGTTTTAAATTTCCAACCCGTAAGTGTCTCTCATTTTCTCTTTTCCTTCCCCATTTCTGGGGGAAGGAAAGGGTTAATAAAGAGCATCTGTCATCCATTTAATAGCCAGCCCAGCTATAAAGCTTGACAGTGAGGAAGACCATGGTAGACAGCATCAGTAATCCAAAGAAGACACAGGAACAGGTCCAGGTCTGAAAGTAACTGAAAAGGAGGAATCAGGAAGATGAAAATGAAAGTGTACGGAAGATGTGGAATCAAACTAGATTGAAGCAGTGGCTGGCATCTGGAAAAAGATGCTGCATTTACAGGAGCAAAATTAATTTTTAAAAGCTCACAAGGGAAAAAAAAAACAGCCAGCCAAACAAAAAAACTCACAAAAAACGGAATTCAGAAAGTATCTTAATTATTAGTCCTGTCTTAGATAGCAGGTTAACCATCACATGCAAATAGCACTCATGTCTGGTAGCAGGAGGACTCTTTTTCCATTTGGCCTCAGAGCCACTTTAACCACTTTAGCTGAAACCCCATGAAGTTCTCCACAGAGTTCTTGGCTGCAGAAAACCATCCTATCGGTGCCTGGTTCCTGGTGAGAGAAGTAATCCTCCCTGACCTCTTTTGTGCAAACTACTAGTGGTTTAAACTACTCAGTCCAACTCAGCATTAGAAGTCAGCAGTTACCAGTCTTACATCAGAGGCAGCAACACTTCCATATTGCCAGTATTTTGAAGTTTTTCAGTGTTTTTCATCTCCTGCCTAAGATTACAGGTTAACCTATTTATTTAATTTTACACTGGGACAGAGTAGGAGAGGAGTAAGTCACCTGGTTAGACAATAGTTTAGATGGATGAAGGAAGTACAGTAGCAGCAAATTCAAAGTCTGGTGCTAAGTTAGCTTAGCTTAGCTTAGTGATAGACATATTAGACGTATTATCTTGGCCAGTTTTATCTGAAAAGCAATGTAGAAAGCTATTAAGAAACTGACAGCAAGATTTTAACGTTTGAGATGCTGACAATTCATCAGTAGATTATGGGCCTTTGAATGTCTATATATTCACATTAAAAGAGTCAGAACTAATTTTCATTCTAAACCATATGAACAATTTACAAAGAGAAAAGAGGTTGAAAGCAATTGCTAGCATTCAGACTGATTGTCATGATTTTTTTCATCTTTTGTCCTCTTTGTCATTTTTTTTTTTCTGTAAGCATGTAATGTGTGTATCTTTGTACAGAATAAACTAACTTCCAGACTCAGTCCTTAAGTCAAGTGAGTAGGGAAATGTAATACAATTGAAGCAAAAGGTATTGTAGCTTTATTTCACATACTATTTTTTTTCAGCCTGCTGAAAACAGAATTCTTAGACTGAAGTCAATGGCAAAACTCTCTGCAGAGCAACATACTACTTAGCTGGGTTTAACATTTCTGGTCTTAGTGGGTGTGATGAAGTTGATTGAGGGAGTGAGACCTTGGTGTGGCTTCAGGGCAACAGTGAGACCTTGGTGGGACTTCAGGGCAATGGAGAGATGCCTCAGAGGACACTGGTGAGAACAGATCTTCCCCTGATCCCAGACATGATTTGGGATCTGGTTTCCAGTACATTTTTTCATGTTCCCAGTATGTTTATGGGATGCTGCAGATGGTTTGTAATGTTCTCAACTGTTTCCCTGGCACCATAAAAGTAATACCTCATTTTAGTAGGTAGGGAGATATGGCGTAGAAATGAACCTGAAAAACAGTTTTTTTAACATAAATACATCAGAACATGGGAAGAAGTTACAGCTATGATGCACTTTAGGAGGCTGCGTACTCTCACCTCTCAGTTGGTAGTTACCAGACCTTTGAAAAGGTCAGAAAGTGACTACAAGAGTGTTTATATAGCACTTTTGGGCCAATGTAAGACTTGAAAGCTTTTTCCCAGATTTACTAATGAAACACAGGGATTTCATTAACTGAATATACATTTCAGTTTTCATTGCAAAATCAACATACGATGACAGAATTTCATCAATGATAATGTCAGCTTCTCATTCTACCTTCTACTGAGAATATAGATCACAGCAAAACAGGTTAAACACAGTTCTTACATAGGAGATGCAGGCAAAAATGCATTCAAAGTGTTAATCCAGCCACTTTCATCATACTCAATAATGGATATGCAGAAATGGGCTAGAGAGAATTATTTAGTGGGAGGATTGCAGAGACATCTCTTTTATCGACTGCTGCTCTCATGGAACAAAACACAGAAAATGGGATTTTTGTAAGGCATTTGTAAGCCGTGACTGTCTCTTTAGATGGTTTAGTTATGTTAAAGGCTGGATTATGGAAGCATCCTTATGTTCTGTGTTGAATTAAACAAAGATTTGCTGCCTTGGACAATGGGAAGTCATGCAGCCCAATACTAAGTAACATCTGCTATGTACTTTTATACCACTTGCAGGCTTTAAAACACGTAGTGGGGATCTGTTGAAAGGGATGCAGATTTCAAAGTCCAAAATATAACAACAGGTAACAGATGTTTTGGTCAGATGGTTAAACTAAAATATACATTTTGTTACTGGTGCCTGAGATGGTTAAGACGACCAGAATTTATGACTTAACAAATTTCTTATACAGTAATTTTATTAAAAACCTCCTCAGGATACAAAGCAACATTACAGATAAATCTCATATTCCTGTCATCAAGCAATTCTATTTTAGGTGTTTGTGAATGGATCCTCAATTTTAACTTGACTGACCGAAGCACTTCTGTCAGATTTCCAGACTTTTTATGTATCCAGCAAATTAATTATAATTGGGCACTTACAGATGGTTTGTATGAATTTAATATGCATGTTGTGTATTTATAAGCATCTTCTGCTATGTCTAGTACTTCAGTAGGGGAAATGGGAACATAGCCTGATTGAATGCTTTTCATATTGCTAGGATATTTTTATTTCTTCATATTAAGCTACGACACCCCTTTTAGCAATCTGATAAGACTTCATTTGACCGTCCTAATTTAAGCTGCTTGTCTTTAATTGACAAAGCAATTGTGGAAAGCCATGAATGTGTTCTCCAGGGTTCTCTGCAATTTCAGAGAAGCAGGAACCTGAGCATTTCACAGTAAGGCTGTTAGAGAAAGCAGATGAGTTCAGTCAGTTGTTTTTAAGGCACTGTCACTGCTCATGCAGGCCCTCAAACAGATAGCCTTGGTAATTTTGACACTGCTGTGGGAGTGAGAAAGGCCTCTGTGTAGTCCATGAAGAGGCTACTGACTGATGGGATGCACTGAGACTTTCAAAATGTCCTCGATCCATGGAAATCTTCAGGAGCAGTTGCTTCCCACCATGCAGTTTGCCAAGTATCTGTACTGGCAATCTGTGACTATAAAGGGTAGAAGATCCCAGAACTGAAAGAAAATGTGGATATTCACATAGCATCTTTGCTAGTTCATCTCACGATGAATGATTTATGAAACATAGTTCAGTTGCTAAAGTATTGTTGCACCTTTAAAACATGATTCCCTTGCCACATGTTATGCATGTTGTGTTTGCTTATCATTATCACTTTATTTCAACCGATGCACTCGAGTTCTTCACCCTTGGCAGTGGGGAATCTGATCTCCCTCCAGCTTCCCTACAGCGCATCCCAGAACTCCTCAACTTAAACTATCTTACAAGGTCATAATCTTCTTTCTTAACTTGGAAACAGAGAATCAGGCAGATTTTTTTCTTATTGTTATTTTTTATTTCAAGATCTGCTATTTATTAATCTGAAATGAGTGAGACAAAAACCACCTTTTTTTAAAAAAAAATTCCAATTGGTTTGATTCATGTATGTTCACATGTCAGATTCTAAAACTGACAAGGTATGTAAAATTTTCAAAAAATAAACATAAAGAATTGCTTATCAAAGCCCTGCAGATTGATTTCTATCCTTCCCCATGGTAACACTTTTTCAGCACAGTAGCAGCCAACAGAGTAGATAATGGGGCACTTCTGAACCTGAAAATTAGGTGCTGCCTGCCATGACTAAAAAAGAGAAATCTCATGGTGGAGGGATATGAAGAAAAGAGGATGAAGTTAATTTTTGTTTGTATTCAAAAAAAGGCAGATGGAAAAATACAGCCAGCCAGCTAAAAGGAGAGAGACGCGCGTGTGGAGTTAGGGAGATCACCAAACAGACCAACCTATGCATTTGCCTCAAAAGAGTAATGCAGACTTTTTTCACTCATTTAATAGGTAGAAAGTTTGTTTGGATTCATTTATTGGAAATTAGTGATTGGCTAAAAGAGGCAGAGTCTCTTGTTTCCTTTCATATAATTTCTCTAGCCATATTATCTGGGTATGTAAGAAATTATCTCATAGAGTGCATATACTGATGAAGGTACTGCAGTGTCTGTGTTGCCATTTCCTTTTGATGGTGACAATATTTGCAAATAACAATGTGAAATGAATAAGTGAATTCTTCTAAGCAGACAGCAAAAAAACTTATGGCCAATTATACAATGCAAGTGAATATGAGTTATTCTCTAAAAAAAAAATTTGGTGGTTTCTATTTAATATTTTGATTTTTTTAAATTGTGTCCTGGTTTGGACTAGGATAGAACTAATTTTCCTTTCAGTTAAGTTTCTTCTAAGTGACTGTACTTTCTGAAGTTGGCTACAGGTGCTTGTTAGCATGGAAAACAGAGTCACCACTGGGTCTCTTTGTTCCAAAAGTGAAAGGGTGTAAAAGTGTCTCACCTGGGGGGAGGAGTGGACAGGACAGGTGACCCAAAACTGACCAATGAAGTATTCCATCCCATAAATGTGATACTCAGTTTAAAGATGAGGGATCAAGAGGGTTGTGCTCTCTTTCCCTATGGTTGGCATCCGGGGAGGACTCCGCCCATTCTTCTGCGTTCAATCCTGAATACAGTCCCTATCTGCTGCTAAGTCTAGTTTGGGACTTCCCGGTGCCTGCCCTGCAGCGTCAGTAGTGATGCGATCATTATGGGTGAGGGGGAGCTCAATAGTGGTTTTGTATATAGTTCATTATTTATTATATTCTTTTTCACTGTTTATTATTAAAACTGTTTTAACTTTCCAACCTCTCTCCCTTTTTTCTTTTCCTTTTCCCCTCTGTGGAAGGAAAGGGTTAATAGATAGCATCTGTCGTCTGCTTAACAGCCAGCCCAGCCTTAAATGGTGACAAATTGTTGTGTGTATGTGCTTATTAATGAATTGGCTGATATAGAGGAGAGGAGAAAGATTAAAGCCTATATTTTTTTTAATGCAAAGTCCTTTTACTGTTCTATCAATCAGGGATATTTTATGCTTATAAAGTAAAAAGATGACTGAATTTCCTCAAAAATTTCTCTGTAGTGGTTGCTGATGCTGGGAAACAATATCCCTTTTCTGATTGACAGCTACAACACTCTAACTCTGTCTCTGATAATACAAACATCACACTGAATCTTTCACAAATAGATGTAGTCTCCTTCCCTTTATTAGCTTTTTCATCCCATAGAGTGCAGTCAGTATAGGGATGACTGTCCTTTTGAAACAAGTAGATTAGTCCATTTCTGTCCTTTTGAAACAAGTAGATTAGTCCATTTCCTCATGGGGGTTTGCAAAGTCCTTCAATAGACGTGACTGGAAGAGGAAGAGGCTGAAGATAGCGGCCTAAGGGAATAAACTGCTGACTTGATAAATCTTTGGGTCTTAAGAGGTCATCTCTTGATGTCTGAAAGAAAGATTGACTTACCAGCAAATATGAGCACTAGTATTTATGGCTTTGTGAGAGTTTTTTTAAGTAATATAGAAAACATTTGTATATGAGATACTTATAAATTTTCTACAACTGCAGATACAGTGTTTTCCTTTCTCAGGTCTTATGAAATTCTCATAGATTTATTTATTCTTTTTTACAGTGTGTGCACGCTGTCCATGAGATGTGCAGGGAATTTTAATGAGTTTTTACACCAACAAATGCAGCTGTGAAGTACAACATGAAAAAATCTGAATCTCTGTGAACTTTTGTTACATGTAACACCTCATAGATTCTAAAGAGCGTAAGAGCAGTGAACAACATATTGTTAATGAAAATTCTGACTGTCCTGAGATAAAGAATCAATTACAGCTAAGAGCAGATTAAATTTAATTATTTTTCTTTTTTTCTGGAGTATTTAATAACTTGTAAAGTTTTTACTCTGTCACAGGACAACATACAGATTTTTGGAAGTGTAATCTGCACATCTTTGGACAGTGATTTAAGAAGACAGCCAGACCGCCCTGTTGTGACATTGCCTCTGTAGGGTTAAGAGACTGGGTTAGGACACAGAGTTTCAAAGGAAGTTCACCTTAATGGATGTCCTGTGCTCAGTTTTGGCTGACATTAAATCTATTGGTAGATTATGCTTTCTGGGTATCTTTTGTTTCTGTAACTTGCTCTTGGCAAATTTCCTGCTGCTGCTTAGTACTCAGAGCCCACAAAAAGCACTGGGTCCTTCTGGGTACTTTGTGAGTGCAGAAGGCTATCTAGACTGCAGAAGGAGTCTAAAAGTACCTTTGTTACTTGGGGGAAATAGCAAAGTGCTACTCTTTCATGTGACATGCTGAAATTCTCATAATTTGTAGTTAAGCAGGAAGTTAGGTTCGGATGTAAATTCTAGGCAACTTTTGGAGCTGATCTTGATTTCAATTTGACACTTGGGGACAAATGCAAATGTTGCACATGTAGACTATAGTTTTCTGGAAGCATGACAAATCTGTGAACAGAATCTGTGACCTACATCCGTTAAAAGATTTTTCTTAATTCCTTATTACTAGGGTCTTACACCTTGAAGTGGATTGGTAATTTTAAACAACAGTTGTCAGGACAAGCAGTTGTATACAGTTCTGTTTTGTTTTTTTGAAACCTCTCTCCTGAGAGCTCTATAATCTATGTCCAGATTGCTGCTGTCCTCCCCTGGCAGGCTGGCAGAGAAGTATTGATCCATCATGAGAGGATGTGATGAAGTGACAACAGTAGGGACATTTATTTGCTTATCTCAGAAAAATAGTACCAAAAAGCAGTGTTAGCTAATCTCCCATGCTTAAGGAGGAAGAAGATGTGTGAAGAACAATGGGAAGAATGTGCTTGATTATTGCTTCTATTACAGCTTGGGAAAGGTGTGCTGGCATTAAAGTTGCCTTGCTGAGAGTAAAAACACTATAACTTGTTGCAGTCTTACTATCAAATGCAACAGGATTGAGAGAAGCACTTGGGGCCTAACCCCCACAATCAAGACCAACTGCAAAAGAGATGTTTTGTCCAAGGGTCCATGGAACATCTTGCGCACCACCTGACAGAGGCCACAAAACATTGCAAACATTTAGGGAAAAAGTACACTGTAAAAGAAGGGAAAAAAAATCACAACTATAAACAGTAAGGTGTTGCTTTTTATAATAGGAGAAGGTACAGATTGATTTAAAAAGGAAGAGAGAGGTGTGTTCAGGGGCATTAGCAACATTCAGGACTGAATAAAAACACTTGTTTCTGCAAAACCTTTGGCAGAACACAGATTCATGCAATTTTTTTAGAAGAAAAGAAGAACAGAAAAATTAATTTGTAATAGAAATGTATACGATACGCAAGTGCAATCTGTATTTTTAGCTCAATAGTTCATTGTGTTCTTCATACGCTGCCAAAGAAATCAAACAAATATAACGTCCCCTAAAAAAAAATCCTGTTAGGTTTAATAGAGCAGAGATACATGGAAGAATAAATATCTATGAGTTTTAAGCAGAAATTTCAGCACAAATTTCAGCAGAAAAATTTCAGCAGAAAAATACAGCTCTCCCCTGAGGAGGGGATTTTGTTCAAATGAAAAAAGTTTATGCTAATTCTTTGTGTGGTCTACTTCACCAAACCTGTGTGTCAAAGACCCTGCAAAACCTATTCTATAGGATAGAAGAGCAATTGTTCTGATGCCTAGACATTGACTTTCAAATTTTATGTTACGCTGTGTTATGCCATGCCCTGTTAGGCCCCAGTTCTGCGATGTTCTTCACGTGGCTGGATTGCTGCATTCAGACAGACTGCAGTGAAGTCAGCCAGCTCACAACAAATTCTAAAATTGGGGCAGAAGTGAAGAATATTAAATTAGAGAATAAGCATGATGATATGTTTATTTTCAAAAGTAAATCCACGAATTATTGCTGGCTGGGGTAGCACAGGCTGGGGTCAAGACATAAAAGCACACTACAGCACAAGACCACTGCATGTACTGCATGGTTTTCTAGCTTTTTGTTCTGCTTTCTTTGCAAAAACTTTTTTAGCTGTAAAATATCTTGCTCTCTCTTTCCTGGGGAGCACTTCTGAAATGCAAGGAGAGAGGTTTATCACAGCTTGATCTTCTTTTGTACACAGAGGTAAAAAAATATGCATTTTACTAGGCAATACAAAGCATCTTAACTATCAGCCCTCACCAAATAACAATGTACTGTCTGTGTTATGTTTAGTATCTTGTGAAAGTTAGGGAACTTTTGTAACTGTATTCTGCTTAATCCCAGTTAAATCCCTTAACTATTACTTATACTTTATTTATAGGCTAGTTGCCATCTTCATGACTAGCATTTCAGTTGCTGGAGTCTGGTCTTCTCTGAGCCTTCTCTGATTTTTAAGAAAATTGAGCTAAGCTGCTGCTCATAAAGGAGCACAGCAAAGAAGGAGGAGAAAGGAAAATAGATTCTTCTCCAGAAACACTCTTGATTAGTCACCTCAGCTTTGTACCTCTGAAACTTATTCTCCATATCTAACATTTCTGAGCTTTGTTATAATTTTTTTGGTAATAGAGTAGCTGTGCCATAAAAATGGCACAGAAAGATTACATTAGGTGGATACATAAAACAACAGACTAGGAATATTCTCAAACTGAAGAATATAATTTCAAATTATAGTCTGAATTAAACAAAGTATGATCAGGCATACACTTGCCTGCTGAGCTCTTAAGGACTGCTGCTATCAGTGTGGAGAGTCATTCTCTTCCTTCCTTACAGCCTCTGAGTTTGACAAGAAAATGTTTTCCTTGTTGGCAGCATGGATGCTTTTAATTGACATTCACAGGGAAAAAAAAAAGGAGAGGAAAGGAAACATAAAAATGTGGCAACAATGAATCAAATACTAGTGCCTATATTAGACTAACAGTAGTGTCTAATAATTCTGGTCACTAATTTGCTAACATAGATTCACACTGAAGAGTAAGTAGTAAATCCTAATATATCCGCCAATGGTTTTAGTTAGTATGATTTATGACACAGTACAAAATATGAAAAGCCATTAAGAAGTTCTTTTTAAAATCCTAATATTTGCTTAGTTCTCTGGATAGCGGGAAAGTGTAATGTCAGCTTAAAAAAGCCTGAAAGAAGAAGTGAGAAAGGGTTGAAAAACAGTAGCAGCATTCAGCATCCTCAACTGAAGAATGGTTTTGTGTATGACTACTTTACATCCTCTATTTGAAAGGTAAGAGAATTTAATTCTGTTCCTTCTGGGGAAAGTGTATGAAAAATGTATTTTAAGGTAGACCTTTAGGAAACTCTATTTTCATGCTGTTAAAACTTTAACTTTATATGAAACAGCCTGGAATGCTGATCTTCAAATTTTCTTTAGGAAGGTGCAGCATTTTCTGAGAAAACTAGCCTCAAAGTAGGAAGAAATTGATTCTGTAATGATGCTTTTTTACTACTACTTCGTTTCTGTTATAGTAAATGGTTGATGTAGATATAATCATTCAATGTGATGTTGTTGTAGCAGAATGAAAATTGATCAATATATCATTATTGATCAGTTTCTTTCTGATTGGCTTAGCAAATCTGTGTGTTATTTCTAGCCTCATGCAGCCAATCTAGTCTATCCAGAGTTAATCTAAATAAATGTTTGTGTCTACTAACACACAAGGTTACAAAACCAAGTAGATTATATAAAAATGAGCAGAACAATAACATAATTGCATATATATATGTATATCAAAGCACTTAACATATGCTTAAAATCAGGCATGAAATTAAAACCACACTTAAATCTAGACATGAAACAAAGTACTTTGCTTAATCACAGTCATGGTAATCCAATAACCTCTCTGCACAGCTTAATTTATGCAAAGCCTTTAAAAATTACAGCTTCTAGAAGCCATACACTATAAGCTTGAGTGTTTCAGTATTTTCCAATAGAATTCATGTAGGTACTTTATTAATAAAGCTCTTAAAATAGATTGACATATTTTACAGCATTATAAAAGGGCATGTTTCAACCTATGCATTTAGCACAATCCAATGAAATAATATTAGACCTATACTTTACCTACTTTTGATGTATTCTTTACATACTTTGTGAAGCATATTCAGTAAATATTTGTGATTCTATGATTGCATTCTCAGTTACCTCAGGATCTTTATTTGGCTCCTGCATATGAAACAGTCTGTTTTGGCTTTTTTTTTTTTCCCCCCAAGTTTAGTAAAATGATTTTTAATATCTAGATAATCAAGATGCTAACCAGCAAACCGTGATAAGTTCATCAGCTCAGAGTGCTTTTAACATCCAATTCCGAATCTCTAGTGGATAACATACTGAAAATCTAGTTATTTTATCAATTGCATGTCTTTCCTGGCCTGGTTTCTGTGTGGAATGACATCTGATTAAGAAACTGTGTCAGAGCACAGCACTTTTTCTCTTTGGTTCTTTTTAGCATATATCCAGCAGCATAGCAATGCATGGGAAGAGTCAAGTAACATTTGTGTAGCTCAGCCTGAGAGGTCAGATTATGCTTCCACTACTCATGTGTTTGAACTAGTGTAATTACAACATTATCCCTTTATGTCAACAAAAAGAGGTGTCTGAAGCTGATTATCTTGCTGCTCCATTGTTACCCACCTTCATCTCATTTACTTTTCCTCTGTAAAGTGTTTTAAATAGAAGTAATTTTATTATCAATTTTTTACTTGCGTACATCTTAGACTTTAGCCAGTGCATGCTGATTTTATATTAGAAATTATTTCAGAACAAGAACGGAGAGTTAAGGGCTGTATCCTAAGGACTGATCCTTTTGGCTTCAGGCACAGCCAAGAATTGTTCTGTGTAAAGAAGATGATAGCAAAACCTGATTCTTTAGGCCAATCCCAAAAAGCAATTTATAGCCACTTTGTGAGTGCTTGGTCTTGCGGACACAGACATCATAACCTGCTGAGACACTCCAATCATTCTCCTTTAAGAAAGGCCAATGAAAGCCAAGGTTATGCTTCAACATATGCACAGGGAACTTCCCAACCCCGGTTGTCCTCAGTCAGATGGATAACTGCTCTTGCAAACATGGTGGCCTGATTCACACACATTTTTCAAAGAGGGGAGATGAAATCATTGCATCAGTAAGTGTTCAAGAGGCAATATTCAAAAATTGTACATGACAAGTAGCATTGCGAAGGCACAGAGAAAGTTACTGTTTCCCCTGAGGACTGATTCCCAGCTGCTTCTTTGTTGCCAAATCATCCCAACAGCATTTCATCTCATCTTCCTGCTGATGAGTGTTACTTTCTTTAGTCTATTCAATGGCTCTTTTTATAGAACATAAAGTGATTTTCATTTCTCATGAGTGGTCTGCCTTCTGGGGCCAGATGTTCTCCCGGATTGAGGAGCCTTGTAGCCCTTGTTGGCCTGTGCAAATGTGACCAGATGTTGCCTGAACCTATACCTCTTTTCAGTATATATGTTCACGAGATGAGAGAGCTCATCTGATATTACTTCTCCTGCTAGTTCACCATCATGTGTTCAGAGAGGGGCAAAATATGTTGTCCTACCCCCTATTTAGGCTACAGATTTTCTGGACTCTTGTCGAGCTAAACCCTGTCTTGGCCAGTCCAGGTGGGTTCAGTAAGGTACATCGTCTACAGCCTCCTTTCTAGCAGAGTGGAGGCTAGGATTTGAAGTCTGAACAGTGCTGGCCAAATAGTGCTGGGAAGAGAAGACAAATTTTCATAATAAGAAGTGAACACCTACCTCCTTATTAACATAAATTCTCCCTTCCCCTCCCCTTTTAAATTTAGGGATCCATGTGCCACTGTGAGTGACAAAAATAAAAGAGAGTAAAAGTCACTGTAAAGCAGGTTGATAATACTGTAAAATATGGTTAGAGAAAAGCTAGCTAGGAGGAAAGGGAAGTACATATTTAAGAGAGGTGTGCATGTTTGAGAAAATATTCCAGCCAGTTGAATGCAGGTAAATCTCAGGAAATTATGGGATACATTTGTGCTTTGTGACCTAATATAAATGACAGTTAGCCCGTGCCCGGCTATTGTCTGCTTATTACTGGGCCTAAGGGTAAAAAGAGGTTGCAACTTTCTAATCTTATGTTTCCAGTCTCAAGAATTTGGAAGTCAGGGCTTGAGCAGTATGGCCTAAGAAGACTGTTCTGAAAGCTCAAATTATTCTTAAGATGGATTTTGTTGCTTTTTAATTTTTTTTCTGACTCCCGAGCTTTTAGGGTCTATCCAACTCATTTTTACAAAAGGAAAAGCTCTTAAAACAAAATCCAGGACTTTTGCTAACTGCAAAGTACAAACTCATGAATTTTCATGAATAGTATATAAAAGGCCTCTGAGATTCACAGTAAAACCAGAGAAGATTCTTCATTATCATTTGTATAAAATTGTGAGGAAGATGTCAGCCATAATAAAAACAAAAAGATGATCAGGTGAATTTAGAGGTAAACAGCTTTTTGCCAGCCAAGTAGAAATGAGAATTCCCCAAGGGACCACTGAGAACACAACTGGCCACCAGTTGCCAGGCACCAGTATCTTGGAGGTCACAACTGTTTCCCAATGCAGTAGTACTTTCTTTGTTCATGCAATGTGTCGGCTGAAATCACTGAGTCTTAAGCATGAATTGTGGGATTTATATCTAATTGTCATACATGATAAGCTAGTCATGTTTTATATTGCACCATCTTTTTGAAGAAATACATTCTTGGACATTCCCAGTTATTCCCTGGGAGCTGCTTAATATTATCTATTTCTTCTGTCTTATCCCTTCTTCTTCAGCAGCTGTTCCTTACAATGTGTAAAAAGCCAGATGAAACAGCAACAACAGATCAGTGAAGTATGCACCTTTTTAAAAGGGCTATAGCTGGAGGCAGATGGTCCCTAGCAGTTGCTCCCATATACAAGAAACTTCCTTGGTGCCGGCCATCTTACAAAATGACACAACTCTATGAGCTGTTGTTTAAATTGCAAGTTACAGAAGCGATGATTAATCAGAACAAAGAAGAAGTAATGGAGCTAAGGGAGCCAGGGAGCTGGGCTGGATTTAAACTGGGTGATTTTGCTTGCCACCAGGCATTGCTATGGGTGTCTGATCAGTGACAACAATAATGCTGAAAAAGTGGGGGCTTCCCTGGAAGCCGGGGAAGGAAGCCTTACAGGCTTCACATTTTGGGGTAGGAAATACCAGATACTAGGCATGGTCAGACCTGTAGCATAGCATCTTCTTTGTAATTCTCACTTTAACAAAAATAGAGTCTTTTCCTTAGACAGAAAATATAGAACAGGGCTATTTTATACGATAATGAGTAATGAATAATTTTATGCTGAATTCAGGACCGGTTCTTCTCCAACTTGTATTGTTGCAGCTACTCCAGCAAGGTGGAATTAACTTGTTTAAAGGTGAGACATTACAGTGAGAGTTATGTGAACAATGAATTTTTAATGTGATGACTGAAGAGCAAAAATTGAAAGAAAATATGTAATTTTAAGTTGAATGAAAAAAAATATCTATTTTCCTACTTCCCCTTTGGGTCAGACAAAATCTTAGGAGTTTGATATTTTTTATACAAAATTTAGCCAAATTGTGTTTCAATATATGAATCAACTTCTTTCCCACATATCTAAAATATTTTGATTTTGTATTATTTTTCTTTCTTCTTTTTTTTTGCAAAAGCTGTTTTCTAAATTACCCCTTACTTGTGTGTTAACTGTTTTTACTTAAATGTCAAGTGAGAACTAAAAAAAACCCCAAATTTAATCTAAGATGTTAATTTTTAATTGCACAAATTCAAATTACTCTGAGACTGGGTGAAGCTGAGCAGATTGTGGAAGCTTTCAACCACATCCTAAAAGGATTCTGCAGAGTTTGGAAGCAGGTAATGAAAATCAGTTCATTCTAGAGACCCACTTAAATGTATGTGTCTCTATGTGTCTCTTTCCCCGAGTGCCCAGACTGAACAGGATATTATCGTTGAAGCAATGCAAACCCATGAATACTCATCCATCACAGCAAACGCTAGAAATACCTGCTGAAATCCAGCTCACAAGCTGGCTTTTTTTTTCATTTGTTCCCTAAATGAGTTTGTAAATCGATGTTTAGCTAATAACCCATCATTACATCTACAAGCTTATCATTTCAGATTGTGAATGCTGTTTCATGGTAAATAAGGCTATTTTTTTCTGCTATTATAGCAGTGATCTGTGCAATAGAATAACCATTTACTCAATAGCATTCTGCAGAAATAAGAATTCTACATGTTCAGCAGTATATTTTTTTAATGCACATTTTCATGAAATCCTTACTCCTGATGGTGAAACCTGACTTACAGCAGAAACTCACCCTCTTCAGGATTATTGTCAATAGACGTGAAGATGTAATTTGAGTGATAATGAAAGAACATTTTATTGAAAATCTCCAGAGAGTCTGTTTCACAAGATATAATTGTAGAGGAGCTAAGAGTCTCCTGCACCAATTTCCAAACTAAGAACCTTAACCATCAATATGTGTATATTTTAAAACTGTCTAGGGAGAAAAGAAGTAATATAATCAATAACAATATAAGATTAGAACACAGCTATGCTGAAATGGGGACATGGAAGGGACTGGAGAAGAACTGTAAAACTGATGCAGTTTGTACACTGAGATGTTGTTCATCAATGTATTGTTAACCTTTCTTTTAATCCATATCTTTGAAACTGCTGGGACAGATCTTCGTGTGTTGCAAATTGTGCAGCTGCACTGACTATCGTGGTTTATGATGATAGAAGACATTGCAATTTTTATTTTTAATTTTTTTTTTAGCTAGACAAAGCTCAAAACAGTTTGTTGGTAGAGTGTGAGCTTTGCTTTCTGACACTTCTGTTTGCATACTGAGAACCCCCAAAATCCACCTCCCTCTTCTGTGGCTCTAAAATCACATCTGGAAATCAAAATGTATGTTTGGAACACACATTGCCAATGTGTTTTCAAAGAGTTTATGACACCAGAGTTGCAAGATTTTCTTTAGTTGTCTTTTTGTTTCCCAGTAGCATTTAATCCTTTAACATTTTAGGCCTAAGTTATTTGAGACTTATTTGTTTCAGAGGTGGCCTCATTTCCTTCTTGATTAGTGCTTTAGTCACAAAAGCTGAAGCTAGAGCTCATCATTAAAAAAGACAGTACATTACTGGCTGTTCACTGCAAGGGAATTTTGTGGATGGAATCTGCTTTTTTTTCCCTGGCCCAAAATAATTCAAATCAATTGACCCTTAGTCCCATTTCTTTCTTTTAATCTAAGCTTTTGTGAAGGAATAGAAAGGTCGGTATTTGAGAGCAGGAGCCATTTGAATTCCATTTGATTGCTGATTTGTCATCTTTCTTTGGTGCTGATGAACAGCTCTTGAATATTTTTAAAAATCATGTCAAAGGTACTGAGAGATGTTTTTACTGAGTATCTTAATTTAATACATAAATAATAACTAAATTTTTTATTTTATACTTGATCTTCACTTTACAAAACAATGTTCCTTAAAAAACTTCCTCTAATATAAATTGAAAATAAGTGCTCATACTGCAAGCTTAGTGAAATTTAGAAACATCACCAATTTTCTAAATGTTGAGAAGAATATTATGTTATTTGTATTGGACACACAAACCAGTTTTTCTATAGTTAGGAGTGTGTTCTATTAGAACATGAATTAGCAATGATTTTCTTTTGGGTCTATTAGCATCATTAGCAGGGCCACTGTTTCCATAGTTTTAAAAGGGTGCAAGAACCAATGAGGAACAGTTTGCTTGTTCACTACAAAAATAATTTTTGTACTCATGCAATTTTCTGTCTCATGGCTTTCCTGCTCCCCTCTATTCTGTTATTTTTTCTCTAAAAAAAAATAGAAAGATTTTCTTCTGGTTTCAGATATGCTATCTTTGGGTTTCTATGTTTAAAATAAATATTTTACTTGTAAGTACAAACTTTTATGTAAGCAAAAAAAATATTCTAAACTATTGTAGCTGATAACGGGGAAGAATTTGGTGTGCGTTGTTACAAAATAGGCTTACAATCTGCTTTGCTTCAAAGACTGAAAATAAAGAAAATTATTTTAAAACCTTCATTGAGTTTCTTTCCATATGAAACTTGTCTTTACTTCACTCTGCTTATCAGTAGAAGGAGGTGAATGGTTAAAACTGATATACCTAAATCATACTAGGACAACCTGAGAACTAAATCCATATGTAATGGTGGTGATATTTCTGAATTTCTGTTTAGACATTGAAAAATAATTTATAGCATAGGTACTTGACACTTAACAGCTTGAGAGCCACTCTGCTGCTGAGCAAAGCTGCACAAAATACACACGGTCCTAATAACCTCACTTTGTGCTGCCTTTCTCACACAACATGTAAAGCCACCCTTGTGAATTTCCATAACCAACTGTTTTTCTTAGTTGCCTTTTTAGAGTTATTTAGTCATGGGTAGTGTAGAGGAGTTATTTTCTTCTCCTTTGTGGATTCCCAGCAATGCCTTGTAGTCACGGGTTGGTGGCCGAGCTGTCAGGAATCCCTACTGTAACCTTTGCAAGCACCACATTAGGACAGATCTTTTTCATCTTATCTATTATATGATGTTATGTTAGTCTTGTAACGTCATTTATTATTGAAAATATGCGCATGGCATAAAGTTGTGCATTTCATTTAGCACTAGGGGGTTTTGTTGGTGGGTTTTTTTCTTTGTTTCTTTTTAACTGAAATGTTTAACGACTATGGAATATTAATATTAGCATGAAAAACCCAAAAGCAGTTTGCCAGCTGGGAAGCTGGATGGAGAATTAATGTGTATTGGCTTGATGAAATAGTGAAAAGTTGACTGGACAGACCATCTGAGTTAATGGGAAAAGAAAGATAGTGTGAAAATATGGATTGTAAAGGACACCACTGTAGCGAGAGACACAACATTAGCCAAATACTTCAAACAGAGCCTGCTTAGCTTCAGTAGGGTTTGTTCGCTTTAGTTCAGGCTTGATCTCACTGGACCTTAACTGGTTCTTTAATGAGCCACAATTCAGATAAATCAACTGCAGATTACTTGGCAGTGATTGTAATTTGAGAATCATTGGTTTAAATCCTTTTCCTATAAAATGGAAAAAGTTACACGAATGGGAAACATCAGTGACCAAACTTTAGTATGGGGAGAAAGGAAAGGAAGAAAAAAATTATAATTGTCTTATCATTTCCCTTACATCTATCATGCTAAACCGTGTCTGGAAATACCTGAACATCCTTTCCTTTTTATTGTGACAGATATGCCAAAACTCAGAAATGTAAAAATAATGGTGGTGTTTCTACAAAGAGTTTATTTTTTGCCAGGACCAGGTTTCAGCAAAATGCTAGGTAATATGAGAGAGATTTTGTTTTTCTTTTGGTTCAAAATGTTAAGTTATTCTGGAACAAAATGATCAGTCATATGTCGTGCTCTGGAAGATCTGGAATCATGCTCTGGAATGCTCATCTACCTGAGCTGCTAAATGGAGAATTGACAGACATGACCTTGGCAAAGCTTCATACATGAGAAGATTTTGGAATGATAATACTGCTCTTTAGACAGGTAACATCCTCAGTTATTCAGTGATTCTACATTATACACAGATGATCTATACACCCTTTGGGTCTTGAGATACTTAAATCTAAGAGCTACTCACCGTGTTCCTCTCCTGCTTTGGGGAAAAGAATGTGTGAGGGCATCCTAGACCTCCACAGCTTGTTTTTATAAGCTACATGCCACAGATAGGCACGTATTTTTTACCAGTAAGTGTATGGCAGGACTGCTAGAGCTGAGTGCCCAGCATAGTTGAAGGAAGTTACAATGTTATTTTCCTATTGAGACACAAACAAAAAAACATGTATGGGAGAAGGTTGTGATTGAGGCAGCCATATAAAACCTTCCTACCTCTGCATATACACATACATATTTATACAAACACACACATATTTATATGGTTCGGGCATGAAGCTGTGTAACCATTACCACAGAGAAAGATCCATTATGATCTTAACTAACTTTGCATTTTGACCATTGAATTTTTTTTCAGAATAGTTGGACTGCATGAAAAATGCTTTGCTGTTTGCTTTTATAGTATGCCCATCACCATAGCATATGACCATTTGCTGAAATGGGTGAATGAACCCATTCTGAATTTTTGTCATTTCAGAGGCAATGCTTAAATTGTGTCACCAGGTACGTAAACTAGCTGTCCAATTTCCTCAGGCTTTCCATACTTGATAAAGAGAGTATGGAAAAAAGTAAGTCAAAACCTTATCTGAATTTTCCTGCAGAGGAAGTTGCGGGTTGTTTTTTTTCCCCTCTCTTGATCAGGATTTTATGGAGTCTAAATAATTAATACAGTAAGCTGAAAACACAGCTAATAATGGTGGGAAGATTACCTCCTTTTTTTCATCTCTTCCACTGAAGAATTCCTCTATAAGGTCAAATAATCTTTTAAACATCTGGATTATTTTCAAATTTTACACTTTCAACTCCAGCCCCGCCCCCCCCATTTCTGTTCTTTCATTGTTAATTTCTTCAAATATTTAAATATTTGACTTCTCTTATTAATGCCAGTATTTATTACTACAGAGACACTTTATTTCCCTGCTATCCCACTCCTTACTTGGTTACGAAGGTGTTCAGTCCAGTAAGACATTGTCAGGTCATTGTGGCAGACCATAGCACGGGGAAGGATGGAAAATCCCAGCTCCTAAGTAAGCATGTTAAGATTGACAAAAGAAGAGACACAGGAAGAGCTTTAAACAGAAGTAAAACAAAAAAATCCAAACCTGAATGGTGTAGGAGGAGAAAGATAGGATGTGATTGCTATAGCTTTTTATTTCTAAGTAAATTTCAGTGATCAATGGCACTTTTCAAACGACATAATTGGGTATTTTTTTGTTTTTGTTCCACAAGAAATGTTGATAAATAAGTTGAAGGCATGTTCTCAGGATGAAATGTCATTATCACTCTTCTTTTAATTATTACAAACTGATACCATTATGCAATAAAGTGTTTCCACGTTGTATAGTGAATATTTTCTCTCTTAAGAGTCTCTCTTCAGAGATGGGGCAAGTAAGGTCAGATGCCTCTTAACAGAAATAGAAATGAAAAGCACTACCTCATTGATTTCTTCTCCACTTCCAAAAATGAGATTTTTTTTTTCCTCTCTACCTCATCATGATGATTCCAGATAAGCACCTCCATAATAACAGACTAGTATGGAGAGGTATAATGCTTCATTGCAATGATATTCTATAGTAAGTTTATCATAGATTCAATTTGCTGCCATGAGATGTGGCTACAATTGCTAAGAGGAGCTCTCAATGAAAGAATTCATGTGTGCATGGAAGACAGTGAACCAAATTCATCCCTGCTGTAAATCATCCGACTTTATTTGAACTGCCTCAGAAAAAAAATTTGTCCCACTCCATTTATCCATCACTCTACAGAAGGATGCCTTTCATAAAAGTTATTTTCCTCTTTGTTGCTCTGCTACTTACATATTTCACTCTTTGAGTAGCAAAAATGAATGATAAAGATGAAGATGAATAGCTGGCACCCTACCCCTTTCACAAAGGAAGTTCTTACGCAAAGAAATATAACCCTGAACATTTCACTCTGACTTGTGAGACAAAGCATAAGCTTTCCTGTAGAGACTGCAAGCTATGGGAATAAAAGCAAAACTTGACAAAAATACTAGTTTAGAAAAGTGCTTCCACCAATTTAATAGAAACTATGTTTACACAGCCGTTCTGTTATTCAAGTTGTCGAACTGTTCGTAAATAACTGTTCCTCACAACATCATTGTCAACGAGGAAAAGTTTTTGTTCCAGGACTAGTGGTATGTGAACAGATTTGATGAATACTACAAACTGAGATAGGCATCTAATCATCTGTTGAAAGGGTAGCTCTCATTTAAAATAAAATGTACATCCTACTAAAAAAAAAAGTCTTTTTGCCAATAAAACAGAGGCATTTCTTGAATTATATTTCTGATAGTTTGCTGATCATCTTGGAAAGGTCAAGTTATAAGAAGATATTTCATTCCTCACACAAACCAAGTTAGCTAGAAATTAAACTTGCAGTGCAATATTTGGTGGTGAGTAAGAGGTAACTGGTTCCTGTTTACCATGTTCTTAATAATAACACTGAAAAATAGAATGGACAGAGAGGCCAAGACTGTACTGAAGTGTAAGACAAAGTGCTAAAAATCAAATTGCTCCTTCAGAAGTCTTAATATAAGTCTATGTCACATTTTAAAGTATTATAAAATTGTGTGCATCTCTCTAATACGAGCCTGCTTGTATCTATTATAAATACTTATTTTGCATAAGAAAGTCTAAAAATTCAGATCCAGGGTTGTGTTGTCTTCTTCCCTAAACGAATGGCAGTCAAGAACATTTTATTCACTTTGAAATTCTACCTTTGCATACTATTCCCTGTGATACACAATTTTATACTTACAGAAATCTGTCAGTCATGAAGCACTTAAATACTATCAGAATAACAGAAAAAAGATAGCAAGTGGCATTTAAAATACACTTATTGCTTTCATGCTATATAAGGCAAAAGTTTAATTGGTGTTGTGTAGTTTGGATTAGTGCTATAGTGACAGCACACTGATCACATACTGAGAAAGCTCACTCGGTTTTCCTTCAGCACCCAACCAGACTGACTCCTGCTTGTTGCATAGCATAAAGCATAAATCCACTCATCAGCAATATTTCAATCTGACGTTTTCTGTTCTGATGGATTGAACCTATCCTATTGTTTAACAAATACATCATTGAAAATTAACTTCCTAAATCAGCAATTAGATTTTCAACTGCAGATAATAATCTCTCTAATATCGAGATAAGATTCCCTTTTTTTTTTCACCTTCCCTCTGGCATGCTGCGTATTTTATCCTGTAGAGGGTGCAGGACACAAGAGTTTAGGTGTGTATTCAAGGAAAAAGTGAACATTAGGTCTGAGAAATCTGTGTGGGCTGTTATACAATCAAATGTGATTGGTGTGGCAGTGGCCTTTTTCATGTACAGCTCTGGTGCTGAACATGTTTGCTCTTTCTGTGAATCTGAATTCAGTTAAGCCTGCACCAGTTGCTAGAAAACCTCCTAGAAAACCTATTACACAGAAGATGAAGGCGAACGAACTAGGATCACATAAGGCAAAACCTATGTGAATAAGCTCACCTTAAGGTGAATATCTCCATCCATGTTAAATGAGACTTTTTGGCTATTTTATGTAAAATATGTATTCTAATGTTTTTCTGAAACATAGCCTATATCGCTTGCTTCTTGTGAAGGCAGGGTCTAATGAAGACATAAAAATCTGATCTGGCATTGGAGTTTCAGTTGATCATGTGATTCATAGATGTGGTGTTTCTCTATTTTTGACTCCAAGTAAAAAAAAGAAAGTAAGATGCCATATAAGTTCAAATAATCAGAGAAACATTAATTTCTATGACAAGTGAATCCTGTCCTGCAAGATTAAGGGAATGGAGAAAGTTATTCTATCTTTAGAAAGTTTGAATAATTTTCTCGTTCAGCTGGAGACCAAAAGAAATATAGGAAAGTTGGCTGAGGTGAACTGAGGGGAAAATGTATTTTGAATGATGATGCCATCTAAATGACAATATATACTTTAGATAAATAAATAGTTTAATCCAAAACCCTCTCAGGACAGTTAGAAATCTCATGGTGATTAAAATAAACTTTACATAAGACCATATTTGCGATTTGTTTTTATATAATAGGAGAAAATGTAAACAGTCCTACTGCAAATACTTTAGCTGGCAGTAGTCCAGAAGTGACAGAAGTGATTCAAAAAAAATTCTATTGCCATAATGTTTGCTCGAGTATTTAGTGGTGTTTGTGTGCTGTATCAAAGAGTGAACATATCACATCGGCTCATCCAAGGTATCGTTGGATGAGTGGGGTAGAATATATTGAAATGTTGATCATGTCACACATTAGCAAACTGTGTATTGACAAGGAGCTTCCATACTCAAGGTGTTGATTTTGATTTCTTGTTAAGCTCTCGGTGATTTGTGACTAATCTATATCTAATTTAAAGTATTCAATAGAATCTCCTACATCTCTATTTTGAAGGCCCTCTTCTTTGACAGAAATTTTTCTGAACTTTATTACCCCCTGATTACAGTTAAACACGCTGTGCACAAGCCTTGAGAAAGCTTGTCTAATGACTGATAATTAGTTTGATAGCCAGTCCTATTAAACAATCCACAAAATTTTCTTCCCCACCTATTAGTTTGATGATCTGTGACCGCTTCATGGGAATTACAACATGAGATATTGCAAAACACGCATTAAGATGAAACTGAATTACGTTATTTACTTGTGATTGCAACTGTAATTGTTTAAGTGTCAGCATCATGCGCTCAGTAGAAGCCTGACTCTCGCTGCCTGTTCTGTTCAATGTACTGATTGCCTCACCTTGGGAGTGCAGTACCAATTTTAGCTGTTCTGTTTTCCTCATTATTGAAGGTGACTTTGATTAATGTGAATGGTATTGGCCAGGACACAAGAGCACTCAGTTTTTCTTTGAAAAGCTGAAAATTTACCCCTAAAATCTTATACAAGATTTTGTTTCTTAAAAAAATTTAAAAACTGGCTTTTAAAGCAGTCTTTTTCTACACACAAGGCCGAAGTTTCTATAAACCATCATTAAATAAAAAAATAATACTTACATCAAAAACAAAAAAAAAAAAGTTGAGAGGTAATTTATAAGCTTTTTCCCACAATTTTTGGCAAGATGAGGAAACTATGTGAAAGAGGACAAGTAGCTTTTTTTCCTCTCCTTTCCTTTGGAATAAAGAAGTGCACAGCAGAAATAAGGGAAAAACATGGAGATTAAATAACTGTGGCCCCTAATGTTTAACGGCATGGACACTTTGATTGCTATGTGAAGGTCTGGGAGAGCCTTGATTCAGAGTACACATCTGAATTTATATTCAGAGGGTGAATCTGTCCCTTCAGCACTATGCATGTTACACAAATGTGGATGAGAGCAAGGGCTGGGATCCTTTACCCTCTCACTTCCACCTGCTGAGAACTACCAGATCAGAGCCTCTCTTCCCCCAGCAAATAACATTTTTCTTTATACAAAGTAAAACATATTCACAGAGGAACACTGGCAGACCCATCTGCTAGTTGTCATGTACTTCTGCAAGGGAGCCTCAAGTCCCTCCTCCTAATAGGAAAGGGAAGAGAGAAATGAAAACAGTCCCTTGAAGCTCTAAGCTTGAATGGCTTTTTCTTTTCTTTTTTGTTTTGTTTTGTTTTTATGATGCGGCCTGATAGGGAATTGGATTGGAAGCAAACCCTTAAGGCTTGCTGAGACTTAGGCGTAAAAACAGTACCATGACTCACCTAAGCAACTGTTAACTAACAAAAATGTTGGATGCTTGAACGACTTAATACTGACTTCTCCAAGGTAGAGCTATAGATGGATTACAATTTGGGCACATACACTTTATAGTTAGGCAGCTGTAGGCAGCAATCTCTGCAAATCTTACACCGAGCATCTCTGAGCAAATTAGGATATACCACATCCTGATGGTAGACTGATGGACGGGAGAGTGCAGAGGGTGGATTGCTTCTTACTAGCAAAGCCAAGACAGAAAAAATTATCTCAAAACATTATTATCCATTATGTTCCTGAGCAGGAAAACAATGAAAAAAAAATCACCATCCATTGCCGTTTATGCATAGCATTTTCTTCATTTAAAAATACCTTATCTTTTCATTTAGAGTGGTGCTTTTAATAAGGTACTAGAATGCTGACTACAGTAAAGCAAAATATTTGTTAAAATGGTAATTAATTCCTTTGAGAAAAGGGAAAAAAAGCTCAACTGAGCAGTAAAAATCTCTTAGGAGTATGTTCAGTATTTCTGTGTATGAGCCACAACAAGAGCACTCATAGGAATTCACAGAGAAAACTTTGAAACCCTGTGTTCAAGGTGACATTTCCACAGGGGACTCTGCCAGTTCCTGCTGGAGAAGTGAGCATATATGAGAATAAGCTCCACAATTCTCTTAATGACTGTCTTAAAATAACAGTGTGAAATATTCTTCATAATGCATTTTGCAAACTGTTGCCAAAAGTAAGCAGAGCTTTTTTATTTTGCTGAATAAAGTTACATACTTTATTTACATAATTATTGTTATATAGTTTCCCATATTCTTTCATGATTAAAGATTTTTAACGTAAATACCCATGATGCCATAGAGAAGGTAACATTCATCGCTGTGTAGAGAGGAAGCAGAGACCTCTGCAAAAAGCATATTAAATGTTGCAGTTGAACTTATTTGATGCAAATGAAAAGAAATAACAGGAAGACAATTACTTCAGCAATTTCCTATTCCACTGTATCCTCATCTTTCTCCTAGTGTTTCCTTTCACTTACTGATCTACTAGCTAAACAGTTGTCCGTGGGGTTAATAAAAAAGGTAAATAAAAAAAAAAATAAATTATTTTGCCCTTTGGACAAGCAGTGATTTCAGTACTAGGCTAAGGAAGTTGCTTAATTCTAAAGCCACAGTGTCTCAGGGGTTTATCTGGGAAATATGTAAAGGATCTTCACGAGACAAAGATTTAATATTACAGGACATGCAAGGAGACCTGCCAGCATACAGGAGATCCACTATCCTTCACTACCAGTGCCTACTGCTGCGAGGCCCTCTCCTCTCTGAGGGTTTGTGTGGGTATGCACACGCTAACTTTCTTGTCCCAGGACTCAGTGCCTTCTGTGAAAATGCTGGTGTCCTCTGATAACCAGAGCCAGTTCGCCCACCTTCAGGCACATCAAGGAGACAGTACTTGCTGTCTAGCCAGACTGTGTCCCAAGCACTGCGCAGCTCCTGTGAGGGGAACTGCCAAGAGCATAAGAACATCAGGGTATATAATGGTTTTATTCTTACAAAACCTGAAAGCAGAAGATGCCAGGAGAAATAAGGTTGTGTAAAAGGTTATATAGCATCTTCTGGATCTAGATGTGTCAGCTAAAGATTGACTGCATATAGTGGTTCTGAATTTTCAGAAAGTGCTACTGTTCTCCACAGCTCTGACATTCATACTCCAGCTTCATAATTGAATTCAAAGTCAGATCGATTATGCCATGTCTGGTTTTGCCAGTGTTTTAACCTGACCCCATCGCTCTGTCTGAAGGGAGTGTTAGGACACTCCTTCCCTTAGCAGGGGTATAGAGTTGGGTACCTTATGCATAGCCACCCATGCAAAAATCCTTCTGTTTACTATCCTCTGCAGGGAGGATGTGTTGGCAAAAAAAGCAGAGCAGTCTATAATTTAAAATATAACACTGTATAGAGAGTTTGGGAGAGGAATTGCATTGAGGAGTGTGCCGTGAGGCAGAGTATGTCATAGATTTGCTGTTTAATTTGGTGTACTAGCACACATCATCCTTTGTCACCTACAACTTTTATTTTCCTAGTTGCCTAGGCAAAAACAAAAGAATTTCTTTTTTTTCAGGATTTCTACGTGCCACATGGCCCTGTTGCAGCTGAGCTGCCCAATGCATGGAATTTCTTCCCTGCTGAGATGCAGAAGTCCTAGACAAAGTACTCTTGCCTTCTGCATGTGTCAGACTTACTATCCACAAGTTGCTCAGCTGTGTTGTGTATCCATCCATCCATCCATCCATCCTTATAACTATCTGAAATTTCACAGATAGAAGTACAAAAGCTGAAACTTTGACTATATTCCAGGAAGACAGAGTATTACAAAGATTTTCCTTAATATATATCTGGTATAAAAAAATGAGAGGGGTGGTTGTAATATATTTTCTTCTCTCTAAGATTTGTATTAGCAAAGAGTGAGGTTGCTGGTATCTCCCTTGGTATTCTCCTGGTTTTGTAGCATGTTCAAGGCATTGTGATGAGCATGTACTTTGTGGATCATCTGGAGAATTGTGAAAGACAGAGTGGCTGAGATGTTTGGGACTAGAAAATTTCAAATGCTAACAAGAATGGATTGTGCAGTAACTGCAGAGATTGAACAGTTTCACTTCTCTTCCAACAGTCGCCTGCCTCCTTCTCTCCGTCTCTCTGCAGACAGATGCTCATA
Source organism: Nyctibius grandis (assembly GCF_013368605.1). Taxonomy (NCBI): domain Eukaryota; kingdom Metazoa; phylum Chordata; class Aves; order Nyctibiiformes; family Nyctibiidae; genus Nyctibius; species Nyctibius grandis. Next base: position 9,476,626 of record NC_090659.1, on the reverse strand, counting down.
AAAATGGAAGTGTAGGTTTTGTTGCTTTGCATGGCTTTGCTCGGATTTTACTGACAGATAGAGAGCATTGTGTTTTGGTCTGGCTCACTGCCAAAGCAATAGTCATATCCAATGCCAAATTGCCGCACAAGACTATTTTGAATGACAGACTAAAGTGTAAGGATGTGAAAACAGGTGGTCTGGGATGTCTGGTATCAACAGAGCATCTGGTCACTGGAGTGTGACTGCATTATACTTTGTACTCCTAATCTAGAGTGGTATTAGCAATGAGTGAAGAAGCTGGCATCTTTTCCAGACCTATCATTTTGTAACCTGTCCTGAGCATCCAAATATGGACAAGCGTGTGTTTTATGGTTAAAAATACTTCAGTCAATCTATAATTTCTCTACATAATCTGTGTTTCTTAAATGACTAGAAGTCAGATTATCTTCACATATGCCAGATATTTGCACAACATGGTTTTGCTTTCTTTTGTGAAGACACACAGCTGTTGCAAAACACTTCAATGATTTTTGACCTCTTTGTTCAGTTACAACTGACTAGATAAACACACTTTTATGTCTGTTTAATGTTACCAGCTGTATTAATATTAGGCATATTAATTCAATAAAATGACTTAAAATAGCCTTTGAAGGTGAGCATCCTTTCTCTTTTTGCAGTCAAATGCTTGTTAATTTATCAGCAGTTTTAAGTGGGTAGATAAGCAAAGGTCTGAAACACTTTCTGTTAGGTGACAACAGAAGGTGCTTGGGACAGATCCTGCAGGGAATGTGCAGGTTTTGCATTCTTTGATACAAGGAGCACATGCATGCATGTGCTTTATTTATATGTTTATCTTTAAATGATAAAGATATATATATATATCTCTTTAGCATGCAAATAAAGTTTTAGATACAGAATTGTAACTGCAAGTATGACAGTATATGATCACATTAAACAGATGAAATGTTCCATTTCACAGCATGTTAGGTCTTCCAAGGTAACGCCTTATGTGCACATACTTTCTTGCAGTAAATAGAAAGTGATTCATGAGAGCTTATCGCAGGCTAAAAGATGAAATGTAGGCCATGGTTTCAGATAGCAGCAATTTTCATTTGGGCTTCTGTTAATGACTGGTTTTTTTTATAGCGTGACTCTTTTACTGAAATCTGTATTAAAAAGATTTCTGGTTTATTTTAAAGTTAAGAAGGGCTGATGAGGAAGTCTCATTGTTCTTTGTGTATAAGATGCTTGCTAACACATTTCTCAGCTTCTGTTCGGGAAAGTATACACCTTTAGGACTCCAGGAATTACCTGAAATATACCTACCCACTTTTAAACTCAGGCTTAAAAATAAAAATACTTTTAAAAAACCAACTCTCAAGGCATTGATGAAGCAAGTCCTTTTTTACATTTTTGCAACTCTTCTGTTTCTCTGATGACAAAGTTAGCTTTATTGTTTCATATCAGGGTTTGCATAAAAATGCAGCACCACTGGGGATTGTCCAGAAAGGACTTATGGTGCCAGCTATTCATTTGCCTTTGTGAGCAAATGATAGTGATACCAGGGCGATACCTGATGAATATGTATCTTCAAAAAAAAAAAAAACCCTCTCTCTTCAGGAAAAGGAAAATTATTCTGTAGAATACAGCCATTGATGCTAACCATGATTGTATAACCTCTGATTGCAGGGATCGTAGTTTTTCATTGTGCAAAACTGATGACCTCTCCCTTAAACTTCAGAGGTTATTAAAGGAAATCCTGTGCAGTTGTTTGCTTAACTAGATAACCTGTACAACCAGTGGACTGAATTCTCTAGTCTAAACATACATTCTAATTCCCAAGGCACTGGTCCAACTTGTTTAATTAAAAAAAAAACCAAACAACAAAAACAAAACAAGTGAAAACCCATGATTCATTATTTTTAGTATCTGTTTACAACATTGTAAGTTTGTATTTGCTAGGTGTTGTAAATGACCTAAAGAGAATGGGAAATCAAAGGCTAAGGCTCTCCTCAATAATGGTCGGGATGGAGACGGTAGTCCAACTCTGGTCAGCTCACAATATTATAAAGAAATAGCCAATATTTCTTTTGTATTATGTTTTGGAGTCCTATGAACACTGAAGCAAAGCAGATTGTGAGAAACAGGGAGTTCTCTGACAGGCAGAAACCATATTTCTGCCTTTTATTCCAAAACCTTCTTTTGCCAGATTTTGAACTACCATGTCTTATTTCACACGATTTCACCAAGGAATAGCTGTCAACATTAAAAAGGCAGCCTTTTAAGACGGTACAGAATGTATGTGTATGCTCTCACTCCATCAAATAGCTTTGAAATACCAAAGGTCATTACCTGCTCTAGTATCAGAACTCTTGTAACATGCTGTGGTGTCTCGGGTACATCTGTGTGTTCATGTTAACTTTTTAAAGGTGACAGCTTCATGGAGAAATGACTGTTGGTCTGAGGTGTTTCAGGCATTGTACCTTCTCTGAGAAAGAATTTCAGGCCTTCCATTTGGAAATATCTATTATTTTTAAAATTAATGTATTTGTTCTCATTAATGCAGTGCTATTAACATCACAATTATAAAGCATGTAGGAGGTGCACCATTGAGACGGTGTACCAATGGTGAAAATAAAGAGAAATGTAAGTCAGCTTATGAAGCACGTCTCAGTCTCTGCAAATCCACTGAAATCCAGTGGCACGCTGTAGTTTTTAACCAAAATTCAATCCTTATTTCTGTTCTGCTAGAGCTCTAAAAAAATAGTTATTTTAGGTCAGATTTTAAGATACTTTTGCCCTTTTGGACTGTTGGAATGACAGAAGGAAGCAAAAGTTGTGGGCTAGCGTGTGAGCGCTCTTTGCAAACCAAGTTTGGTGAGGTCCTTGCTGCAGCTGCGGGCATTGCCTTATGTGCTATGTGCAGCAGCAGTGTGCCACGCACCTCTTATTCCCAATGAGTCACAATGACCTTTGCATCTATCAAAACATAGGGAAAACCAGTGCAGACACTTCTGCAGGCCACCTCTCCAACCCCTGGCAGTCCAGATGTTGACATGCAGAGAAGCCGAAAAGACATGGGTGCACTCACCTCCATGCCAGACCCTGGCACGCATGAGAAAATGCACTTGTGGTTCTTGTGGGGTGAGTAGTCTTGAGGTGCCTCAGACTGCACACCATTATTACTGCCCCCTGGTTTATGCTGTTCCTTGCCTTATTTATTAAAAGTAATTTTTGGAATGTTGCAAAAAGTTTTTTGCAGAAGGGTAGAATAAAGATCTCAAAGTATACAGTAAAAATAACATTAAGGGCTCACCTATTTTGCATTTTTTTCGTCTCCGGCTGTCTGACCAAAACCACATTTCTCACCAATTACTTTGGCGAAGCTCACCACAGTGACCCAGTGACCTCACCAAATTAGGCTTGTGCTCTGACGAGCTTTTAAAAACTACATTGCTTTGGATGGTTCTGATAAAAATGTTCTTCAGTTCATGCAGGAAAAAGGCTGTCGGAGAAGGTCACCACTTTTCCATCCCCCCTCCACCCTCATATGCAAAACTGACTAATAAAAAATGATTCCAGAAAGAGGGAGAGGAGTGTTTTCAAGATGGTAACAGTAATAATAAGAATTTAAAATGAAAGCAATTACTCATTAAGTTTTCTCCAAAATTAAATTTAAATTTTTTCTTCTCTGTTTTAGGATTAAAAATTAGGTTACTTCCTAACACCTAATGAACTACAAATAACATTTCATAGAAGGAATGAGGGAACCAAATTGTCAGCAGTTACTATGAGACTTCACTGAAACATTGTGATGTTTTGAAAGGCTTGTAAGAACAAAACAAGAATGATAGAAAATGTATTTTAAATATCAGAAGTGCTCTGTATTCTTTATGTATAAATGTATCACCTTACCTTTTTAATCAAGGATATCATCTCTAATATACTTCAGTGCTGAAACCAAGATCTTGAATTATTTTAAAATATTCTTTGTTAATTTTGCTGGAACTGTGTTTTGAATTAAAACTTCCATAGAAATGAAACAGCCCGACTAATAAGAGTGCAACCAGAATTCATTTTACCTTCTAAATTAGACTTTCATAATAAATGGTAAACTGAAATGCCATTACAAAAAGGTTACCATCTTTTATTACATGAAGTTAAGAACTTAAATTTTACTAATGGTGCAATTTTCTGTGTAATTCATCTTTTACTTAATAGCATATAATTGTTTAAATAACGTTTTAGTCCCTCTAAAAAGAAGGTATTGTTAGCAAGGAAAGTCTGACTATTAGATAGCTCAGAAAAAACGCAGTCTCCTCTTTTTTAGATATTCAGATATATTACTTTGTATTTCACTAAGCCACAGGAGCATATACTTTTCTACACTGCCAATTGATTTGTATTCTGGCTGATGACCTCAATCTCTTTCCCCTTTTTTTCTAACAAAACACTTGGGGGAGTTGTTTAAAATTCATTTTTTGATGCGTGTTTTTATTTTTTTTTTTACTAATCTTAATAAGGTGCTATGAATACAATTTACTGAAATAGATTTGTAAGTGAAAGAAAAATGTGCTCAGAATAGCAATTAAACCTGATAAGTGCCTATAGACAAGAATGTGCAATTTTAATCTTAAAACTTTCAAACCCTCAGGTCTACTCTGCCCTCAAGGGATTCAGTTTCTCAGAATGCATAAACTTTATAGGTCTGTATGCTTTTAAAAATGCTGGTAGGAAGATCTCACCTAAATGCTAATCCACTTTAGTATCCAAGAAATATATTTGGGCAGCTGATTTGTTTTAGTGCACACAGTCAAAGACAGCGTGACCTTAGCCAAGTTGCACACTTTGCAGTCTAAAGCTGTTTTGGGACTCATAACCTGCACGTTGCACTTCTAAATCTCCTGAAGCATAGTTAACATGCTCCAACACAATCAAATTCACTACATACCCAATCCTTTTCATTCAAATTTGATGATGATATGACGGTGCCCATCTCCTGTACAGAGGCTCAGTGGCTGGAGTCAGGTGGTGGGAAGTAAGGATAGCAGGTCTTGCTCAGTCTGATTGCCTAGCTCATACCAATGAGTGAGCTCACGTCTGTCAGTGAGCAACAAGCCGGAGCTGTGTCCTGGGCCGGGGTGCTCCCACCACCCTCCGGGGCAAAACAACTGCAGCACTCTGCTTCCCCTGGAGCCAGCCTGGGGACCACGGCATGGGAGAGAAGGCAAGGTTCATGGGGACAGGGAGAAAACAAGCAAGACACTCTCCTGCAAGAATAAAAGCTGTGCATGCTGTGATGTATCTTATCCAAAGACTTAATGCAAATGTATAAACTGTCCCTGGAGCCAGAAAAAAATCTATAATATTTCTGTTGCTGTAATATCTATGTGCCAAGTGCAGACATTTGTTTGATTTTGGCCTCTGGCATTTTTTTCTGGCATGCTCTCCCTTTCATTTCTCCCATCCTGTATCAATTTTAAAGCTCCTTTGGTTGGGAAAAAAAAAAAAAAAAGAAAAAAAAAAGAAAGGAAAAAAAGAAAAAAAAAGCAACCACCCATACTGCTTTTCAGTTGAGAAGCAAATGAAAAAGCCTTGTCTTCTGAAATATTAGTGCTAATATGGTAGGAACCCTACTGAAAAGCTAGAGGAAAAGGTTTGCCTGTTATGGTTGCCTGTGAAATGCCCCCTTCCCTCCCAAGCTTACTGTCATTCACCTCCTAAGTAGCGGATGTTCCAACTGACACGTGCTTCACTGAGCAGAGTAGCTTGGTGGCATCCCAATCCTGCCTTGTCATGTCAGCTGAAATTGCTACGTTGGAAGGTAAATTAACCCCAGAAATTACAGGTACACTTTTGATCATTGTATATATTTTTTCTTTTTCTGAATATACATTTCTTCTCATCTAGTGGAAGGGTTCTTGATGAAACTGTGTTGGACAGCAGAGGCGGGGCTAACTAGCATCTCAGTTTGTCACTGTATTAACTTGGATTTGCACATTTTAAGTGGAAAACCAAAAGTTTTTTAAGCTTACAGGTAACAACTAAATGGTGTTTATGTTAAAAGTAACATTTTATATGAGCAAAAAAGCTCTAGCTTGCAGTTAGATTAAATTACTAATAAATTTTTCCAGGCAATGTTCTGGTGAGGGTTTACCACAAATAGCCATGAAGTGTTGCAAAAATGTCTTAACCAACAGTTAAGACTGGGAATGGAGAGGCTCTCCATGTAAAATAGCTTTAAGTACTGATGCAAGTTCATTCTGCTCAAAGAAGAGTCTCCCACTGAGCACTGGTTCGGCCACATGATGGACTTGGCATAGACTCTAGATTCTCCCCAGATTCCTGTCCACTAAAGCTGGAAAACCCCTGAAATTAACATTTATGTTACAGTGAGAGAAGAATTAGGATTATTTGTATTGGTTTAATTTTTTTATCTTCTGGTATGTAAACTCTCCCTCAGGTTATGGAAATCTAAAACATTATTCCAGGACCATTCTTCTCTGCTTTATGTATTTTTTCATATTACCAGCTTTATCTTTTATGGCAAGCATTTGAAAGTCATTAATTTCAAACAGCTGAATAAACATTGCTTACTTTACAAGCACTAATTTAAATGCATTATTTCTGGCATAAGATCTAAAATGATGTTTGCAAGAGATGGCAATATTTTTTGGCTCTTTTTTCCCCTCATCTCATTGCAATCTGCCATAATTTTCCCAGTCTATCTTGTTTTACCTTACCATAGCTTAATAGTCAAACTTAGAAGGATGGAAAGTACCCACACCTAGAAATATGTGGCAATTATTTGCGTAGAGCACTTTGTTGAGCTGTCCTCTGATATTTAGTTGTGTCGCTTTGTCTGCAGTCTCCACAGAGCAGACTGTGCCAGTAAGTGAACGTTTTTAAACTCCCTGTGTCAACAACTTAAATACTGAAGAATGGTAATTTTAGCAGTGGAGACCTGCACGGTTTAATTTTCTATAATAGATGTTAAAAGAACAGTAGAAAACTGTTTTAATGAATTTGTAGTTCTTTTATGCAGCTGTTCATTGCTCCTTAGTTTAACTCTCTAGTTATGCGAGTACAAGTATTTCTGCAGCTCCGCCGTCTCTCTTTCCCTTCTGTTGTCTGAGATCTAATTACAGGACTTATCAATATAGCTAGACTGTTTTGAGGAATTGAAAAAAATGTTCTCTGTGGGAAGACTGTATTCTGAATAGTGCAAAGTAATTTATTGTGGAACACTGTTGTCTGGTATTCCCTGAATCAGCTTGTTCTCTGTTCGAAAAGCCATCAGAAAGTGGTCTAAGAAAAGGAGTACAAGCAAGAAGGTACCCCCCACACACATATTCCCTTGCAGCTGCCAGATATGTGTTAGCACTTGCTGACAGATGTACTTACAGACTGCCTGCTGTCTTCTGCAAGTACCTGCAAGCAGACAATGCTTCCAGGCACAGATTCATATGATATTTAATATATGTGTGATAGTAAATGCATTATTTCTATAAAAAGTCTTGCTTAATTGCATTTAAAGACATTGAAATGTTATGGGGAAGACAGTACCTTGATCTGGAGTTAATGCCTCTGTTTTGATATCCTTAAAAAAATATTATTCAATCTGTGGTCATGAATTATCATTGTTAGGCTGCTTCATAAGTGATTAGAAAGTGCAAGCTGACAAACAATACTGGACACAAGACAATTCAAGGATTACAAGACACTGGAAGGTGTATTGAAATGGATTTTTGTAATGGATGCTGAAACAGTGTGCCACACCTTACAAGGCATTTATGTATGAGTGTGTATGGTTTTCCTATACATTCTGTTACCATACATCACTTGTGGCTTCTATAGAGCAAGAGCTACCAACATAGTATTTTAGAGACTTGTGATAGCATGCAGTCTGATTGGATGTGCAGGCTTGCACGGATCTATGCTGATGATACTCCTATCTTAGGCACCTTGATTAAACACCTAAAGATCGGGAAGATGAATTTGGGCCATACTTCAGCTGGCTGACAAGTCTATCCAGGAAACAAAACCACAGAACTTCATTTGTCAAGTTGTTGACTATACTACTTCAGGCCTTTCCATTTCAGCGGAAGGACCCAGTTTTCCTGCTATTGCCCTGAATGTTATGTATTCATTTGTACCACGACAAAATGAGTTAAATACCTGCTCTCTTATAGTCTCTTCATTCTTGAAGAGATTTGGGCCTAAATGTTTCCTTGTAGGTAGAATTATAATATAAAGTTAACTTGAAAGCAAGCTACTACATTTTGTTATTTTGATGGTTATCTATTTATAGATGTACAGACGTGAAACAGGCTTTATCAAGAACAGTTATGAATCAGACCTCCTAAAGTAATTTTATTTCTTGAAGTTCATTGGTCCTTTTGGCTGCAATGACTTCGCAAGTTGAGATCTGATCTGGGAAGGAAATTGGCACTTAAGTTTCCTGTTTCTACAGATCTTCATAATATCACAATTTCTTTCTTTGCCCTCCCCCCCTGACTTTTGAAAGAAAACCTGGAATACAACTTGAAGTGGAAAAAAGGGGAGGAAGAAGGAAGAAGAAAAAAGAAAGAACAAACTGTGATGGGATGTGGAAGGTAAGATATGAAAATTCCCTGCTTTTTGTACAAAAAACATTCATAAAGATACAAAATTATGGACAATATTTTGCAAAAGCTGATAGGAATTTTTAAGACTGTTGGAGCTGATGAACTGCATAATGCACAAATTCATAATAAATGAAAACCTATGAATGAGATGGATAGAGTGGGAAAAACAAGGAACTGTAGAGCAAGCAATCCTGATAAAGGCAGGAAATCTTCATCCTGATCCAAATTAAGTCAGTAAGGAAGCAAAGCCAGGTCAGGGCAAAGCTAAGTCTGGACACAAAGCTGTAATAAGGCTAGATTATCAGCCTCTCTCTTCCTGATGTCACAGGCAAACTGTGTGCTGTAATAGCATTTATGATGGTTGCTACCACCATATTTTAAAAGGCCTTATGCCTTACAAGTTGAAGAGAAATGATTATTGAAAGACTGCTGAAAGGTAATAAAATGTTCTAGCAGCGTTTCAAGTATTATGTATAATTTAGCAGATTAACTGTAGTTCCACAATAAACAAACAAACACAAAAAAACCACTCCAGAAGCTTTAATAAAATAAAATATTTTATTAAATTATCTGCATTTGGTCTTAAATGCCTAAGTTCTTGTTGTTCAAACTAAAACTTCCTTTCAAGATACAAAATTCATACTTAATGAATATTTACAGAAACATCTCCATTCCAACCCAAGAGATATTTCTCTCACTGGATGATAAGAATGAAACATCAACCCCCATTTCAACGCTTCAGAGATATTCACTGATTTTGGACCTATCCCTTTTTATTCGACTAAGTAGAACTCAGTACGAGCCATTTGAGACAGAAAGGAGCAAACAAGCACAGGAGAGTCGTCAGGAGTGGGTGATTTTTCTGCTTCCAGCCAGGGCATCCACCAGTCTTTGGAACTGCTCCTCTTACGGCCTGTTGCATCCAAACACAACATGGGTCTGCAAAGGAAGCTTTGCAGAAAAAGAGTAGACATTGTCTGTGCTGGTACTGTCTGATGGTACTATGTCAGGACAATTTCATGAAGACTGCATCTTGCAGAGCAACTTTGAGGAGATCCATGAATGATTAAGTATCCGTCAGTATCCACTATTGCATCTGCAACTGAAGTTTGTTCTCAGGAGGACTGCAGTGACACTGACGCTATGTTCAAAATCTATTTATTTGTGCTGGTTGAACATGCATATAGATTGTTTTTAAATTGAAAAAGAGACCAAAACCAAATAGAAATTCCAGCAATGGGTGTTTTGAGACCATGATTTCCTGTCACATCTGAGAAACTTGAAGTGCTAGTAACTGATCTGCTTTATGAGTATGAGCACAGAACTTCTAGTTTTTATTGTAGAAGAGTGCTTTCAATTTAGAAAAAAAATCAATCAGGAGAAACAGTAAATGGCACCGAGCTCCTCATTTCTCTTTGGAAGCAGCATTACAACATCTAGGCTTCCTTAACAAGATGTTTTATATCACTTTTGTTTATATATGGGATAATATACTGGGGATACAGGGCTTCCGTTTTGAAAGGTTATTGACACTCTTGGTGCTGTGTTGGCATTTATTCTTTGGAAGTTTATTGCTTCTGTTCTGTGGTATTTATGTCTTTGAGGTGAGTACTTTCATCTGTGATACATGCTCATAATTTACAGGCCTCATAGTGCCCTGATGTGCAGGAACAGGAAATTAAACAAAAAACAGGTGGCAGACACGAAAAGTAAAGCAAGCAATTTCCCTCAGTATAATTATTTTTCAATATTATTTTCTGTTGGTCAGAGAAGGCTGAAAACCATTGCTGTACCCAATGACTTTGGGGGAAGCAAGATAGGTTTCAATAGATGGACATGAGAAAATGGCAAAGCACTTCAGGAAGGGGAATTAACCAGGCAAAATATGAATTCAGCCTTTAATGGCAGTTCGAGCTTCTGTGTTTCTCCTGTGACCCAGCTCCCCTGAGTCTGTACGCACGGCTGAAGTCATTTTTACTGGCCTTTGACGCAGACATGCACTTCCCCAACTTCGGATGTCTGAAGTGACCGTTGCCAAGCTCCTTAGTGATTACTGTAACTGTAATAGCAATGACAGATCACTTTATTAGTTGCAAATTGCACTATCTGAAGATGGTGACAACAGATATGGAGAAAGGTACAGAATATCCTAATTTTTCATAGCATAATCAGCCTGTTTGGAGACTCAGGTAAAAATAAATCACCTCAACCTTACAATACACTTGACATATATTTATTGCAATATTCTCTATCAGCATTTGCCATACCTACATGAGCTAACTTCTCACACATTACCCTAAAAACGTGAAGGGGAGTGTTATTGAGAAAGGGCAAATCAGGGCCCCCAGGGCTGGATCTGCATTCCAGTTGTTGCACGCCACCAGCGCTGGATGTTGCCTTGTGCAAGCCCGTTACACCTCCCTCTGCTGCAATTTGCCCACTTAGGTGGTACGCCCAGTGGGAAATTTGTGTTAGATATCTTGAGGGTAAATGCATGACAGAAAAACTTCATAGCCTTTCAGTGGTAGAAAACAATTCAATAGACAATGTTAAAGAAGAATACTAAATACTGAAAAAGAAATTTATCTTGACTTGTGGAAAGAGGGAGAAGAACAATTCCAGTGACTTCAGAGGGAAAGCTGGCAACATTAGCTCAATTTTGAAAAACTGAAGAACATTACTCTAGACCTACTGCTTACCCATTCTCAGAGCCAAAGTTTACAAGACTTTATAATGGACGCTGGTGATTTTTCAGTTCCTGTTTGCTGCAGCTGTTTTCACGATGTCCTGATTTGTTTGATACAAAGTCTAAATTAGTCTCAAGAAACAGGATTAACCTTTCCAATCACATTTAAGGTGAAATTGCTTAACTACAACACACAATGTCATGCTGCAGATAATCCATGTGCTTGATTAATGTTTTTATAATCAATTGCTGTCTGGAAGTGACTCCTTCCCATCACACTCTTCACAAAAAGAGCAGATGGTATTTAAAAGGTTATGGCAGGAGGGCATTTCAGAGGTCAAACAGAACATCGATCAAGTGGGCAGAAAAATTGCTTTTTTTCCTTCCCCTTCTTATCCTCACAATCCATGAGGGAATGTGGCCTATGAATTATAGTTTGATCTATAGTCCAAGCACTAAAATGTTTTCTTGTTTCAAATTTCTGTGTTGTTTTGGGTAATGAACCTGGAAATTGGATTCCTTTTGTGCCAATAAAAAATTGTGACCAATACACATATCTCAGCAACATAATTCTTAGATCCATAGAGATTTGCTTGCTACTACCTTGAACACAGTCAGAACGCTGGCACTTAATAAAGGCTGCACTAATATCCACAGTGTCCTTAGATAAATTTGTAGCAATGATAATGACTCTGTGGGAAAAGGTACTCTCCATTTCCATGTTCTTTAATAGAAACCAATAAAAAAATGATATTGTGTGACTGACTTACTCTCACTATTTTCCCTGTACGTAGTTGGTTGCCATTCTGCATTAGAGTTCAAGGAGAGCTATTCTCACCTGGAGTGAAAGGGACAGAGAGACTACACCTACTAATGCAGCCTCCAAAACCAGAAATCAGGGATTTGCCATTGTGCAGTACGTAAAATACATCAGTACCTTTTTTCCTCATGTTTCAATCTCCTGTCATGCTAACCACACAGCATGTGACTAATACAAACAGAAGAGCAAAATTGTTTATGTTTTCTGGTAATTTTTGAAGTTTTACTAATGAAAATGTAATTTTTTTCCTATTGGTTTGGACATGAATATTGTCATCTTTACACCTAATAAAAGTGTATTTTTGTCAATTGTCATATCTTACTGACCGTTAATTTTTTATTATTTTTTTTGTTATATAGGTTATTGTGACAAGTGAAGTGCTCATCCTGAGTAGGTCTCTAAAGTAAATTTTCATCTGAGAAGTAAAAAGTGAAAATACCATAATCCTGCTTTGTCATCAAAACCAGGACTGATTGATTGGCTAAGATATTTTTCAGCATTGTAACTTACATATAAGGGCCTAAGCCCACCAAATCTTTCTTATCATCTGAACAGTTCTCAGTCACTTCAGGTAAGCAGCCACACAGGAGCCAGAGGAGCTATTAATGAGGCAGGGGTTTATCTTCATTCAAGAATGATTAATACCTACCATATATTGCATAACTAAAACTGTTAAGCATGAACTGTCGAAAGGTGGACAAAAGCAGAACTTGATGAAACCACGCTAACTAATCCTATTCAAGTGACATCTGGCCGTTTTGCCATCCAGGAGTGGTAGAAAAGCTATTACTGGAACTGGCAGTGCATTTTAAATAGTCCTAATGTGCACAGCTATTTATAACATACTGATAGACCTTTCAATATATTTTTTGTAGTTTAATTTCCTTTCCTTTTTTTTTTTTTAAGAGTGGATGTAAATTTTCAAAAAGTTGAAGTCTATGAGACACTTCAACCGAGTCATGTCTGTCAGCACTGTATATGAAAAAAAAACCACAAATGTATATTACATTACTTTTTCCATGATTTACTGGCCAACAGAGAGAGAAAATCTTTCCGTATGGGTGGAGTATTGCTGTTTCACCACTTAACTCCAGGTTCTTAAAAGGTAGCGTATGATAAAAAGATGTTAGCGTGGGCATTTGCGTAGTTATGAATAAGGAGTTAGGAGAGGTTTACTTCTATCATTAAGTTAAAACACACAGGTTTCCCAAAAAGAGTGACTCTTGGGGACTAGCTGCACTCAAGACTTTCTTCATGGGGATTCCTGAGCCAGGAGACAGTATCGGCCCTTAGCAGACAGTTGGTGTCAATTGCCGTGTTATGGCTAGGAGCCAAGTGATCAGAACTGACATATGAAATGCAAATTGATAAATGAAAGTATTTCCTACTAGTCTGAAGGCAAAAAAGGCTGTGAAAATAATGTTAGGTATATTGACAGCATCCTAGCATTTTTCATAGTGTTTAATGTATGTATTTCATCACTAATCTTTCAGAAATTTTTAAACTAAATCTTTTGTCTTCTATTGTGTGTCCATATTGAGCTGTTGTTGAAGCATTGCTTGTAACTGAGAGATATTATTCATTATATTTGGAAGTTATTTGATCAGAGAAGAAAACAATACAGCATGGTTACAAGAGAGAGAGAAAATCAAATGAACTTATATAGATGAAAAACAAATAGTTAAGATGTGCTTCTTCAACATTCTTTTATTTATTTTTGAGGGCTTTTTTTCCCTGAAGATATAAGTAATATTCAGATAAATTGACAGTCTCTTAAGTAACTTAATAAATAGTCAAAGCCATCTAGCTTTTAACAATAGAGATGTCTGTAAATATAAATATGTCATTTCAGCTCTTTTTTTCCCCTGCTTAATTTCACACTTTTTTTTCTGATTTATAGAGACTTAAATAATGTTCTGAATTTTTTAGATTTTTAAAAAATCTATTGTAGATGAATATTGACTAGTCCTTTGAATGTTAAATGTGGAACAAGAACTTCATATATACCATCTATCATAAAAAGGGAGGTATGTATAGAAACCATTAAAAGAATTTTTCTTAACTGTCTTTCCTCTGACTAGGCCTATTATACCTACATACACTTCTCATCACTCTCCCTGCACTGTCACTTTCCAAGCCACAGCTCCCTCTTACCTTTCATAACCATTCACAATCAATCCTACACATATATTGTTCTTTATAGTATGAGAGTACGCAAAGGTTTTCTTTCCCGACGTCTCCTATTCCTGAGCTTAGACATGGTATCAATCATCGGGGCCATCCCATATATCTGCCAGGTGATCACTCTTCTGCACCCTCTGAGTATTTCCTTGGCCCAATTATATCCCTGCCCGGGTTGTTTCTTTCTCAGAAATCTATAATACACTATTCATTGGAGGGGGAGAGGGGAAATGCCCTAGGCTTTCTAGTAGGTGTTGGTTTTGTATAGTTTACATTGCTACTCAGTCCATGAATGAAACACTAAAATGAATATATGGTATCTGTGTTTGGATGACTATTAAACCAGAAAAACTGTGCAGTATTCTTGTACAATCAATATCTTACATGTGAAACCTAAGACAGCACTTTAAATTACAAAAAAAAAAAAAACAAAGCAAAGGATACTACAATATTAATAAAGTGATGACTATATCTGCTTTTGCTTGTGTATTGCTGCCTTTTCATGGCAAAGTACTTTATCTCAGATCATTTCTGTAGCCACTAGCATATGCTGAAGAGTGACACTGATAAAACACATGCTATACACCCTCCACATTTATTAGATATGCTTCCTTGTGCCTACCTGATAGGCGTGTTCTGCTTGTCTCTTTATTTCTTTGAAAGGTTTTCTTGAATATATTCTTATTTTTAGGTGTTGTAATTTTAAGCAAGCCTGCTCTATTATACTTAAGGCTTCATCTGAAAAGGTGAGAGAGTAACTGCTTAATTACATGGGGAAAAAATGTTAGAAAAACAGGAAAGAAAAAGTGGTTAGCAAAATAGGGCTTTTTTGGTCCTGGTGGTAAATTTAATCAAAATATGAATGTGAAACTGTTTCCACAGAGGAACAAATCTAATAATACCTGAAATTGTTCTACGTGTTCCAGGATGTAGTAACAGCAATGTGCTATGACTAAATTTTTTCAATCATTTAGGTTCAAAAATTCTACACCTATCTGCCTGTTGGCAATCTGAGGCATCTGAGTTCCTCTATTAATTTGGTTTTGTGTTCTTAGAATCTCAGAGAGGTAGACAGTAAATCTGCAGTAAAATGTGCAATAAACAAATGAACTCTGCTCAAATACACTACGGATTCAGTTTTCTTGTGTAGACTGATTTCTCATGAACAGTCAAACAGCTTCATCTGTGTAGCTTGCCTGAGGGCACTGCAATCACCTGGATGTCAGACACCCAGGACCGGATACCCACACCTCCCTCAGTTTGGATAGACAAAGGTGTACGTGTGTTGCAGAGAGTTGGTTACATGTGCAGAGTGCAAGGTGCTGAGTTACAGCACACCTTGCAGGTCATTGCTCCTGCAGTGCAAATGTGTTACATAAGACGTGTTCCAAAATGCACCAGCCAGCTGTGTGTGCCGTGGACTTTGTGTGCGCAGCTCCAGCTCTCCCCTAAGTCCTGCTTTGCTGAACACCGAGCAATGTAATCATGGTGACAGGTCTAATTGGACTGTGAGGTATTCAGACACCCCACCTACAGCCTCTGTTTCTTTTTTTTTTCCATCTGGATCTAGTTTCATGATAGCAAGACAACATCTCTAGGGTAACTAGGAGATATGCTGTCTTTAGCTTTTGTCCAACAGTGTCTTTACCATATTACAATTAAGAAAAAAAATCAGCTGATCTGTGAGGTTGAGTTAGCTGATCTGACAGTCACGAAAAGAAACGAGCACTTTGCTTCACCAGCAAACTGAGCACATATTATGTGGAAATTTTTCCAGGATAATATACACGGAATTCTTTGGTCAGAAATTATTATATTATTCTAAAGCAGTACTGGACTTTAATCACAAAATGGGCAACTGATAAGAAAATCTAAGTATTTCTGTATAAATTATAATTGTCTTCAAATACATATGGCATCCCTGAGCTGTTTGCTAAGGAAAAACTACCTTTCAAAATAAAAGAAATTTCTTGGCCTTTTAGTTCAGGTTTTCTGAAGGAGGGGCAGGGATAGGTTGAAATGGGGAGTTCTGAAAGTGTCCTGACTGACAGTGAGATGAATTTCCTATCCTGAAGAGGAAGGGGCCAGGCGGGGGGAGGGAGGGAAAGGTATTGACTTTTATTTAGTGAATGGGAGCTGCAGTGGAGATTGGCACGAGCCATAATGTGCCTGTTCCACATGAGACTCCTTTCAGGCTGGTCTGCTCAGAGTAGGAAAAAACAGTAGAAGATGAAGATCCGTACATGTCATCAGAGTTTGACAAAAGGCTAGGTGCTATTCTTATTTACCAAAGTATAAATGTGGAATGACTGCATAAAACCAGTGGAGTTCCTCCTCATCCACAGCTGAACAACAGAGAAGAACATTTCACCTCCAAAACCTGAAACTTTTTTTTCATTAAATACACAGCCATTAAATGTGAGGACATTTAATATTTTTCTTTTAACTTCATTTTGGTTCCAGTGCATTTCCTGCTTTACTCAGAGTAAGTGGATAACTCAGTATGCCGGGTCAGATTTACAAGGATGCTCAGGTTTCTTTTTGTCCCTAAGGAAAAATATTATTAAACTACCCACTTGTGAAGTGAAATGTATTAAAACATGTAACATGTATGATGTTCTGGTAAAAAAAAAATCCTCAACCAACTGTATTGCAGTTGATATGCATAACAATATGTATTTATTTGGTGATTATCTGATTGAAACAAAGTTAACACATCAAGCTGACTACTTCACTTTTCTTTAGTCTCACTCTCATCAAAGATTGACATGGGCTGGTGGTTTCTCAAAGCAAATTGGCCACAGAAGTGTACACGCTTTAAGGCAGTTGCTACCAACAGACGAAAAGTGTAACATGCCTGACCCAAAATGAGTGCTGAAAGATACTGGTGGAAACAAAGGCTTCATACTGAGTCACATAAAAACAAAAGACACAAAACCAGAAATGGTATGAGCTGGACTAGGTAATGAGAATTTTAAGATGGCCTCTGTGTGACAGAGATCATAATGTAAAAATTTTAGGATGTTTTTAAGAAGCAAATGCAACAAGCATGAAGATAATACGAACACATTTATCCTGGGGTCATGCACCATCTAATTCAGCTCTTTATTTTGTTCTTACTGTATAAGCTTTGGGGAGTATCTCACAGTGAGAAAGTCTATAAAATTAAGAAAGTAGTTTACCTCATGAATGTTTAAAATGTTAACATTCAATTAATTTTAGCTGTGTTAATTGAGTTATCTTATGTATAAATGTGGCTATCAGCAACCGTCCTTAGATGACCAAAATATTTTCACATTTTAAAAGCAAGCAAACAAACCTAACTGAAGCAAGAGAAAACACTGGTAGAAAACTAGGAAATAATGAAGAATAGAGAACACTACAAAAAAGAAAACAAAGAGGCACAGACTTGAGGAATTTTGGACTTGAGGATATTTTAAAAAGAAAACCTTGACTCCAGAGACAAAAAATAATGTATTATTAAACCTTTATATTCTGGTACCATCTAGAGGCCAAATGGCACAGCATCCCATTTTGCTAGGAGCTGTACAAACATAAAATGACAGATGTTCCCTCTTCAACCCAAGGAATGGGTATGGCAAATTCACAGCTACTGAACGTTTATGTTATTTCTTCTTTGTGGAATATTTGCTGTTTGTCTCTGTTCTTTACAAGATATCTGGATCATCTTTGTGCGAATCCTGGATGCGCAGTGCTTCCAGTCTACCAACAGCTGTGTCTTGTACACAAATCACAAGTACAGAAGGCAGAACATGCCTGTCTGCTGCAAGACCTTCAGCAGTTGCACCCATAAAAATGTTATAATGGCAAGAAATACAGCTAGTGTCAGGAACGAGTTGTTATTACCATCACAGTGCCTTGGGATTACAGTTTTCTTTCTGAGACTTCCAAAAACAGTCTTTTGCTAGTAATTGTGGGGGAATATGGAAGGCCAGAAAAATGTATATAACAGCGACAAATCCTCCTACTTTTCCATTGCAGATGTTGATAAGTAATGTATGCATGTTTTCTGCTACTGTTATTTTGGTGCTAAATTGTTGTGAATGAGCGAATGAAAGAATTTTTAAGCTGCTGCTCCAAGAAAGAAACATTAAAATGGCAGGTTTTCATGGAATCCAGGGCTACTGAAGTGACCAGTGAATAAGCCAGCCCAAAGGCTGGAAGCCATCAAAACAGGATTACTTGAAGCTCTGCCTGAGCAGACAGAATTAGGTAGCCAGGGCAAACAGATGCAGTTATCCGGGGTAGAGCACTGCATTAATGAACCTGTGCTGCGTCCAGCCACCCGAGGACAGCTCTGGTCCCACTCTGGTCCACTGGCTAAGGGGACTGTCAGTTCCTTAAACAGGTCTGTTTATTATTTGCAACTGGGTAGTAAGTCAGTAAGGGTCTGATTCCATGCTCAGTGATTTCTAAGGGTTTTTCACTGATTTCAGTGGGATTTGCACTGAGTTTTCTAACTATAAGCTTCACTTTACATTTGGGCTTCAGGACTTCAAACTTTAAGTTCGGTTTTGCTTTACTGCTAAAATTCATGGAGTGCAATATAAAACACAGTGATACAGACTTGATCACATGTTTCAGTAAGGGTGTTCCATAGGCTGGCTGCAACATGCACAGTGTTCATATGGATTACTTAAATAGCCTTATTAATTTTCCATATATTTAACACACAGAAAAGATGACTTTTTTTGCAGTGGAACTATAGGGATCTTTAAGCTTTCCTACATATATTACAGGAGGATCACAGAGGTCAAAAAATAAATAAATTAGGGAGTTTACTAATATAAAGTAGATAACCTTCTATCCTTGGAACCCTAATATTGCACTAGAATTAACTGAAAGAACTGGGATCATTTTATGATCTTTTCAACTTTATCTTTTAATTTTTTATTTTACTCATTAGCAGATAGGTATAAAGAATGTATACTTCATTCAACTATATTCAGACATAACTGAAAAAAATAGTCCAACAAGTGAATGACAATATTCCTTTTAACTTAAGTAGGAGTAAGATCAGGTGCTAGATACTAGCAAACATTATGACTCTACTTGCTTCTGTAGGAGGAAACCTCTGTGGGTTTTGGTGCCTTGTCGTTTTTTTTCTAGAAGTACTTTAAAAGATAAAGTGGTATTTTATTAGAATATATGAAGAAATGGAAGTTGGTCCAAAGTTTACCTGGGACAATATCCACTACTTTAACAGTAGAGCATTCGGACCTTTGTTTTATAAATCAGGAAAAAGAGTGGCTCAGTTTTCTTTAATATGTTATATTCGCCAGTGCTTGTACTGGGACATCATTCTCCCTTCCCACAAAAATACATCAGGATGTTTAGACACTTCCTACTACAGGTGGTGCTGCAATGCCACTGCCCTGATCTTGCCGCTGCATGCTCCAGTGCCAATGTCATTGTGGTAGTCAGCAAGCATTATCACTATATAAGGCTCATGGTAAATTTAGGTGTTGTCTAGACCCTTTTGGGCCTGTTAACTGTTTTAATCTGTTATTTTAAAAGCATGATCAGTGCTTTATTGTTATTTTTTTTCTGCTGTGGAAAGATTTAAACCCTTTACAGTATCTCAGGAATTTACCAGGAGAGCTGGTAAAATTTGGACATTTATGTCCAGTGAGTTCGGTGTGCTTTTGGCCAAACTTTGCAAATGTGAAAAGTAAAAAGTAAAGGTTTGCTTTAACCTTTCCATTCTTCACAAGCTAATCCCAACAGCTGAACAGAAGAGGGATCACAACTGTCACAACTTTAGCAGGGGGACATTGGAGAGGGAAATCCCACTCATTTGATGTTGGTCATAATGCAGCCTGCCCTGGAAGTTCATAGAGTATTGCTAAAATAAATGATAAAACAGCTGGCAAATCAGTAAAACTGTTTCATTTGAAACAAATAAATATGCAGGGCAGAGTGGGAAAATAAGGAGAAGCCCTAGATCATCCCTAACTCCAGGCAGCTGGTGGAGAATAAAGTGCAGACCCTTGGGGGGACCCATAGGTATTTTAGGGTGTGCTCCGTTCTAGCTCTTTGGCATTCTTTTCTACATTTTTTTTCATTGGCTGAAATCTTTTTTTCACTTGTTTGTATATGTGATCTGCAAAGTATGCATGTGTTTATATTTAACTAATTGTGATATTGCGAGGAAAGCTAAAGCCCTGACAGAATTAAATTTGGCCAGGGTTGTCAATGGCAAAAAGAAAAGCTTCTATAGGTATGTCAGTGATAAAAGGAAGACTAGGAAAAATGTGGGCCCTCTCCAGAAGAAAATGGGAGACCTGGTTATCCAGGATATGGAGAAGGCTGAGATATTGAATGACTTTTCTTGCCTCTGTCTTCACTAGCAAGTGCTCAAGCCACACCACCCAAGTCACAGAAAGCAAAGGTAGGGACTGGAGGAATAAAGAACCACCCACTGTAGGACAAGATCATGTTTGAGACAATCTAAGGAACCTGAAGGTGCACAGGTCCATGGGACCTGATGGGGTGCATCCATGAGTCCTGAGGGAACTGGCGGATGAAGTTGCTAAGCCACTATCCATCATTTTTCAGAAGTCATGGCAGTCTGGTGAAGTCCCCACTGACTGGAAAAGGGGAAACATAACTCCCATTTTCAAGAAGGGAAAAAAGGAAGACCCAGGGAACTATAGGCCAGTCAGCCTCACCTCTGTGCTCGGCAAGATCATGGAGCAGATCCTCCTGGAAACTATACTAAGGCACATGGAAAATAAGGAGATGACTGGTGACAGCCATCATGGCTTCACTAAGGGCAAATTGTGCCTCACAAATTTGGTGGCCTTCTACACAGGGTTACAGCATTGTTGGTTAAGGGAAGAGCAACTGATGTCATCTACCTGGACTTGTGCAAAGCATTTGACACTGTCCCGCACAACATCTAAACTCTAAATTGGAGAGACATAGACTTGACGAATGGACCACTCAGTGGATAAGGAATTGGCTGATGATAGCACTCAAAGACTTGCGGTCAACAGTTCTATGTCCAAGTAGACACCAGTGACGAGTGGCATTCCTCAGTGGTTGATATTGTGACTGGCGCTGTTTAACATCTTTGTTGGCAACATGGACAGTGGGATTGAGTGTGCCCTCAGCAAGTTTGCCAATGACACCAAACTGTGTGGTACAGTGAACATGCTGGAGGGAAGGGATGCCATCCAGAGGGACCTTGACAGGCTTGAGACGTGGGCCCACGTGAACTGCATGAAGTTCAACAAGGCCAAGTGCAAGGTCTTGCAGGTAGGTCGGGGCAATCCCAAGCACAAATACAGGCTGGGCGGAGAACGTATTGAGAGCACAGAATCACAGAATGGTTAAGGAAGTTCCTCCTCATATTCAGATGGAACTTCCCATGTTTCAGCTTGTGCCCATTGCCCCTTGTCCTGTCATTGGGCACCGCTGAGAAGAGTCTGGCCCCCTCCTCTAGACACCCACCCCTAAGGTATTTGTAAGTGTTGATAAGATCCCGTCTCAGTCTTCTCTTCTCCAAGCTGAACAGACCCAGCTCTCTCAGCCTCTCCTCATCAGAGAGATGCTCCAGTCCTCTGATCATCTTTGTAGCCCTTCGCTGGACTCTCTCCAGTAATTCCTTATCTAAGGATAAGGCAACCCTGAGGAGAAGGACTTGGGGGTGATGGTTGATGAGAAGCTCAACATGAGCCGTCAATGTGTGCTTGCAGCTCAGAAGGCCAATCGTATCCTGGGCTGCATCAAAAGAAGCATGACTAGCAGGTTGGGGGGGGCAATTCTCCTCCTCTACTCCACTCTCGTAAGTCCTACCTGCAGTACTGAGTCCAGCTCTGGGGGCCCCCAACATAAGAAGGAGAGGGACCTGTTGGAGTGAGTCCAGAGGAGGGCCATGAAGATGATCAGAGGGCTGGAGCACCTCTCCTATGAAGACAGGCTGAGAGAGTTGGGGTTGTTCAGCCTGGAGAAGGCTCCAGGGAGACCTTGTAGCAGCCTTCCAGTACCTGAAGGGGTCCTACAGGAAAGCTAGAGAGGGACTTTTTACAAGGACATGTAGTGATAGGATGAGGGGTAATGGTTTTAAACTGAAAGAGGGTAGATTTAGACGAGATATTAGGAAGAAATTCTTTCCTGTGAGGGTAGTGAGACACTGGAACAGGTTGCCCAGAGAAGTTGTGGCTGCTGCCTCCCTGGAAGTGTTCAAGGCCTGGTTGGATGGGGCTTTGAGCAACCTGGTCTAGTGGAAAGGTGTCCCTGCCTGTGGCAGGGGGGGTTGGAACTAGATGATCTTTAAGGTCCCTTCCAACCCAAACCATTCTATGATTCTATGATTCTATGATTCTATGATAATATGGTCTGGAGAAGGAGACAGGTTAAGTATGCATTTAACAATAGTTGGTCAGGGACAATCATTTAAAAGGAACAGAAGTGCTGTAATATATTTTTGTATCTTTGTGATATTCCTGACGCATCATCACACAGACGCACTAGTTATCATCCAACTCAGCTCAACATTATCATATTTTTTATGCTTAAGTAGAAAAAATTAAATGCATTTTTTAATTGTTAGGGCTATAATATCAATTCATGTTTTTATTCTCACCTTCCTTAAGAATTAATTAAAAAAATTGGTAATTCAGTTATGTCTTTGCCTGCTTTTGAAGTCAACAAAGCTTAAGAAAGCAAACACCTCATTTAAATACATTTGTGTGCATCTATGAACATGCATAGAGATCTTCTCCTTACAGTATCTCTCCCACCAACGGAAAAGAAATTTGACAGACTGGCAAATGTCAAAAAGGTAGTAATTTTTTATAAGTTCAGAAGAATAAACAGATGGAGAAAGGTAAGAAGCTCTATCTTTACTCTTAGTGAAAGAAAGGCTCAGCTCCAGGCTTACTTTCTTACGGAAAAAAACCTACAAGAGCATGACCTTAAATCCATAGGAAATCAATCCTCATATATTTTGGTGCTCCAGGAATTATTTCCTTTCTAATAAAGCAGCATAACTTAACGAGAGAGAATAATTTTCTCTGGAGCTATAATGCTACTGAATTTAATATTTCTTTTCTTTCTTAAGACTATGTTGTATAGATTGAACAACTTTCAATTCTGGCATCTGTATATGATATTTAAAGAGGACTTACAAGTAATATAGAAAAAGAAATATACATATTTCTTGATCTCTCAGATGATGAGAAATCATTTGAGAATATCCAAAAACAGTCTGTCTAAACAAACATTTTGTTAGTCAGAAGCACTGTTATAGTAATAATGTCTGAAGCAGCATCCTTTTAACTGAAAATAAAAGAACTAGAAAAACAAATCAGGATAAGGGTGACTGACATAATTTGAGTTCTGCCGTATGTACTTGATGGGACAGAAAGAATGATGATGCTCATGCTGACTAGAATATTTGATTCTTCGATCTCTGTTTTGTCAAAAGGCCTTTGCTTTCTTATTATGGCTCACTGCTTTTTATCTGTTCCAACTCCTTCCTCTTAAATTGCTAACAGATACTGAGCATACCATTACCAGTGTTGTTACTACCGATGTAATGGTTGATCTCTCTTTTGACTTTCAAATTTGTGTGTCTGCAAGAAATATAACCCTGATAAATTTCAAGTCTTACTGGAATAAAAAGCCACGATTGTAATTATTTTGGATGCAAACAGATTTTCAGTATTTCCCAGGCTTAGTCTTTCACATTGTCAAAATGGATTTATCTGAAAATACTGCCTGTTCATTTTGCATCAAAGTCAAGAGTTCTATTTTTGAATGCCCATGTTTTTCACACACAATTTAAAAAACAGTTCTGAAATGATGGTCTTGGAATTCAACATCAACTGTACAAGCTCTAAGAGTGGTCTTAAAGCCTGCTTCCAGTCCAGGGCTGAATTAGTAGGTGAGGTACTCAAGATTATGAAATCAGCATACTTTCATTGGCTCTAGTCCCTCTGTAAAGAATTCTTTGAGCTGAATGATTTGATTCAACAATTTTTACAGAATACAGTCAGTTTCTCATGGAAAGAAGTTCAGAGTGACCTATTTGCTTTAGAGAAAAAAGATTTCTGGGACTTTTATTCAGCCAGATTTTTAACACAGGGTGACTGCTGATGATCACAGCCATCCAAGCTGTCGCAGATGTTGTGTTAAGAAAGCTATTGACCGTCAGTGGGTAGTAAAATTTTTCTGCTCTCACTTTATTGCTGTCCCCATTAAACCATCCTCTCAGGTCCTATATTTGTGTAACTGGTTCTGTCCCTTATGGTCTGGAGTCATTAGCCCATTCCACAATAGTGGACTACATAATGCTTTCTTAATTAACCCTGTGGATCTTGTTGCCCCAAATAACATTTAAATGGGAGTTTGTAGCTGTAATATCTTGATATAGATTTCTACTGGAAGTGCTTGAATGGAATACATAATTGGAGGGAGAAATCCTAAAAACCCACAAGACACTTTTGAGATAATTACAACGTTGCTTGTCATTTCAAAACAGAAGGCCTGGATTTATTGTCGAGACAGCACTCCTCTTTTGAATGCCATCTTTATTCAGCTGCAAGTCATATGAGTTTCTGCTAATCCAAATAAACCAAAAAGGATAACACAGTATTTATCAAAATATTATCACATATATTGTATACCCAAAAATAGTACTTTGCAAAAACCTCATTAGAATTAATACTAGGTACTTAACTCACAGCTCTACCCCAACCAGCATCCTTAATTGGTCAGTACTTATTGCTTCTTGAATCACAAATTTATTTATGGAATATTTCGTTTCCATGCCTTTTGAACCACTTGTCTCCAAACGTCTCTATTTGCACATATCTTCAGATTCAGTCCCAGCTATTTGATCATAGAATGAAGCACTTTTGTTGAGCATGTCAGGCATGTTCAGCATTAGATAAGTCTACCAGTGTGAATTTATTTGTGTGTTCTACTTTCATTTCAATAAAAACATCAGTAGTCTTAGTGCTTTGGATCAATTACATTTTTTGTATTGTTTCAGCATTTTTCTGTGTCCTGTATCTATCCTTGCTTTCATCGATAGAAGTGGTCTTCTTCAGGCTGAGACTTGCTGGAGATCCATCTTTGTGGATCTTCTCTTCTAAATGACGGTCTAGACCATACATCACAGAAGCAATAGTGAACCACTTTGTGCAGACAAGATTTTAATCACTATAGATGGCACAGAAGATATCCTAACCATTCTATTTCCTTGATATTTGTTTGTATTTCTTTTTCACCTCCGAAGCAGTTTAGCTTCAATGAATCATTCAAGATTTTGCATTTACTGAGAATGTCCAAGTGCAATGGTTGCAGTCATGGAAACTAATCATGAAAACTATCACACTAAAAGAAAAAGTGCCACAGAAATACAAACTGTAAGCCTATACATGCAGAGTAGTAGAAAAAAGTTGTGTTTGAACTGCCAATGAATGTGGCTAATACAGCCTATAACAGCAGAAATTCCAGAAATAATTGATCAGATATGCATATTTGAGGTCTCAACCACACAGCTGGCAACTCTCTATATGACCCTATATGTAAGGATAGTTAACTTCTGTCCAAATGCCATTAATTTCTCTGGAATAGTGGTTCCCTGACAACACTTTTCCATATGCTTTGTCCTCTGCACCATGATCCTTCTACATCACACACAAGTTACTGCTAAAATTACCAGTAACTTCAAATGCCAGAATTAGTGTCTGTTCTGCAGAGCCTCCCAAGAGTCAAATCACAGAAATGCCCAGAGGTGAAGTTGGCTTACTGGGGAAGCATATGGGCCACTGCCTTTATTTGAATAGGAAATGAGAGAAGATATTTGAAACTCTTTAAAAAATAAAAACTGAATAGAATTTAAGGTTATAGATTGATATTTTTCTTAAATATAAAAGAGGAATGACTTCTTAAAGGTACTAACTTAGAAGTTAACACGAAAAGTTAATAAAGTTAATCTTCTTCACATTTTGTAAAAAGAATTATTGCATGCTGTTTCATCTACAGGTGCATTACGATTGCATTTGTTGGTCAAATGAGAGCTTTGGATGAAAAATAATTATTTACGAAGTATTCACCCTTTTTCCTGGACTGGGCAAGCACTCCTATTTGTAAATAAATTTTTGATTGCCATTATGGAGAGATTTCCACTTGCTAACTAATTGTTCAGTATGCCTCA
The DNA here is from genome assembly GCF_013368605.1 of Nyctibius grandis. Taxonomy (NCBI): domain Eukaryota; kingdom Metazoa; phylum Chordata; class Aves; order Nyctibiiformes; family Nyctibiidae; genus Nyctibius; species Nyctibius grandis. Next base: position 9,450,137 of record NC_090659.1, on the reverse strand, counting down.
TTATTTTTATTTGAGAAAATCTGCTAATGAGAAATATGAACCAAATATTTGTTGTTACTGTCGCTTGCATAAATGAGATACTGAACGAAATTTTTGGCTTGTACTTATTGGAATAGACCCCTTATGAAGGCATCCCTTACAGAGGGAGAGCTTTGCTTGTTCTCTGTCTTTGACAAGCCACACCTGTATCTTTTCAGGAATAAGGAAATTATTCCTTTCTGAAATAAGGAGAAATAAACAGAGGAAGTTAGACACCTTTGACAGAGGCACATTATAGAACAGATGACCACAGTGATTTACTTAAAGGACCAGAAAGAAAATGGTAGTCAATCTTTTATTTTTTTAAGAAGTGCTCCTTAAAACTCACTGAGATTTTTAGCTAACTTGTAATTGAGTTTTCTGGTTATTCATCTCAGTTAAACAATGTGCCCCTTGTGTGTCCTTTCTATCACCTTTAGCCTTCAGCTTTTCTCAAAAATGCTGAAAGGCTGAGCACCTTGCCACTACTCATTATCTGTCTTAGATATTACGTGCTAAAACACAAAGTTATTATAATTCATACTTTTTCCCATTAAAATGGCAAATGGTGAGGATCAAGGCAACAGTGTGCACCTATTCTCTGTGTATTCTGAGTACAGTTTTTAAAACTGCAATGAATTTGCACATTGAAAACACATGATGAGCAAGACATTAATGTTCCCACTGGATGTGATGGGGCTCTGTAAAGCCTGAGTTTCTTTTTTATTAGTCCAAGGTGTTATCATGGAACCAAGCACTTACTGTACTACATTTCTCACTGTCCTTGAGAAAATGAATGGATAACTTATAACCATAATTACGCCCACTCACTGGTCTAATGAAGAGAATTAGAGAATGTGTAAACAATAGCTGTGCAGGGGAGAGTATGCATAATTGGCAACTATTAATCTACTATTGAGAGATGGAGACGGGTGAGAATGATTAACACAGGCCACAAGAAAAGATCATTTGTGATAAGGATGACTGAGAAGACATTGACATTATTTAGCCTTCCCCACGAGCAAGGAGAATATGAATAGAAATGAAATTAAATGCAGGATGGAGCAGCAGGTGTAGTGTGGCAGGCTTTCAGTACCCACATCTTTCTTTCTCTGTAGAAAAATTGCAGAAGTTTTCCTTTCCATGATATTAGTATCATAAAAAGTGGTGAATGGTGGTGCAGAAGAGCAAACATTTACCACCGTCTCATACAGTTTCATTGTCCGAATTGTCATTTTCTGGGACAGTCAAGCATGTTGTGAGTTGTGAGAGGCAGAGGTTTAGGTTCTCGTTTGTATCTTCTGTCCTATGAGTAGTCCTTTCCTTGTTGCAGGCAGGGTAGTGATTGCAGGATGATGGAGAGTGTGTATTAAAAAGAGAGAGGAGGTACATAGAATCATAGAATTGTTTTGGTTGGAAAGGACCTTTAAGATCATAGAGTCCAAGAGTTAACCTAGCACTGCCAAGTCCACCACTAAACCATGTCCCTAAGCACCACATCTACTCGTCTTTTAAACACCTCCAGGGATGGTGACTCCACCACTTCCCTGGGCAGCCTGTTCCAATGATTGATAACCCTTTACATGAAGAAATTTTTCCTAATATTCAACCTAAACTTCCCCTGGAACAACGTGAGGCCATTTCCTCTCATCCTGTCACTTGTTACTTGGGAGAAGAGACCAACAACTACCTCACTACAACCTCCTTTCAGGTACTTGTAGACAGCAATAAGGTCTCTTCTCAGCCTCCTTTTCTCTAGACTAAACAACCCCAGTTCCCTTGTCTGCTCCTAATTAGACTTGTTCTCCAGACCCTTCACCAGCTTTGTTGCCCTTCTTTGGACTCACTCCAGCACCTCAGTGTCTTTCTTGTAGTGAGGGGCCCAAAAGTGAATACACTATTTGCAGCCTCACCAGTGCCGAGTACAAAGGGATGATCACTTCCCTAGTCCTGCTGGCCACACTATTTCTGATGCAGGCTCAGATGCTGTTGGCCTTCTTGGCCACCTGGGCACACTGCTGGTTCAAATTCAGCCGTCTGCCGATCAATACCCCCAGGTCCTTTTCTGCCAGGCGGTTTTTCAGCCACTCTTCCCCAAGCCTGTAGCAGTGCACGGGGTTGTTGTGCCCCAAGTGCAGCACCCTACACTTGGCCTTGTTGAACCTCATACAGGTTCATGGAAAGGCAGAAAATAGTAGTTCATTGGAAGTGAGAATAGAAAAGGCCATAGGGTTTGTGAAAGGAAGGTGAGAGGAGAATAATAAAGGATGACTGGGACAGTGACAACCTGGCATTTATGGGGTGAGGGACTAAAAAAGTGCATGGGAGATTTTCAGTTGTGTGGATGAACTCACCTGGCAGGGGAGGAACAGGATGGAGGAATAAGTAGAAGGGCAGGCAAATCTAGCAAGAGACTAGGATGCGGAGATAAGGGATTGTAAAGAGCGGAGCTAGACGAGGTGAAAGTGAGATACCCTAGCTGCAATGTTGAGAGCAACTCCTTGATTTAAGTAACTGAGACCTTAAGAGACTACAGCCAGCTGATTGAGAAAGGGCATTAGAAATATTTGAGAAACAAGGGACTAAAGAGTGAGATAGGACAGAAAAAAGGTAGAGCTTGAAATGAGGGTGGGTGGGTGGATATAAGACAAGGCTAAATAAGTATAATATGTGTATACTGTAGGACACTTTCCTCCAGCACCTGAAATGGCAACCAAAACTCGAAAGTATATTCTTCTGACAGCAAAGAACCAGACCACAGCTTCACCATGCTCACCTTTCCTAATCACCAGCACAGGTTCATCTTGTGTTGCAGGGAACCTCAGGGAAAAATATACAAGGTAGTCATGTAATTAAAAATTGACTCCTAAGACTCACACAAATGATTTAATGTAAGTTTGCACTGGAAAACTAAAATCTAGTATTTTCTCAATTCTGAATCTGATTCTCTTTTATTTAAAACTGGCAGGCTTTTTTATGCATGTCTGTACACAGCTGCTATTGAGAAAGTATGCAGACTACTCAAATTAGAGGAAGGGACACCAAGACAATAAACTCTGACTATCTGACCACCTTGTGTGAAAGTCCTTGGTTCCCCTCAACAGTTACTGCACAGAGTGGAGGGTCTTTCTATTAAAAAGGCTGCTCCAAAGACAAGGTTGTTACCATTAGCTTATAAATTTATTTTGTATTGCTAGAGGCTTCCTAAGTACAGCTAGGAGAAAACTTGAAGAAGATAACAGAGAAGGAAGCATTGGGAAAGCATAATCTTAATCACCAAATTCTCACTCTCGATTTGCATTTCTCAAGAGGACTGTCTCAGATTCATCAGAATCTCATTGATGCACATAAAAGAAATACCAATGGAAGTTTTGAGTTGGTCCTGTACTTTCCCAATCACATATAGTTCTATATTCCTCTTCCAGAAAATACAAAGAAAATCTTTCCATTGGATTCATGTGGGTAGAACTAGAGAAAAGTACTGCACTTCAAAACATCTTATGAAAAAAATGCCAATTATTGCTTCTGTGAAACAAAAAAACAGGCCAAAAACCCACCCAAAGACAAAATTAGAAAAACATAAAAAAGGAACAACCTGAAATTCCCTGAAAGCTAATACTTGTTTAATTCAAGTTGAATCAGAGACTATCCATCTGTTCTGTGGATGCTGCAAATGCATTCTGCCTTCCCATTTGCTCCAGAGACAGAAAGCTTCCAAAAACTGTCAGTGGAATGAAGTCTCTCCTCCTTTTCTCTGCAGTGGTTGTGATTGCTTGAATCAGATTCAAGTCCTCAGTTTTTATTATAGAAATTGTCTTCCTTTTACTGAAGCATCATGTCTTATTTAAAGAATATATATTTACTTTACTAATGAATCACAGACTGTGTCTATCCGCTGTAGACTGTGGAATTAAGAACAAGACTGTAGGCATACTTTTCCCATAACAGTCTATCATCAGCTTAATATTTAAATACCCTTGGGCTCAAAAACATTCACATCTTTTTTTTTTTTTTACACAGTGATGGAAATCAAAGGAAAAAAAGGCTATGCTAGCATTTTTCCCCTTTCAAAAGTCATCATTTGTAGGCTTCTTACCACTGAAATCCTCCTCTCTTTTATTTCTTATCCTGCTCTAGGTTATTTCAAAGATCATTGAGAATAGTTGGAAACTAGTTTGAAAACTGAAACATTAGGTAAGGGATGATCTTTTAAATAACAATTTCTGAACAAGATACAATACTAAACCTTTGAAACACCATTTTAAAAAAAAAAGTTTTCAGAAAATTCTAAGAAAAACCCATATGCATGTAGATATAAATAATTGATCAGTATATGGTAAGTTTCTGACCTGTAACTACTGACCGATCTCCATCCTCTGGTTCCTATCACACAGATTAATGCTTTAGTGATTTCTCTCACGTGTGGCATCAGCCAATATCCCCATCCTTGGTAATGTCAATTTCAAATCATTCCAGCTAGTTTGGAAAGACTGTGAACTTCCAGCCACATGCGTATTGTTTCAGTGTCCATGATAGCAGAGCTAACAGCTCTGCAGCTGTTAACCCGCAGTTAACCTGCAGGTCAGCAGGTACTGGTAAAAGGCTGTCACAACCTTTTCCAGGGCACTGGGGATCTGTCATGTTCCTTACTACTCTGAAGAAGGCAAAAGAACTTTTTCTTGTCTAAGTGAAGTAACAAAAAGAAAATGGTGCCTACCATTTCCATCGGGATCAAAAGTAGAACTGCCTTCTTCTCCCTGTGTTTCCGGTCTTCTGCTAAAAAATAGAATAGAATAGAATAGAATAGAATAGAATAGAATAGAATAGAATAGAATAGAATAGAATATTGTATTTCAGTTGGAGGGGACCTACAATGATCATCTAGTCCAACTGCTTGACCAATTCAAGGCTGACCAAAAGTTAAAGCATGTCATTAAGGTCATTGTCCAAATGCCTCTTAAACAGTGACATATTTGAGACATGTTGTTTCAACTCAAAGGATTTTTTTCTTCCCATATATCCTGTCTCCGAACCTACATCATACTCTTCAGATACAATTCCTTCCTGATGAAACTCATTAAATTTTACAAATACTTCCCTGAGTTTTCCTTGTAGTCTTGCCATTGAATTTGTCTTCCCAAAGCTTATCCGCCTCTAACGTATCCAGGAGAAATCCTTGACAACTTTGCAATGCAAAAATTTGCATGTTTCAAAAAAACCATAATTGAATAGATTTCTAGAAGTCCATCTATGGCTACTCAGTACAAAGAAACAACCTCTGATTGAAGAAGTCATTAAATCATTCATGCCTGCATACTGGGATACTTACCTGCTCCTAAAGTCCTTCCCGGGGAGCTGTTCCAAGGGGTTTCGGTGTGGCTGAGCCCAAATTTTAACTGAGAGATACTGCCACTGTGGCCTGTAAGCTCCACTCATCTCTAACAAAGCTTAGAATACAGAGGGCTACTTTTTGTTGCTCTGAAGGCAATCCTTTGTGGCATCTTGAAATTGCTCCACAGTATTTACAGAAAACTCTTTCAAAACTTGGTGAGATGCCATATTCTTAGCTGACAGTAATATGCTACTGACACCTTTTACCTTGTTCGTTTTCAGCTGATTCAGCTGCACTATACCAAATCATCTACTTGATTGGAAACAACTGTTTCAAACAGTACTAATAGAAGATGTAAGTCATGCTAACTAGAAAGGTAGAAAATTTTCAAAACCAGATTAGACATTAGCCTCACCTTCTGTTAAAAAGATAGAACCTCTGTTTATCTAAATGGTGCAAAACGTGACTACATTAAGCTTTTAACAACAAGTTCTTTAAATTCCATCTTTGCTAGAAAATGTGGCAATTCCTCACAAATATGGATTTGTCAAGTCAGTAGTAATGCACATATTTGTCAGTTGCCTGGTGAGTTTTGATTCACTAGACTTGTGAATTTAATGTTAAGTAAGTGCCTAGGAACACTGTAGTTAAGAATACCTCTGACTCCTTTCCCATGGCTTTGGCTGCCAAAAGTTTATCCAAAACCTAGCAAGGTTTTATCCAAGTTCCTCCAACAGCTTCCCAAGCCAGTTGAGGCCAAAGGTTTCAATTTTCAAACAATCCATTTTTCAAGTCTAGGTCTGTTAAAAATGAGATTACAGACTCTGAACCCCTGTCACATTTCAGTGCTAATGGGAGATGCCTAATTAGAGCCTTTCATCTCAGGTGCAACACATTTCTTGAAGAAAAAGAAGAAACTGGAATCTTACTTTCTTGATTCCTAGAAACTTTTACTCTTAAAAAGCTATTTCCCAATAAGGATACATACAGCATAAGCAGGGTCTTCGCTCAAATAATCTCAGAAACAACAGTAAAAAAGCCAACCAACAACCAAACCCAAAAGAGAAAAAATTAATGCTAAGTTAAAGAAAAATCAAAACAGCTAGCATAAACCAGTTTTTTTTTTACACTGGAAAGGGTGTTGGAAATGAACTGTGTGATGGCCTCTGTGGGTTTCCAAGTCACTCCTGATTTATGGAAATGAACAGTTTCAGTGGCAAGAGGAAACCCAGTGGCAATCAGATGCCTACAGGATTTGAAACAGGGTTTGGATTGCTCATGAAGTATAGCTGGATAGAAGACAAATAAGGGAATTAGTTTTAAGATATGACTGTATTAATTTGACACATAATGAGGTTAATATAAAGCCATCATCTTGCTCACTGGTTATTTAATAGGGACTTCCTCGGGCACAAGGGCAATAACCTATAACCAGGCATCATCCGTGTTGTCCCAGGGAGCCGTTCAGGCAACAATGTGTGAGACTTCCGTGTGAAAGCAAAAGGTCTACTAAGTAATCCTCCAAGTTTTTTTTTTACCTCTAGGGGACTGCAATTTTACTGTTATTCTGCACTGGAAGTGTGCCACCTCCTACATTTCATTTTAATGTCAAGATGCTCAACTTTGGTTTTCTTTACTTCAGCAGGGCCTCCCAATGTTTTAAAGAAGAGGAAAAACTTTACTGCAGCCAGTTTGGCCCAGTGGGAATAATTCTCTTTTAGTCTTTCAGAGCAGGCAATCAGTCAGACTCCCAGGATCAAGCAAATACATCTCACTTGAATGTATGAAGGAGGTGGGGGTGAGAGGCTTGGCAGCTGTAAAGACAAGAAGCTGCAGTGGCATGGGGAGGGTTTCCGTTCAGGCAGGGGCAAAGGAGAGAGCAAGAAAGCCAAGTGCTACCAGCTACTTTTCGGTGCTGCTGTGGGTTGCAGCACAAGGAGGGAGGTTCAGCCTTTCAGTCTCCATTGTGCGTTTATTTGGCACATTCCTTACTGGTTTTTGAAGGATTGCAGCTTGGGCTAATCTTTGCTTACTTTCAGCATAAAAAATCCCCACAAAACCCAAAACACTGCCCTATTAAAATGGGATGGTAAAGTTGTAACTTTAAAAAGTTATAAAGTTTCAGTTTCACAGCCTCCCCAGTACAATGAAGGAAGAGGGAAGAACCTAAATTAACTCAGGCCATACTGACAAATATTAAAATAGTTGATAAAATACATTCATCATTGTTGTAAAAACTAAATTTTGGCCTGTGTTAAGAGAAAGAAAATTCCAAAGCATATTTCTACAGAAGAGGCCCTGCAGACATTCGAATTCTTCCCATGTTTTATTTTACTGACACATTTTTTAAAAAAAAAGCACAGAATAAGCCTTCTTTTCCACTTTGATGAGACCAGAAGTGTAAACAGAATTATAAAATTTATAAGCGTCTTTTTTTTTTCCACAGGGAAAGAAAGGAATGCATTGAGGGATTTAGCAGTCTTTCCTCATCAATATTGTAAGAAAATGAAATTACTCCTAAAATTCCTATTATATTAAAAAAGGAAGTGTAAGAGAACAATGTGTGGCTGAAGCAGGGAATGGTATAATGCTGTTAAATTAAAATATATGTCAAAGAATTAAATGCATACAATGTGTACGTGGCATATGCCTTAGGCATCTTACATTTGAGGCCATATTAAAATAATAATTTTTATAATAATGAAACTCTTTAAGGTAATGAGACAGTCATCAGGATACCTTCTGGTATTTGTTAGAACACAAATTATGTTGAACTCATATGGCATTAAAATAAATCATTCCCCTTAAACAATTGTAAATAGGTCAGGGACAGAAACAGATTTTCAAGGTGAAAATGCAAGTAAGAAAGGCAATAAATTTTGAGCTTTCAATCCAGAATAAAACAAACACTCAGACAAACTCCCCAAGTCAACAAAGTAAATTTCAATTTCATGGAATGTAAAATGTTTTCCAAAGAAATGTATGAGGTCAGGCCAAGTGAAAATTCCTGTAGAGTATGTCACACATATCCTTTGGATACTAGTGCTCTGAAGATATAAACCAGAACCTCACAAGTCTCAAACTTTTGGGAAGAGGTAGCTTTGCAACTGGTATATGTCAGGCACTTGGGACCAAGAGGTTATTTTTCTATAGAGACTAAAGGCACAGGGGTCTTCTGAGTAGTCACACACTTCCCTGCCAAAGAACCCTCCTCCACTCCCCAAAAAAAACCCAACCAGGACTAGACCTTTAAACTAAAATACGTTGGTTTAGTGTAGCAGGATGCAGATGAAGCATCCCAATTACTGTTCACCAGGGCAAACTTAGGTAACTTCGACAGTTAATTATTTTATGATGGTACTATAAACATCTCTGTGCAGAGCCCGGAGAAAGAATTTTCTAGTTAAAATTGTTTGTACAACCTCCGACAAGCCCAGAGCTCCACCAGAGCCCCGGCTTTGTTAACCTTAGGGGATTTTCCTGACTCCTTGCTGCAGAGGCTGGCTATGCTGCTTCCACTTTCACTCAACACTCAGTAAAAAAAAAAAAAAAAATCAGCTCCTGAAATACAAAAAAAAATATGCTTGTAAAAGCAGAGTTATAAGCTATTTCTGTAATTTGTGGCTTTCAGAGATCACTGGTTAGGTTTTCAAATTTAATTACTTGATTACAATCACATTCTGTTCAAGATGTCACGAACTGCGCTTTTTATTCAGATTACACGAAATAAAGTTATGCTGGAACATGTTCTGGCTTTGCTTTCTTCCATCAGCTGTCATGGAAGTAACAAACACGGTGAATTTAGTAATCACTTAAGTTTGTCTTTTTCATTGAAATCTGGCCATTTCCTGAAAAAGTTCTCACAGATTGGCACCACATCACGTGATTTAAATACGACAGTGACTTCACTATGGTAACACCTCATTTGCATATTTTAACATACAGTTTTCCTTCTTGAGTGGCATTCTCATTAACCTGACATTATAAAAGACTGTCTGTTAAACAATGTAAGCAGTATTTAAATGTAACTGCTATTAATTCCTCTGCTTTATGGGATGGAAAATTTAATGGCTCCCTCTTTTTTCAAGGGTGCACTGGAGATGAATGTTGAAAGTTAGGCTGTTCGTGTTGAGAGATATGCTTTTTTCTTTTTTTTTTTTTCTCCATTTATAGTAATTTGGGTCAGGTATTGACTTCATGTGAAAAATGGTAACACAGGCACAAAGAGAACACATACCCTTCCAAAACTATAGAGGTGAACAGATTTTCAGCATTTTTATATAGAGGTGTGGAGATAACAGAGCTTTTTCTAATTTCAGTTGGGAAAAGATAAACCCCCTGATGAGAAGGACGGCTCTGAGGTACTATTTGGAAATTAGCCTTGCTTTCCTGATTAAAACCAGACCTTCTCTAGGTGCACAGAACTACAGGTTACTGTTTTAAATTTCAAAAGCCAGTCTTGAGCCTTTATTTCTGTCTTCTGTTCTGAAACAGAGGCTTAGCACAAACTTGCGTTCTTCCTTTTTGAAATCTTAAATATCTTTGGTATCTCTAGTACCAATACTTTATGTAGATTCCTATCCCAAGTACATTTTTTTTTGCAACAAGCTAAGATCCAAATAACTTGTTTATCAGAATATTTGTGGTTTAGTTCCTCAAATAGTTATTAAATCATCATCAAATGCAATATATGCCCTCTAGGTTCCCAGCTCTCATAAGATCCTGTTGATATCGTGACGGCATGAATCAGCCAAAGCCAGTAGTACTGCACTAGTGAATAGCATCTGTAGGTTTGACCTGCTGTGACTCTTTCAGAAGTCTGAAAGCTGCTGGGTTCTCCAAAAGCCCAAGTTCTGTAAAATCCTAATAGGGTGTTGGTATTCCACATGCTTGACAAGGCTCTATCCAGCAAATAGCTAATATTTGTAGCCCACCTCTAATTTGTCCCATTGAAAGTGAAAGTATTTTTGAGGTATTTTTTTAAACACTGTTCCAAAGGTTTTATTTCTAAGGCAAGAAAGCTTTTGGCTTAAAGCCAACTTTTGCATAAAAATATTTCTCACCTACCTGTCCAACACAAAGATATCTTTTTACAGTGATAAGTATAGAGACAAAAAGCTGAAAAAACACATTGCTTGGAAAGCAGTCTTAAGCCCGTTTGATTTTCAGTTCTCTGGGTGAATTTCTGGGTTCTTCTGGGTCCAATTAATGTCTTCTTTGCTGTAAAGCAGTAATTTAGACCACCTTAGTATTCTTTTCAGATGATGACTGCTTTTTAAAATCTCAAAACTTCCAAATACATTTTTACAAAATTAAAGGCAAAGATTGTTTTGCAAAAGGACATTTTCCCCCATCCATTATAACAGCCTGATGCATTTTCTTCAAGTTCAATGGGAATTTACTATTGACCTCACTGTGAACAACTCTGCATATTCTGCTGACAAGCGGTGGTGATGCACACCATGTTTACCTTTTCAGGCTCTGAGCTCCCCAAAATTACTAGCAATTATTTGATGGGAAATACCCTGATTTAAGAGAAAGGAAGGCCTGTGGAGGCTTGGGCATTCACCTGTCTTCTCTTCTCTCCCCAGCAATCAGTTCTATTTCCTAATCTAGATCAATCCTATCTTCACAGTCTCTGCATTAATTTTCACCTATTATTTCTGCCTATTCTGCAGCATCCCACTTTGTTCCTACTGTGTATGCTTTCAAAGAAACCATCAGTTTTGTAACTCCATCTGCCTTGTCTATGTTACTACTGGAAAATGCAGTTTTATTCTTTCAGACTGAGGACTACATACCTTGCCTTCCTTTCAAGCTGCAGGAGCAATTTCATTAGGGTACCCCTCACCCACCACCTTCCCTAGATGTAGAACTGTGGGCCAGAAAAAAGAGAGCGAGCAGACCAGCTGGGAATCTGCTTGTGTTTTGGTAGTGGAAATGATGAAGTAAAGTTCTATGGTTCTTAAAGTTTCCTTCTGGGAAAGATGTCAGGTTGCTGATGTGATAGAAAGAGAGAAGTCTCTGTTTATTAGGTGGTTGCCCATAACCCAAAAGCTGGAAAAGCAACAGACAGACAGTCATAGTTTTTTTTTTCCCCTGGCTATTCCAGCTAGGAAAGCACTTCTGGGAGATTGTTATTTCCCACTGAAGCATCCTGACTCTTACCCCACTGTGATATTGAGTAATACTGGTATAGTTTTTCTTTATAAAGTGCTTTTTTACTGAAGAAGTGTTGAATAAGGTCTGGGAAACCAATTGTTTAATTTGGCCAAACCTATAAAAGTCTTCCAAGCCTACAAAGCTTTATGTGCAAATTGACAATCTGCAAAGCAGCCACCTTGACTTTAGAAGAAACAAAGTCACGCTTACATATTTCTGATCACTGAATCTTAGAGGCAAGTTATGCAACAGCCAGAGGAAGAGAAGAAGTTGAACACCCATGCATAGGCAACCTAACCTATAAGTTAATAAACGAGCAGCATATTTTTTTTTTATCTGTCGACTGAAGCGAGAGATGGAAAGTAATGCCAAGCAGCAGCTATTATAGCATTGTGCATATGACATTGAAGTTCAGGATCAGTTGTTTCCATTATAAACCCCATTTTTCAGGGATTATAACTTGTCTGCCTTAAATCATATCTAGCTGAAACTGGCATGCAACTTGTCAGGACAGCTATAGGAGATTTTTTTACCATTTAATTTGTTAAAAAAAAATCCTTACATCATTTAACCCATTTGCCTTTTTAGTGCAGTTAAAAGCTTTTTAGTCATTACAGAAGCTTCAGGGGAACAGAAAAGTTCTAAGACATAGGGAAATACCAAAACTTTTTATGCAGTGTATCCTGGACTCTAGGAGAACTGAGGCTATGAATTAAAAATTTGCAGCTCAAGTCAACTCTGCGCTTGTTAAGGTGGTGTTAAGCTGTGTCTTCAGCCATATAGACAGATAAAAAATCATTTCTCACTAGTGTTTTTTCTCTCTGTTTGTCCATGACGTAAAATCTAGTTAGTGAGTTACCTGACGCAAGAAGCGTAGAGATGTCTTTAGCGCTGAGATCAGTAGAACTCAGATCCCTGCATTGTTGTGCCACAGGGAAAACAAGAGATGACTATATTCTTTTCTTAGATCTATGAGAATGTAGACACAACACCTAGCAAGAGAAGAGCAGCAGGGGAAAATAAAGGGAAAAAAAGGAAGAAACACAGTTTTCATGAAATATGGCATATCAACTCAGAACACTTATTCCAGGCCTGTGTGAAGGAGGAAGGACAGGGAAACCGCAATTACAGTCACAACTCCCAAGTACTGGTACCGTTGAGAATGAATACCTCTTCTTCTGCTCCTTCCTGATGGTTCTGCTGCAAGTATCCTCTCACTTAAGTGCATTTGAGGTACTCTTCTGAGGCCTCATGAAGCTGCCACAGCCTCTTCCACACATGGCACCCCTTCCAGGTAAACAGATATATTATGGACACCAAGGTGGGGAACTATCTCCTCACACCCATCTTTACACAGCCTCCATATTTCTATGTGATGAATGAAGACTTTGGTACATCAGAGACAAAGTCAGGAGGTGTTTACAACATCTGGACTATCTATCTGATCTTTCACATCTTGAAAGAAATTTGTGAAGAATATAGTGGTAAGACTATGACCTACAGGAAATTTAGGTTTTGAGTGAACATCACAGCACTGCGTTTCCTGCTACATTAAAAAACATTTTGTGAAATTCACAGTTTGGATACCAATTGCCTAAAGTTATCTGAATCTACAGCTCCCATGAGAAGGAGATATCATCAAGTGAGGTGGAAAAGGGTCTCATTTCTTTGTTGCTGCTACTCTTCTGATTTTGCCTTTCCAGGAGGGAAGATTAGACTCTTGCTGGAGTCTCTTCATGGAGAGTGTACCAGCCATTGACTCAAGCCATCGTCAAGCTTCCTCCCTAGCTCAATGCATACTTAACATATTTTCCATCTCCAACAAGAAGTAACAGGGAAGCTTCATTTCTGACTGTCCAACAGAAGCAAGTCTCTGAAAAAGCCAGTGCAAGTGGAGACAAGCGATGTCTTATTCAGATCAGGGATTTGACCCAAGATCTCTTCCCCTCAGATAACTATCATAAGAAACGGACTTCAGAGCATTTAAAATTAGGACAGCTACAACATTTCCTGCTGGAGGTGAGTCATAATACACAATATATCTATATGTTAATTGAACCCATGAGCAAATAGGTTAGCATGACTCCTTAACCTCGTAACTGAGATCCCCACCTGGGAGTTTAACTGTTTATGCTGAATTATCATGTCAGTAGGAAAAGTTGAGAGCAGCTGACCTAGGATATGCTGTAACTAGAGGGTAAGAACATGTTTTTGGTAAGTCTGAGAATGATATTTTTGGTTTCATATCCTCAAAATTAAAATCTTTCTAGTGGAACAAACATTCAATGTGATGCCACATTGTTTTTCCTCCTTTTTGTGCCTCTAGTCCTTTGTTTTATTCATTTTTTTAAAAAATTGCCAGGGGATAAAAAGATTCATTTTTTTTGTTAAAGGAGATCTGTTTTCAGTACAGCGCTGGTGTTTTATTTAGGATTTCTTTGTTTGCTTTTTTGGTTTATTGGGTTTTTTTGAGAGAGAGCGGAAAAAAAGGAAAAAGAAAAATGTATCCGTCTAGTTACTGATTTTATTCAGTGAAACATACTTTAATATACTTAGGAATATTTTCACACTTCCACTTGGAAGGTAAAATCTATTCTCCAGCTGTAGGCATCATGCAAGCATTTTGCCTGTGTTGTTAGAATGGGGTAGGTTTCTGCTGAGCTTTAAGTGTTTTCATTGGGGTTTACTAGACCATAAGCCATTTTGATTCTTTTAAAAAGGAAGATTTCAATTTCTGTCAGGAAAGATATATTTTATTTTTATGAAATTTAAAAAAATAACCCTGACACCTTTTGAGGGAGAGAAAATTATGGTAGTTGGCAATTATTCTGTATGTGTGTAAAAACTTGTATAGAAGTAACTTATCATAGATAGAAGAACGATACAGAAGAGAGCTGTAATTTTAGTTTATAAAACTAGACACATGTTATATAAGAGAGCCCACTCGAGATCCCTGGGGGAATCTAGACACACAATTAGAGGTAAACACAAAAAACATCCCCGAGGAAAAACGTAATAATAAAAAAGTATTTTTTGTAATAAAGAACTATATTAAAAAAAAGTTGAGCATTGTATAATAAATGCACAGAACCCAAGGCAAAAAACATGCAGTCAGTCTTCCAAATGATCTTTATGAGGGTTAAGGGACAGTTGGTGATTTCAAGAGAGACCTTGCAGAGCGAGGTACATACAGTCTCATTATACAGCACTCTCTGGGCAATAATGTCAGCAGTAGGGAGAGGGTAGATAGAAAGACTATCATTTGGCTTGTCATACATAACTAATAAAGCAGAACTGGAGACTAGTTGTCACTGCTGGTTCATATGGGGCCAATTTCTGGCAACAGATGACTATGGGCACCTGCCAATAACCCCAGGCAGAGAAGTGAGAGCCGGCATCTTCTGCCGGCTCTCCAAGCTGGAGCAGCTGTGATGTTAACCCACTGTGACATGCCAAGGAGGAACATCCCAAGATGTTGCTGAGACCTGCCAAGTTTCTCTCCTCATCTCCCTTGTATGTATGTATATCTCTCAGCAAACAGCAGCCTTAATCCACTTTTCAAGTTTGCACTGAAGGCACTTGCAGCCTTCTCTGTATGAAATGATTTGAGGGAAACATGATCAGTATGCATCCAAGGGAAATTTCAGAATTAGAAAGCTTAATAGAGAAACGCATTCTCTTCATGTTAATTTTAATAATGAGAAGAGCCATCAATATTACTAGACCAGTGTGAGCAGAATTTAACTTTTTCTTCCACTAGTCAATCAAAAGAAAAGGGTGGCTGCGAAAACTGGCTTCACAATTCAAAGTTCTTGTTTTATAGCTGTGTGTGACATTGTAGTCCTTATAAGCAAAATACCCTCTGAGATTGATGGGTATGTCTGCCTTAGGAGTGCAGAAACAAAACCAGTGAATTTCATATTTAGTAGGCCTCAAGTCTGACACATTTTGTAATTGCAGGGGAAATGTATCTATCAGATAACTCTCTAAATTACATAGCCAACAAACCATCATTTCAGGACTCCAGGATTTTTAATCATAGTAAAAACTATACCGAGTGGCCATGTATATTATTAATTTACAGATAGAACTAGATGGAAGATGCAACATTTGGTTGTAATCTGTTTATGGAGACAGTCAGGCAATTATATCAGACAAGGGAACTCACTTTGCAGAGTAAGATTTAGTGATTAGCCATGGTGCCCTCATTTTCTCTTTAAGCCTATAAAATTCAGTCATCTGAAATCTATCTAGTGTATTGAACATGCCATTCAGATACCTGTGCATTATTTTGAGATCTAATTCCTGTAGCCATGAGCTGCAGAAGTATTGTGTGATTGAGTAACCTCTTATAGAACGGGTCCCTAAAGTAGGCTGAGAAAAACTATTAATATTTTTAGTTCATCACTTTCCTCTCTAAAGATGATTTCTGAAAGTTATTCAGGCTGATTCTTGCCTAACTGGTTATCTACTACACCCAATACAGATATTTTTCAGAAATGTTGTTACATCCCATGCCCATAAAACATACAGTATGTGTAGCATATATATACTGTAATTAAAAAGAGACACTTCTGTTGATAAAAAGGTAGTTGTTCCCAAATAAGTGTAAAGACTGTCTTCTCCACCAATTAAGCATCCGCAGAATATGGGCTTTAATAGTTCTCTCGGGGAATTTGTCTTTTGTATCTATGATAAATACATGATTATAAGGACAAATTACATGAGCAGCAATAATTTCCTAGTAATGTGATCATTAAAAGCCTTCACAATTGCAATACATCAATATTAATTGGGGACAGATGATCATTTTACTGACATGTTCAAGTCATTATCCATATTTCAGTACTTTATGAATACCTGAATAGTCTTAATGACGTGATTTTTTTAAGATCCTTTCTTCAGTGGTCCTAACATGATTGTTTATCTAAAAATTATGAAAAAAGGGGAGAATGAATTACAAGTAGTGCAGGTAGTGGTGGGCTAAAAGTAGGTAAGATTCAGCAAAATTTCATTTATTTTCAGATATAAGAACAATTTATCACAACTATTGTGGAGAAACAGCAGAATAAACACTGCCTGCTGGGCCTGGGTCGTGTTAAATCCATGGTAAATGTTTACTGATGTGGAGGACACTGTCACTCACAGCTGTTGAGGGTAAGTGGTCTACTATGGCCACCTGCTGAATCATATTCCTTAATAATATTAATCACCCTAGCTCTCTGCTTCAAAGACCATTTCTCATGTGGGCAGTGAACGCTGTTTCTCTGTTCGGATAGGTCAGTTCTTTTAGTTCCATCCCCTGTGACTGTGGACTGGTAAATAATTGTATTACCTACCATGGATAAGCTGTTGAAAAAGCCACACTAACTTGCAGATAACATTTGCAGGAAGAATGATAAATGTTATGTGATAATCTCCTGAAAGCTGAACTGAAATGACAGAATATAACTGCAGATTACATTTTGTGTCTGAAAGGGTATTAGACACCCACAACTCCCACTCATGGAGATGTGAATGTCAGGTGTTAGTCAGTAAAGTATTTGATCTGTTCCATGATATCATACCTGCTGATTTCTCTTCCACTATAGACTCATGTCATGATTTTGATACAAACCAAAGATTGTCCTGACTCTGTGCAGTTATTTGTAACTACAGAAGAAAGATATAAATACAATAGCTAAGGGTTGTGAATAAACATATAAATTATGTTTTGCATAAGGGTAACTGGACACATTAATCACATTTATACACTCATTAAAAAAGCTTGAAGAGTTAATTTTCATTGGAGTTGTTTAATAAGATACTAGGTGTCATCATTAGGGCTGCTATCAAGAACATTTGTCTTGCCTAAGCAGAAGTTAGTAGCTATAAAAAAGTAACTTTTGCAATCTAGACTCCACTGTGATCATACAGTCCCTTAGTGCCCTCCTTCCAGTAACCATGACTGTCAAGGTGAGTTATCCTGACATAAAAATAACCAACAGAGCTAACAAAAACACACCTATAAGTGCATGCACACAATTATATACATGCTAACTTGTAATATTAGAAAAAATCCTACATTAGTATGCTGCTACAGTAATGAAATTGAACATTCAAATGTAGAACAGGTGTAATGTGGTTACTTGTTTAACTCTGAATTGCAAAATAGTGTATCTTAAAGAATGGGATATTTAAATGCATAAAACAAGTTTTATTTTAACATTAAGATTTTACAGTGAAATTTTAATTAACATTCTTTACAGGTAAATATAAGTAAGTCTAGGATTCACACAGCAAAGCTAAACATATTTTTGTTACTGTGATATATCCATTCTTCACGGAAGACATCACAGGGTGACACTGTAGGATTATGCTTAAATCTGTGGAGCTAGCTAATGGGTGTGGGCAAGAGGAGAGCTGTCCAAATAGTATAGAAAAGAAAATCAGTTGGGATTAGCACTAAGTTAAAATGGTGTTTTTTTCTATAAATTAAATTCAAAGATTGGTTTTGGTTTTGAGAGTAACTATTTTGGTGTTATTTTCAAAATTTTGACATAAGATGCAGGCAAAGGGATTTCTGAAGTCTATTTAATTTGCTCATCTTGTGTCTGGAATACCTTGGTTCAGTTTCTTCCTCTACTTGAGGACTCTTGAATTCACTGCTCTCATCAAAGTCTTTTAATGGTCAGGCTATTAAGCATTGCAAAATCTCATCATTTATCTTTCCTTTTGATGCTGTTCCATTTTCTATAGAATATTTTTATAGAAAAAAAATATTCCTTTGTTTAGCGATTGGGACATTTCCTGATGATTTAAATAGGTCAGATGAAGTAGAAAACCTCCAGGAGAGCCAGAGAAAGATACACGTCTCCAGAGTCAGTGATGAAGCCATTCATGTGGGAAAAAGGAATTCTTGGTCCAACAGCAACAGCTGCACGATTTATTCAATCTGCCTCTTTTAACTGATTCTCTCACAGCTTTGGTAGGACTTTGAACATATGAATTATCTGGTTTTGAAAATTATGCCCTTTTTGTATGTGGGAAATATAATAAGTGGTTCTTGCTATCTTTCGTATACAGTGCACTAACTGGATAATCACTAGTGGTCAAAATTTTTAAATGGTATATCAGAGGTCTAAACTGATGTTCTTTAGAGTAATGGAACTATTATATTAAAAAAAGAATATGTAATTTCTCAACTATTAGGAACATTAGTGTATTGGGTATTTACTATGGCAGAATATTTCTACATTTTATTAATTTAACTAAGAAGATGCCAAGAACTACAAAAGTATGAACATAGCCTGATATTATTCATACAAGATGTAATTTTATTAAACCATGCAAGTAATTACAGTTATGCTGTGAAGAACAAAAATAGCAGATAGAAAACACTGACTCCAAGAGCTCAATACATCCATAACATAATCTGATGTAAAACTAGAACTCCAAAATAAGTTCTCATGGTACATTCCATGAGCTGGTAAAACTTAATTACTAACTTGTTCGGTGGTTATCACGTGGTATTAGCAAGAGCTGAACATTTCACATGCAATAAAACACAACATTCAGCTTTGCCATCTGATCTTTTCTTTGTGAAAGCAGAGGACATGAATTGTGTGTTTGATTTTTTTTTGTCTACGGGAAATACAAGTGAGAACATGGAGAAAATAATTTTGCAAGTAATGTAAACCTTGCTTGATTTAATCTTCGGACGGGAAAATGTAACGGTGGCATTAAAATTATCTTTTTTTCTCTTTTTCTTTTTTCTCCAATTTATGTGACGTAAATGTAGTTCATTTCTCAGGAAATCAATAACAGACTAACTTTCCTGGGCCAAATTGGATATCTCTAGAATATCCTATCTTCTCCTTCCCTCTCTTATGTTCCAGTTTGGTGGTAGGAGATGTACACTCATCATCATACAGACTGCTCAATACTGGGAGCTCACAAGTTGTGGTCTGTTAATGGACACTAAGCCAAGCCTGTTAGCTGCTAAACCAAGTAACTTTATAGGCAGTAGATTGTTATTGTTATTTTGCCAAAAATAAAAATGAGGGAAAGAAAGCATGGTCAAACTAAACATAATTCAAATAGTTATGATGACATGGTATCACTTCCGGAGCTGGTCATGGCTTGCCATTGTTCAAATTTCTCAGCTTCTATTCCTCTTATTAGACACTCATTGAAGTGAAATTTGGAGAAAGTGAGGCTTTTTAGATCTCTCATCATACTGTGATCCACAAAATCAAAAAAAACCCACACTACCAAAAAAATTTGATTTTATTATTTTTTTAATTCAAGAAGTAAAGATAGTTTTGCAGTATTTTGGATACAATGTTTTCCTAATTAAAACTACCATCCAATGCCATAAATGTAGTGTCTATCAGTTACCTACTTTTTCCAGCTTCTATATCTGTATAAGTGCAAACAATTAATAAATAAAACACCCTTAGGGATCCAAAAGGATGTTGCTTCTGTAGGAGTTCTTATAAGGAGCACACATACTGCATGTTGATAGGATTATTTGAAAACTGCATGCGTCCTCCTCTCAATCTGAAAGTACGAAACTCTGCCAAAAAAAGAGCTTTTCCACCATGGATGTCTCTATAGGATACAGCCACAGATAACTAGTTCCTGGTAAGAGGAATAGCTGCCTCCTGTGTCAGTCAGAATGTAATTATATTCAATACTATTGAAATCTCTTTCTCCCAGGATAGTGCCATGATTGGCTGGTATTGTGCATACTTCACTTGCTAATAACAATAAGTTCACGTGGAGTGTGGTGTCAACGATTTGATCTTGAGTATCTAGACTAGGAGCTTAAAGCAATGAGAATCAGTTAACATAGGAGGGGCTTGGATGCTTGCTTCACTCTGCAGTTCATGTGCTACCTAGAGTGACCCCAGCTGCAGAGCCATCCTGCTCAGCTATGCTGAAATCTCTGGAAGGAAGCTGCTGTTAATTCAAGGCATGCAAATCTGCTCCAAATCACACCATGCTGTTTAGATGCTGTCCCAACTTGTCTTTATGACTTCATTGCCTTTTTATCTCGTTCTCTTCTTTCTGGTCCTGGCTACCTAGGAGTCTTCCAGTTTTCTAGTCTGAAAGAGTGACAGGAAACTTTGTTGTAACAACATGTTCAGAACACTGCTAGAGAAGTCCTCTGCTAAATTCCTGAGAAAGCAGTATTTTTCCAGTTACCAGTCTGGTACGTCTGTTCTGAAAGATGACATGGCAGTGTCTGACACAACTGGAGCTTTCTGGATGGCTGTTAAATTTCATATCTATTACCAAAATTTCAAATAAATTCCAAGTTGAAGAGGATTGCAAGGAATTCCAGGCAGCTGTGTAAACTCAGAAGCAAAAAAAAAAGGAATATTATGGAATACATTTCCCTTGCACAAATACACTATATTACACCATGACAGATACACTCAAGGCTCTTTCCATTAAAGATCTCTGAACTGGGATGTTGCCCTGACAAATCAGGCTGCAGCATCACTGTGGGAAGCCCCCTGGTGATCCCTGTAGAGAGCGCAGCAGTGAGTCAGAATGACAGTGGGAGAGTTTCACAGAGAGTCAACCCAGCAGCTCTCTTCCACAAAGCATCAAGACATGACATCACTTACATTCCTTTTAAATTTCTTCATGAGTAAAATGGGAATAGTGCACAATTCCAGAGACAGAGCGAAGGTGGTGAGAATGTCCTTCTTACGGCTTCTACACTTCATGCTGCAAAAAAGATTTTTTTTTTTTTACCCAATTGGTGGTCTTACCCTCAGTAGTCACACTATTTTTTGCATGATTCAATTAAAGCCCTATGAAGATACAATTCAAAATGAACACACTGTGATTTTTTTTCAAACTAATGTGAAAGGTGATAAAGAGAGCTTCCTATTTTACAGTTAGCATGCAGAAAAATCCTGTTATCCTCAGAATCGTAGGTATGTCTAAGTTCACCACAGCTGCACATCACTTGCACCAAAATTGGCAAGTGCACAGACAGGATGCCTGCAGTCTTTCTAAATGATAACTTCTCAATCAAATCCCTACCTCACCTTTTTTTGGGATGTGCTGAATATTTATCAAAATTTTAAATATATTAGAAAAGTTTAATTACACAATCTAGGACTGTCACATTACCTTTCTTTAAAAAAATCCATATTGCTAAACATTCGATTCTGCAGTATGGTCATGCTTTCATTCTTAGTATTATCTTCTGCTGTTCTACTGTTCTCCTAAACACTTTGATTTTTGATTTTATGTAGGGTATACCTCCACTTTTTTGAGACATTGATTATGTCTCACTTCAAAGCTTAGAAGTAACAGGTCTGCTTGAGGCTGGGAGTATTTGTCTTTATGTAACCAGTTCAGTAGACATTTTCACCTGATTTTCAAGAAATGTATTCACATATATATATATATATGCACTTATACACAGACACACATATGTATAAATATAAATATACCTTTATACATATCCATACTTGATTAAGACAGTTGGCCTATCTGAAAAAAATCCCATTCACAAGACATATATTTTGTCCCATCAAGTAAACAGAAGACACTGGGTTGTTGGATTTTTTTTTTATTTTTTTTTTCCACGCTACACAATTTCTGAGTGACTGTGCCAGTGAAGACTAAGTTCTTTCAATACTGGTATCTTCTGTCTTTAAGGTTGTGGGGTAGTTGGAATCTTCTGCACATCACTAGTCATGTCCGCAAAGAGGAATGCGCTCCTGGTCAACTGTTGTCCTAGGACTTTTCTTTAGTTTTCGCCTACAGAACACTTGTTTAGAGATCTGTGGAAGAGTAAAGTATTTTTGTTAACATTTTAGTTTGTCTGGTCAGTAGCTCTGCTCCCTCATTTTGATGCTTTTTCTTGAGTTCTCCAGAGAGACTTTGATCACTGGCAAAATTGCTTTTTCATGACCTCATTTAATATGCAGAATAAGCTTCACTGCCAGGTGCCATGGTTTTCCTTCACTGAGATTTCCCTAAGGACATCCTGGCTTTTGTGTAAATCTGCTTATGACTCCTTTGTTCTTCAAAATCTAGGCAGTGCTGAGACTCCCGATTCTGCATTTGAAAATGTTCTTTCTGTGATTTTTTCTTTTTTGCTTTTCTTTCACCGAGACCCAGGCCAACCCCTTTCCTGTGTCTGCACATACTTGAAATGAGGTTTCACTGGCTGTCTTCCACAGCCATACTCTGAACGCTGGGGCTTCCCAGAACAATTTTCTTCCACTCAGATTTTGCCTCTCCCCTTTTATTCTGGGTCTTTTAATTACATACATCTAAATGAAAAACTGTTCTTGTACTGCATTTCTTGCTGTCTCTTTCTCTTGTGGACCTATTGCACATTGTATTGTATACAGATATATATTATAGTTTATTCTGTGTGGTTGAAAATTTCTGAAGTAAATTTCAGTCTTCTTCAAAGTTATAACTAGTCTTTTGTCTCTCATGTACTCTGCTGAAGCTGTCATAACATAGACCGCAGCACTAGCTACACGGAGAATTAGACAGTTGTGCGAAGCTGCTTGCTCAGGTCTCCAAAGTCTGAAAGTCATGGTTAGGTTACCAAGCACGGCTGAACTGTACACAAGGACACTGGTGTTACCTCAGGCATCTGTAGTGTATGTGATGGTTTCTCTAGGCAGGCATGCACCATGGCTCAGATTTACTTAACTAATAATTGGTAATGTTATATTTTCTCTCATAAAGCAGAAAATATATGTCCCAAAATATTTATCCTCATATCTGAGGCACTAAGCAAAAGTGTTTTCTTTTTGCAGTTACTCTGTGCTACTGAAAATACCATTGGTAGTAATGTAATCCACAGATAAGGTATGGATTTTGTACTTGTCTCCCAACACCACCTCAGCCCCAAGAAGACTTAATTATATAATACAGGAAGTAAAATTTTGAAAACTTAAGTGAAGGATTTGCCTTTATGTGTTAATTCACTTTGAATCAGCAAGTCTTATATTGTCAGGTATATTAAATCTGTTGATTCCATCTGTTTCAATTCATTAGACCATTGTCTGCACAATTGTAGCTTCATTAATAAACGAATTATGTTCAGTAAGTTTGCATTCCGGAAGTAAATGGATTAAAGCACTTGTACACTATCCTAAAAATAGATACTCTCAGGTACACAAAGTGAGTAAACCTCTCTCTCTAAAAGAACTATTGTAATGAAAAAATTGGTGTTACAGGAGTAGAATGTTACATTATCAAAATCATCCCCCTGACCTACCCAATCTAAGGAATCTCTAGGAAATGGTAAGTGCATTCTACAAGGTAAAGTCTTGATCGTTTTAGGACAAGACAGATAAGAAACCATAATGTAACAATTTATGGGTCATACAACATCGAGTGAACTTTCCCAGAGACTCCTGCAGGCATTAGCACAGTACAGTTCACAGGATGCAGCCAGATCCTCAGCAAAGTATGAGCTCACTGATCACTGTCCGAGTCAGGCTTTGGTCCATGAAAGGGTTCTCAGTCCTACAAAAGAAGGCAGAGCTCAAAGCACGAAGAGCTTGAGTCTCAGTGATCCTTAGCATTTTTACATGATCCAGAATTTTTCTGAGGGTAGGAAGAAAGCAGTAAATACCACAGCAGCGTTTTGGTGCAGTGTAATATTTAGGCTACATCCCGTAAGGTTTGCATGATGACCATTAGGCTAGCTGGGACGCAGGCTGTGGGTCTCCGGAGTTAAGATCGTGCAAGGTTGCAGTTTGAACTAAACCAGCTTCATGGGCTCTGTCGCAATCTCTGTACCCTCAGTAGCATGGTCCCAGGGGAGCTGTGTAATACCAGTGAGTTACATGTTTGCACCTTTTGAAGGTTACTGCTAGGGACTCTGTGTCAAAAGCAGAATACTAACGCTTTTCATTATACATCCTTCAGGTTCAGCACATGTCAGGGAAAGAACTGCCTTGTACTTGTGAATACATCTGCCTGCAGGTGCCAGAGGTTTCCAACAGGAAGAGCAAGTGAAGGAAAAAATGTGTTTTGACCTAGTGCAGTTTCATGAGAAGGACATAACACTGAGGTGTGAAAATAAGGGCAGGCTGATTCTCCATCACAGCAGTGAGAAGGAGAACAGCACAGAAAAAAAGAAAAGGAGATTAACTGGGTTGGTTCCTAATAAATATCATGCAATTTATAGTTCACAGTCTTTCAAACAGAAAGGATTTTGCTAGAGAACAGGTCTCTGGGTTGTTGCATTTTTTTTTTTTTTTTATTTCTTTGTGATGCTACATCTTCCAGACTATCCCTTCCTTTAGCTGTTTGTTTCTTCCTTTTAAAATTAGCCTACATTATTCCATTAAGGTTCAGAAAACCAGACAAATAAAGATAAACACATAGCAAGTCCTGAACTAACCTTTAGTGGTTTAAAAAGAGAGAATGAGTCAATTTCTCTAAAGCAGGCTTTTTCCTTTTCTCTTCCTGCCCACCTCACCACCCCACCCCCCCCCCAAAAAAAAAGCTACTTCCATTACTATCTTATTCTTAAAAGCAATCCCTGAGGGTGTGGAAAGCCAACCCCACATCAGGAAGAGGTGAGTAAATATACATAAATACTATTTTCATTTTATAAAAAATCACGTAAGGCTCTGGGTCTTCAGTAGTTCCACACCCTTGTCTTCTCACTACACATTTGCCCCCTAAATCTTAATATGCATGAACGTGTAGGGGTAGGGAATCTGATGAATCAGAGAGATCTTCTGCATAGATTAACTGTGTCCTGCACTGTCCACAGTTAGCAGATCCACCATAAATCTTCAATGGTCAGGAACATCTACTAGTGTGGAAGAAAAGAATGGTGAGGGATTCATGATAACTGAGCAGCCAAGATTTTTGTAAAGGTAAAAGCATATGTGTGTGTGTATATATATATATGTATATATATAAATTGTCATTCTTTTGCATTTTTAGACAAAGGATAAATTCAAACCTGGGAAAAAAATGTCATTTTACTTTTCCATGTTCCTAGTAGGGAAAGAAACTGCTTCTAAATCAGTCTGAAAAAAATAATCAGGTAAAATGAGAAAGGAGGTCATCATCTCTGCAAACCAAAATTAAGCTGTCACAATCAAAGTTAAAACTGATGTGATATCTCTGTAAGACGACTGACGAATTTTTCGCCTGTAGTGGCAAATCAAGCTAGCAGAACAATAGTATGCGCCAGGTGTCGACTGAATGAATAGGGCCACATACTTATTTTTTCTTTTTTTTTTTTTTTTCCAAAAGATGTTAGCTAAAAGCATTCTTGTTTTCCACATCTCCAGCAGCTCTTTTCTGTGTAATATTTTCACAATTTGGCTATCATGGAGAGTTGTTTAATATGGGATTGTCTCACTGGTCTGATTCACATTCCACTCCCACAGCCTGTAATGTGCTCATGTCCTCACCTTTGCAACCATGAGGGCAGATTTGACCAGAAGATGACCAGAGGCTCTCTGCAACCTAATTTATTCTGTGGTAGAATTCCAGAGAACTTCTATAATAGACTCAATTCTTCTTCCCGGGTTCATCTAGTCACTCTGGATAGAAAGTAGCTGAAGTAATTCTGCTTTACACTCATGAAATCCTAGCAGGAGAAGAGGGTAAGCTATGAAAAGCAAGGTGATACAAACAATATGGCTATTTGGAGTTTAGTACTGTTCTAATAATAAACCTAAAAATATGGCTTAGCCTGTATTTTCTTCAAGTTTGTTGAATTTCTCTTTATCTGGATTTTTAAGTCATAGTAAGGATGCAGTGCTGCTATTGCTACCAAAGATCCTATAGGGTATATAATGAAATTCTCATTTTCTGCAAAATACTTTGTGACATTTTTATAAAGTAAATCAGTGAAAAGTCCACTTCAGAAATGCTCAGATGCTTGGGATATTTTACCAGTAGCCATGGAAAAAAAAGCTACAAAATGTTGTAACAGTCCTGTAGAAATATCAGATAATACTTTAATGATGTGCATATTTTCTTGTAATTGGCTACCTTTGGCTTTTCTGTGTAATATAGGCATATGAATATATTTCAGTCAATCTAAACCCTGTTTCTTTTTTTTTCCAGTTTTAATTTAGTCAGCTTCAGTGACACTTTATTAACTCTCATGTACATCATAGTGCTTCTGTCATTTATATATATTTATAGAAGTCACTGACAAGAATGATATCATGGATCAGAAATGCATTTATATATTTCTTGTCCATTAACAATAATGACAACAGACAAATGTCATTAATTAATAAAAGTCCAAGCAAGCCTCTTACAAATCTGTGTCAGCATATTTACTTGGAAACAAATATATTTTTTCACAGTTGCACATAATAATTTTAATGTAGTATTTGTTAATCTTGTTCAATGGACATGATTTCAAGAACCAGTATTGACAGTAGCAGTGTATGAGGCTATCAGAAAGCAGTTGATAATGAGCTCTGACACAGGGAAGATGAAATTTTTGCTTTAAGATGAGCAATTAAGGTGTTGGAAATCACAAGTGCTAGGATAATGTGTGACATATAATGAAGGAAAAATACTTCTAGCTTTGAATCACCTGCTGGTCTTTGTAAAATACATGATTAAATGATAGTGATGTTATAAAAAATAGAAATTGTCTTTAAAAAAATTAGAGAACTAGGAAAATACAGTTTATTCTTCAACACCAATGATATGAATAGTGTAGGGAGTGTCTAGCTAGTGTACCACCCTGGTGTGTAGGACATATGATGCACTTTACTCTGAGGAGATCAATTTATTATTACTGACACTGCATGTATTTTTCACATTTTTATCTACATCACATGGAAGAAGTGAGATATATGTAGTACAGATAAGAGAGATAAGTGAGATAAAAACATTACTCACTTAAAAAAAATAACCACAACATGTTTATAGTCCTTTGCAGCTACATACAGATGTAACTGAGTGCATAATAGCTATGCTAAAAGGGAAAACCACTGAAAGAAATTATTTAAATACCTGTCTCTTTCAAAAGTAACAGTCCAAAAAAGGAGGTTAGCAATCTGTCAGTATTTATAGGATTATGTGTGTGTACACAATGGTTGAGAATACTGACAAGACAAGCTGTGTGACACTGAGAAGACAAAAATATAATTCAAAACTAATATAAGACTACATAGAAAATCAATTTAAAAAGACACATCAGTTCCAAGAGAAGCTGAAGAGACTACACTAGTACGGAGAGTGATTTTATGAAAGAAGGGCTTTGCAAATGCATTATTTTAAGGAAGAAGGAACTGAGTGACAGACAATTTGCAAGCAAGAAATCTGCGTTTGTTTCATGAAAAGAATGAAGGCATGGAGTTGGAATTAAAGACTAGAAGTTAGAGGAAAGGCAGGGGAGGGAACACAGAGACAAAGTTTCATGAAAAATTTCACAGCATTCTGAATGCAAGAATGAACCAACTAAATCCTTGGAGGTGAAACATGAGAATTTGAGTTTGAAGTGTTAAAAGACTGGAACAAAAGAAATGGATAGCTTAAAGCCGTGATCCTCAGACTAAAAGCCCCTTTTAAAGCAAACAGGCTGCTGAAGAAGGAAGGTGCAACTTCATTGCACACTGTATAGCTCCCTCTCCATGGTGAGCTGGAGCCTGTGAGCCCTTAATAGTCTGAAGAGACTTACTCCATCTTTCCTCACTCCAAGGGCCTGAACAACATGATACCCACATGCTCTCAACTCCAGTGGTGAGATCATGACTTGGAAAGAGCTTCTGACCCTCTGTTTTTGGGGCCTCCTAGAAGAGCGTTATGGAGGGTCTTGACTGCACTGGCTTTGCAGTGTGACTCGGTAAATTAGTACAATAGAAAGTGGGGAAAGATGTAAGAAAGGAAAAAATAATAAAAACTGTACTGGGAGACCACAGGTCAAAGATACAGCTATAGGAAATGTTTGTGTCTTAATTCTGATGCGTAACAATGTCACTAGCAAGGGTATTTGTGCCCCACAAGGTAACTGAAATTCAGATTTTTGGTGCAAGATGTACTGAATGTGATAGTGAATTCACATAGCTCTTGCAAGAAGGTTAATGGAATTATTGGCACTGTGTCTAAAGAGAAATAAAAGGATGTGAGGGAGCTCAAAATGGCCTGGGATTGATTTTGATATTGATTCATGGTGAAGGAATTCACATGAGTAATGAGAACTGTTTAGAAATATTTGGCTCTTGATATATCTGCTATAAAGTTATGCTATAAATGAAGCAGATGTTAAAAGAAATAAGATATAAGAACACAAGTAGAAAAGAAGACAGCACACTGCTAAGTATAACGCATATGCATGCATTCATTAGGAATGGGAGAAAAGAAAAATGGAATACTGTGGAGGCAGGAGACGATTGCTACGTATGCATTGGGACTAGAGTGGCAGTACATGCCCCTGTTGAGTCTTGGGATGACTTTATCTTGGAATTACCTGGTAAAGATACAAAATAGGATCACATTAATTTCATTTCTGTTTAGTTTCTTTTTCAAAGAGCTAGTGGTGATAGATTTTAAGCAGTAGTGTTGTATAAAATCATATCACAGGTATCAGATGAATATTCTATAGATAGAGTAATGACTGTGATGATAGAAAGACCATGTGAGAGGTTTCCAGTAGATTTTAATTACCTCTGCCAAGGGCTATATGAATAACAGATAACTGGTTCAGCTCGGACCAGATTGTAGATGCATGTCCTACCCACCAAACAGGGTGTGCTCCCACATCACTGGGGGAAACGGTTCCAGTTTGTACAAAAGACTTGAATAGATGTTGTGAAAGGAAGCACAAGAAGATGAAGGAGAACAGACCTAGGTCATTCTTTTGAGATACTTAACACACTTAACTGTTAGTCCCATTCCAGTAAATGTTCAAATATTTCATGGAAAAGTACCTTGAATTTGTAAGGGCACATTAGTCAAGGTTGAGCCTCATAGCAGAAGCATTGACAAAGAGTTTCAAGACAGGAGCTGGTTTCCTGAGAAGAGCTGAAGAAGGCACATGTCTGTCCACGCCTCGCTGTATTGATGTGACATTGTTAATAGTTTGATATAACCTTTTTTTTTTGGGATGGGGGGGTGTACATTTGTCAAAATTACCACTCAGAATATATTTCATCTTTTTTTGTTTCTACTGTATCATACAGAGGGAAAATAAGGTTGGGTCTGGAGCAGAACTGTTACCAGTAGAGGATGGCAGTGAGGCAAAGAGAGATTTCTTCTTATGTACCTACACGCTGGCAGTCTATACAGTAGTTGGTGCACAGCTACTCAGGACTTATTTGCCCAGTGCTCCCATGGGATATGAAGGACGCTCATAGAGGAGAAGTAACATGATGTATAAAACAGACCTACAAAGGCAACACAGAACTGGACTGTGAAGACATCCATAACTATCACTGGTTATGTAAGCAGCATACCTTTAGGAAAATAATTTTGCTGTGGATTTTCATGTAGTGCTAAGAAAAAAAGCAACAACAAAAAGATCCTATCTTTTATTAATTTGGCTTGTTGGTTTTGCAAGAAGTTGGGTTTTCTTTTCCGTGACTGCTTCTTTTAAAAACATCTTGTATATGTCAAGTAAAAGATGACATAGTATTTTTTTTGTTTAAAAATTTCATTACTGTGTCTTTTTCAACCTGCTCTTTCAAAGAAAGAACATACAAAAAAACTCCAAATATGAGGAGAAAGAAGTGAAGATAAAAATGTAATTGATCTATTTCTTCTCTTTTATTGATCATTTCTTCAATCTTCTCTCACAGTGACTAGCTCACATGAGTTAGGAACTTCATTTAAGAGGAAGCCTTTGTGAGGCAATTTTTATCTTTTCCTCAAGTTAAGTCTTCATCCTACTTTTATATGGCCAGGGCCCTGTTAGCGTACTATCACAAAATGCAGTTGAGTCAGGGGACTGCAAAAATCATACAATTAGCAGTCAAATATGTTCTATATCTGTAGCAGAGAATTGTTTCCCATTGAGATTTTTTTTTTTTTCTAGACTTCAGGCTTCAATTTCCAGCCTGTGTACTGCTATGATATCCATCCTTTCCCTACTCATAGTTGTTGACTCCAGCACCAGATGTCAGCCTCAGAGAAAGGGCACATCATCAGGCTTTGTTTTTAGGAAATGTATTTAAAAAAACCCGTGGTCTGCACTAGCAATAATACCTCTTCTTCTGTGAAGCTAGGCAGCTAACAGTGAAATGCTAGTAAGGAATACACAAGAAAATTTTCGCTGCCTGTCCAACTGAAATGCCCTGAAATTTCATCAGCTTCCTTTCAGAGTGTGTGTGTGTGTTAAAGCAATGACCAATTTCTCGCAGTTAACTTGCCTGTAGAGCATGTACCTGATTTTAATATTATAACATGAGCTTTGTTTAGTGGACAGTTAACAACATATGCGAACATAATAACATCTTAGAGGTGCTTGTAACCCCAAATTTCCCAGCTTCCGTAGAGATGATAATAAAAGAAGTATTTCTGCTCACTGTTCATGGCTTGGACGGATGTACACTTTGCTGGGTAAAAACCTGTCTGTATGGCTGGGCCCAAAGTGTTGTGGTGAATGGAGTTAAATCCAGTTGGCGCCTGGTCACGAGTGTTGTTCCCCAGGGCTCATTATTGGGGCCAATTCTCTTTAATATCAATGATCTGGATGAGGGGATCGAGTGCACCCTCAGTAAGTTCGCAGACGACACCAAGTTGGGCGGGAATGTTGATCTGCTTGGGGGTAGGAAGGCTCTGCAGAGGGATCTGGACAGGTTGGATCAATAGGCCGAGGCCAACTGTATGAGGTTCAACAAGGCCAAGAGTCGGGTCCTGCACTTAGGCCACAACAACCCCATGCAGCGCTACAGGCAAAGAGTGGCTGGAAAGCTGCCTGGCAGAAAAGGACCTGGGGGTGTTGATCGACAGATGGCTGAATATGAGCCAGCAGTGTGCCCAGGAGGCCAACAAGGCCAACAACATCTGGGCCTGTATCAGAAATAGTGTGGCCAGCAGGACTAGGGAAGTGATCGTCCCTCTCTACTCAGCACTGGTGAGGCCACACCTTGAATACTGTGTTCACTTTTGGGCCTCCCAGTACAAGAAAGACACTAAGGTGCTGGAGCAACTCCAAAGAAGGGCAACGAAGCTGGTGAAGTGTCTGGAGAACAAGTCTTATGAGGAGCAGACAAGGGAACTGGGGTTGTTTAGTCTGGAGAAAAGGAGGCTCAGGGGAGACCTTATCACTCTCTACAAGTACCTGAAAGGAGGTTGTAGTGAGGTAGTTGTTGGTCTCTTCTCCCAAGTAACAAGTGACAGGATGAGAGGAAACAGCCTCAAGTTGTGACAGGGGAGTTTTAGATTGGATATTAGGAAAAATTTCTTCATGTAAAGGGTTATCAATCATTGGAACAGGCTGCCCAGGGAAGTGGTGGAGTCACCATCCCTGGAGGTGTTTAAAAGACGAATAGATGTGGTGCTTAGGGACATGGTTTAGTGGTGGACTTGGCAGTGCTAGGTTAACTGTTGGACTCGATGATCTTAGAGGTCCTTTCCAACCAAAACAATTCTATGATTCTAAGTATTATTTATTTGAGTTTGGTCCTCAGACAGTATTTCAAATCACTGAACCTCTTTTTACAAGACTGGAATTATTCAAGTAAGTGTACTAGAAACTTTAATTGGCACTTTTTCTGACAAATACAGCTATGAGCTTATCAGGGTTTTATTGGAGAGAGGACAATATGTGCGTGTGAGAATCCATCTTTAAATTGCTAAAACATGATCTTACTTTGCTCCCATTGCTCTCCTGATCTGTCAAGACTCATGCTCTGATTTGGGGGTTTGCCCAGTTGGCCCTGGTTATATAGCCTCTTGCCGTTGCCTGCATCTCTCACACTTTTGACAAGGAATCTGGGCTGCTTTATACAGGCTCATGGGGCAGTAATAGCACAGCGGCACTGTATGGCATTGTAGCCTGTGATGCCCTGTGCCACGTAGCACCTTATGAGAGACACATCCAGCTAGCTTATGTGTCGGCATTCAGACAGGTCAAGCAGGTTTCATATAACATCCTGTGCGCCTCATTTCTCCTGAAATTATCCCAGTTTTATGTAAAAGAAAATGCCCCTCTGCTGCGTGGAGAGGTCCCCGAGTCAGTTACGTGTTCTAAATTTGCACAGCTATTCCTCTCAAATGCACCAGATGTCAAAGTGGCATGAACATAGCCAGCAACAAAAGATGAGCTGGATAACTGGGGTTTTATGACAGGGTGGTAAGTGATAAATTAGTTAGCAGTGTTACAGTGTAAATGGTAATGGGAATAATTGGGCTTCACAAATGACATCCTATTTAAATGAATTGGTAAAGTTCATGTTTTTCTTACTGCTATTGCTGAAATATATGTGACCTCTAAAGGACATGGCACATCATTTATGTGAATAAAGAAATAATTACTTTAAAACAGCTAATGAAAATACAGTGGGGTTTTTTAAGTACAAATGTTTGGTTTTTCCTTTATACATATAGGAAAATCTTAAATAAATATAGATCTAGGCTTCATGGCTCATAATGACGTAACTTTGGATAGCCTTCAAAGGAGTCAGAATTTACAAGCTAAGGAGCTAGTGTCCTTGATTTCTGTATTTTCTATCTTTTATATGTTTATTTTGTCCAGTCTGTCTTCTCTTTATGAAGAGAAGCCTTAGACAGCTAGGCAGTCCCTTCTACAGGTCCATATTTATGCGGATACTCCTTGCTTTATGGTACTTGTTCATTTCCAAACAGCAATATAACCGAGGACTCCTACTGAAAACAAATTCTGTGTCTGTTATGCACTGTTTACCATTGGCAATAATGAGAAAAATACAACTTGCTTTAACTAAACAACAATAAATTAGAAGTGCTGATTTACTGAGGATAATTATTCTTTATTAAAAAATGGAGCTTGATATGTGTTGTTCTTTTCATGCATCATCAACTTATTTCTAAGTAGTCAGCCTTACACTTGCATGGTTAATGTTCATGTAGTGTTTGCTGTAGGGCTGAAAACAGCCAGTGATTAAAAACAGTGTCCGCTACGTTTTTGAAGGAGCTAATGGCCCCCTTTGGAGTTGCTAATTGGCAAGTTCTGCAACTCCAGGCTTTTGAGGTACGGTTGCCATGGAAAAATTGCTTTGAAGTTGGCAGTTGTGAATATTTGACCACAATTTTTCCTAGTTTGGAGACTGAATGAAAAGCATTGTCATCTCCCCCACAGGGCAAAAGATATCTGGAGAAACCATGCAAAATGATTACCCACCAGAGTGGTCAGGACAGTGGCAGATTATGACAAACAAGGTTTTCCCAATGGATTTAATTCCCCTGCCTGTTGTGTGTTTGGAGCTTTTCCTGTTTCTGTTTTGGTTATTTTTGGGTGGGTTTTTTTGGTCAATCTTTGATCTGATTAGAAGATTTGTGGATGAATAAAGGTTAATAACATCCATTTAATCTAAGCATTTGTAAAGGAAATGGAGTGTCTGTCACCGAGAGCTAAGTTGATGCTCCTGCAGTACAGTATATAAATATACATAAAACAACCTTCTGAAAAGCCATTTTGAGAATTCACATCTTCTACACTGGCAAAGATGCAGACCAGCTTGTTCCACTACCACTAAAATAACCGAGAGGTGTTTTTGTAAAATGTTTATGTTATACCACAACATTAAGGAGAACGATACATAGCTTACACCTTCACACAATCTCATGTCATAATTTGTGATGTTATCCAATGATGCATTAGGTTGCCTACTGTCTGCCTGTCAGATTTTAAAGTAATCTTTTTTTTTTAAATCAGTTTGCCAGTTTGCACAAAATTTAAACTTACAGTCTTTGACTTTAACCAATATATG
This sequence comes from Nyctibius grandis, assembly GCF_013368605.1. Classification (NCBI taxonomy): domain Eukaryota; kingdom Metazoa; phylum Chordata; class Aves; order Nyctibiiformes; family Nyctibiidae; genus Nyctibius; species Nyctibius grandis. The sequence goes on along the minus strand of NC_090659.1, from coordinate 9,415,745 downwards.
TACCGAATGCAGTAAAAACAGAGAGATGGATGTTACATATGAAAAAGCAGCTTCTTCTTGTTTTTCTGACTTCTTATTATTTTTCCTCTATTACTCTCATAAAACTATGAAAGATGTGTTGATATCACTGGACACTGGTGAATTATCCTCGAACATCTTTGCTGGTATACCTCAGCTATATACTTCAGTTTCCTCTAAACAAAGACTACCCATCATGTTAAATTGTGTGTTGATATGGATACTGGGTATCAATCTGAGCAAAACAAATCTATTTCATGTTTTGATTTAAAGTTAATTTGGAGAAGATGTTTCAAGAGGGATGAATAGTTTATTATCTGGGGAGACATTTATCTATACATCATAAAAAGATCTTTTCATGGCACACTGAGAGAGCAGTTAAGATTCTTGTACATATAGAAGATGAATTTTGAAGAAATCTTCGAAGACTTATAATAGTCCCTAAAAAACTAACAATGAAAGAAGGATAAAAAAACCCCATGGTTGGATGACATAAATACAATGTGATGATACAGACGAAGAGTAAGGTTTTTTTTTTCAGTTACGTAGTCCGACCTGCAGGTCGGACTTGCTTAACACCTCTTGGAAAATTAGAGTTTTTGAGGCTAGGAGGACTATCCTGAAAATTTGGAGTTAGAAGTAATAAAACTGTTTCATAATCAGTGAAATTTTTTTGTAAAATTTGAGAGGTGTCTATTCTTTTCTTGTTTGTTGTACACAAGATTTACGTCTGGGAGAAAACCTAAGCCTTTTTGATATCAAAATAAAGTATCCAAATTACTACAGTGGGGCATGGATTTTAATACTATGATTTTGATATCTAAAGCAATTAGTTTGTCTCTGTCTGATAGATTTCATTGTCTTCATTGGTCACAGTGAAGTATGGTTTAAGATATCGCAATCCACTTTATTTATTTTTTAATTTATAATTCTCCCCCAAACATGCTGCTTTGTATACTAAATAAAATTGTTTTTTTTCTTTTAAGTCACAGGAATAACCCTTAAGTGACTTTATGGCTATTGAATAGCAGTGATTAAAACCAGGTCTTTCCTGGTCTCCAGTTTTGTCTTACTTAGCTGGGTGGTTGCATTTATTTTACAGGTTCAGAAATGTTAGCATGTTTATATTCTATCACAGAACAGATTTACCTAGAGTACTTACAATTCAAATAATGCTATAAAGAAGAACAAGTTAACTTTTTTTTTTTTTAAGGTACTGTCGTAAAATGATCTGAAATTTAATCTAAGATGGTCAGGAATGTCATAGACCAGTGTGACATACTGGAGCAAAGAAAGAACAGTGTGGGCATGTGTACTTCGGAAGGTAGTACGGAACAGATGAAAACTAACAGTGAGGTGATATAGTTTATATATTACATAGGAAACAATGAGATGACATGTGAAGGAACTAGAGACTGATCCTAAAGCTACTGAAGCCAAAGTGAAGTATTCTTGTCTGTAGGGCAGCAAAGGTGACTGGAAAGGGAAAGATCATATTCCTTGTAGTTACAAGCCCAGAACTCTCTTGGGCATCCTTCACATTGGAAATGCCAAAACTCACCAATTTGGCAGAGTAGGTGTGAAATGCCACTCATTTCTGTGTTTAAGAAAGGGTAAAAGATTCTCAGTGTTTATGGTAAAAGTAGAATGAGCCAGAGAAAAAATGTATTGCTCCACAGGAAGAAGATTCAGAGGGAAAACTCACCCTGTATTTTAGTCTGACAGTAAATATGCTAGATTTAGGCTATAAATAAACTGAAGGTGTCATTCTACTTTACAGCTTCTTCATTTGTGGAACCTGTTCAATATGTCTTTACCATACAGAGGGCCATTTCCTCAAATTTCTCACTTATGCCAATGTAAATATTTGTAATCTGTTTTAAAGGACTCTTTTTTTTTTTTCTCCCCCTTCATTTTTTTTTTTCATCTCACTAACCAGGTTTAGAGCACAGAATATCTCTTGCAGCAGCATGACTGATAAAGTGCAGTGGTACTGTAGGTATGAACAGACAGGGCACAGCAGGACTCTCAATGTACTTTTGCTATATACATCACCTGGTGCCTACTGCTGAAAGTAAAAGACCAATATGGATCAGAAAACTAGGCTTTCCTTTCCTTGTCTCCTCTGAGGATATGCATGCACTCTGACAGGTGTTTTTACTGAAATAGGGCCTCATACAAATGCTTTCATTTAAAACCCAATAGAGGCAGACTAGCCTCTCCACTACTATGTGAGGACAGAGCACTCACCTTGCAGCAGCCTTGAATTTATGCCCAGGGATTTTTAACCTTCCCCCATTCATATTGGCAAAACATGATCTGAGCACCGAACTGTTTTGGGAAGGACAACTCCTATCCCACTATGCAGAAAAAAAAATATATAAAGAAAATCAAGATTCATTAAGTGATTGTATCTCTTCAGCATGATGTACAGGGCTAACTCTGGAAGAAGATGTGGGTTTAGCTTACAGGCTCCTCTCCAAGGACTGTTCAGTCATTATGGATGATTACAAACATTCAGAAATTTTTCTAGACCAAAACCTGGCCCTTTCCAGAAAATGTCATCATCACTAGACTACAGAATCATATATACACTTGTACTCTTGTTCTGGAATAAAAACATCTTTAATATTTTTATTTTAAGGAAAAACTTTGACATGCAGAATGGGAAATTCCTCACCCTCCCTTAGTAGGTGCATAAGCACTGATGAAGTAGCCGGTACTCTGGTAATTAGGTCATTGTCTGTGGTGATGAACATTTGAGGCTATTAAACAAATCAGAGGACTGAAACTGGGACCCATGTACTCTACATTGCTGTTCTAACCAGTGGGACACTGCATTAAGAAAAAAAAAAGAAAAAAATAAAAAAAAAAAGAAGAAAAAAAGACTATCCTTTTCGTGTTTTTTTTTTAAAAAAAACCTATCATGTTTATAATCCATGTAGAAATGCAAAGGATGTGCATGACAAACAAGTAGAGACTCTGAGCTATGAATAGCAGGTAAACCTACTCACCATCCTGATGTAGGATCCTCTGCTTTTAATTCCTGTCATGAGGAACATGGTCCAAATTAAATTCTTCTAGATACCTTCCCAAGACAAAGTAACTCTTCACAGGCCTAGAATCCATATCACTTATATAACGCCTGGGGACTAGATGTTCTAAACGTAGGTGTTTCTGCATCCAGTGGTTTTATTTGCTAAATACCTTTCCTAGTGTAGCTCAGTCATGTAATATTTTCTTCTGTTTTTCACTCTCCTTTTTTTATCACTACATTTTCTTTCCTGCAATAAAACACAGGTTAATCTTGCAAGGCTTTTTTTTTTTTAAACTTAAAGTGTATTTGCAGAAAAATATAGTTTATTATCTTCATGACCATTTGTATTATAAAGAGTTATTTAAAATATCAGTATTTCTGTGGGCTCGTTTTATTTCAATGAACACAGTGGATTTGTATGTAACAGATACGCTTGGCTCTGTGCCTGCAATACATTTTGCACAGCTCTTCTTTTTCTCTCTAAATATAACAAAAACACAGTTCCACTAAATTCATTAAGGAACGACAGACAACGTTATTCAAGTGCAATGCCACATGAGTGCTTTTAGGATGCAAAGTTTACTTTCTTTTTCCAACACTAACTCAAGGCAAGCTAATAACAGGCTGATGAGAAAGTAGCGTGCAGGAGTGGAGGCCTGCAAGACATCATAAGCACTATTGATTTTTCTTAAGTGCTAAAGCTTTTAAAGGGATTCCTACAAAGACACATGCTATATGGAACAGGACTCTCTGCTCTGTCAATTTAGCTGGACAGTGAAAGGAAGATACAGGCTGGAAAAGCCAAACAAATGGAGAGATCTCTGGGATTAATAAAAGTGAAGCTAGGTTCCTTCCATATTGCTTTGTAAGCAATTGGAAAGGCATCGCAACCATTTGGCTTCACTTCAGTGGAGGACCTTATGTGGGAGATGTTACCAGTCCCAATCTTAAAAGGTTGCAGAGAGAGGCCGAGATAACTCCAGGTTAAGTTATGCTTCAAAACCCTTCAGACACTGGGGATACAGCCAGTCACATTCATAACCTCGTCAACCATATGCACGACAAAAATCTCTCTTATAGCGCCAAATTCACAAATAATGTCACAATGCTAAATGAAACCTAAATGGAAGGTTTCAACCTTCCATTACGTTTGCTGTTCACTTTCTGACAGATTACTGCATGTGGCAGTCGGCTTACCACAAAGAGTATACTTTCCCAAGGCCAATTGCTGAGCAAGAGATCCATCAAGGCTCCTGAAATGCATTTTCAAAGAGGTTAAAGTGATCTGGTGATGTCTTGAATGTGAAGTGGTTTTCTACTGAGAAAACCAAAGTCCAGAAGACAGGAATTTAAAATGAGGTTAGAAAGTTATTTACAACATATTTATTCTTCCTACACAGGCAAAGGCATGTTTTGGGGCTTTTTGTGAATGTTTTGACAATTTGAAATGAAGTATCAATAAATTAAGATGAACCAGCTCAAAACACTTACTGACCTTTTAACTTCCATGGGGAAAATACGGAGCAGATACCAAAGCTGAAAAATCTGAGTATTTTATTCTAAAGAATTTACAGGAAGGTTAAAGAGATGCAGCAGCAGCCCAGAAACATGGTGCTTATGTAGCCTACAAACAAATTCTTCATCAGCTGAAAACAAGGCCAGATTTTTGCCTCGAGCATGCTTTAATTTGTATAAGAAAAACAATTTCTGTTTTGGTTTTGCGTAGAATTACAGCACTACAGAAAGAGATATTGGCTGTGAATAAATACACCTTTTCTAACCTCTGAGGGTTTAGGGAAGATTTGCATGTAAAGTGAAATTGGATATTTTCAATAAACCAGTAAACATCAGGAACTCTCACATTACCTGCTTTCATTTTGTTTTCATTTAACAAGAGCAAAATGGAAAAAATTTCATCAGTAAAGTTTTCCAGTAAAAGCTAAATACAGGAAGCAGTGCATAGGCTAAAGAGACAGTTTGCCACTGGGATTTTTTTCCCTTAACAGCTATGGCATATTGTGGGAGCCATTCCTGAAGTCTTCAGACTTCAGCAGGCTATATAAACTCTAAGGGAGAAAGGGCTAACTCTCCTATGCTGATGAAATGCTATTTACCTAATTTTTGATATTGCTAACAATGAGGAGCAAGAGACCCGAAAACACCACTGTGGAACAGCACTGTGGAACGAGTAACATAAATGCAGGGTCATGGAACTGCACAGGCTGCACACAGTGAAATGCAAGACGAGAACAGGAACAGCACGTATCCAGTAATGAAGGTGAAGAAGGAGGAGGTAAGAGAAGTGTTTATATCCAGGGGTAAATATCATAACGTGAAATTCCTGCTGCTTTTTTTTGAGAAAATTAATTAAATCTGAGTTAAAAAAAGTCCTAAGGGAAAAAAATTAAAGTTACTACCACCTTTCAGACAAATCTATTAATAAATAACCTGAATGACATTACAAATTGTTTTTATTCTTATATATAGCAGGGAACAACCTTCAGCAGAGAAAAAGAAACTCACAAAGAAAGGCCTCTCTAAGATTTTGCAAACCAAAGGAAGACTGAAAATAGCATTCTAATATGACAAATTAGGTTTAGTTTAGCCTAGCTTTTTCTTTTTGCTAAAAGCTTTGCCAGCAAAATGAAACCCCATTGCTGATGTCCTCTGAATTATGGAAGTGTGTGTACACATATACTTGCACACTTCTTGTTTGGGATCTTTCCAATTATCGCAGCTGTACTTTGTCTTTTTGAAACTTACCTTATTTTTCATGGGGAAAAAATAAAGAAATGATTATTAAGAGGGCTCCAATAGAAAGGAGTGCCAATCAAAATGTAACATATTGAAAAGGTCAAATATTTCCCATTAATACATTCAGAATCAGAGCTCTCTTTGTTCTTCAGTTTCTTCAATGCTACAATTAATTCAATTAAACTAACTTTAAAGCTAAGAAGCATTGTCATAGATCATAACCTTTAGAAATGTCTGCATTCTGTCTTACACATTTACCTTAGTTAGCATATTTTAATGATATCTTAAGGAAGAACTGTGTTAAGTGTTCCTGGCTTCTAAAAAAAAGTTAAATTAATAAATAAGGCAGCTGTCAAAAGCATACAGAAAGATTTAGAGGCATTGTATTTAAAGATCAATACCCATCCATAGAGTGAACTGGACACAGAAAGAGTGATAGGAAAAAATAGAGTTATGGAAAAAAAATTACTTACAGTGAAATTCTTAAATATTTCTCACATCAGCACCCCTCTGCACTCTCTCTCGTAGGAAAGGATGATGACCATATGATGGGTTAAAGGAGATAATAGTATGAAAAAAAAGAAGATGAAGCATACACTTGAGACTTTGAGTGACAGTCATATCTGATGAGCTGACCAGCCAACTTCTTAATATTAGGCTGGGTGATCTTCTTTCAAAAAGTCTGAGGTAAATAAAGTTGGTTTATTCCATCATTTTGAACAATACTGGCATGGAAAAGTTGTATGACCACCGGCACCTACAAGATGGTAGGATACACTGTTACACAGGCAACATGCCTATTCTAGTCCCTTTACCCTTATCTAGGTATCTATCTCAGAAAATGTTAATGTCACTGTCATCTACTCTATGCAGTGCTATTTACTAAGCTGTGATTGTTAAGACTAGCTTCAGATTCTTTTCCCTTTCTGGTCTTATAGAAGGCAATTACTTCAGGCATAGGTCTCTTGCCTTGTCTGTAGATGGACTCTTGTACTTCTTACATGCTTAGACTGGTCATTGGGCAACCTCCTATGAATATACAACTGATCTCAAAACAAATGTTTTACATTCAGGTGTTTGAGCTCAAGGGACAAAAACTTCAGTCGCTAACAACCAACATTTGGAGAGAATTTTGTCCCATACTTCTGTATGTACTTCATTTGAAAGGTCTTCCTTTTCACTTGCAAGACTAGAAACAAAGCAAGGAACATTTTTATAACCCACTCACATTTTTCCTGTAACCATGAGACAGTAAAACTAGAATTATCATGGAATCATAAAATGGTTTGGGTCGGAAAGGACCTTAAAGATCATCTAGTTCCAACCCCCCCTGCCACAGGCAGGGACACCTTTCCACTAGACCAGGTTGCTCAAAGCCTCATCCAACCTGGCCTTAAACACTGCCAGGGAGGGGGCATCCACAACTCTGGGCAGCCTGTTCCAGTGTCTCACCACCCTCACAGTAAAGAATTTCTTCCTAATATCTAATCTAAATCTACCTTCTTTCAGTTTAAAACCGTTTCCCCTCATCCTATCACTACATGCCCTTGTAAGAAGTCCCTCTCCAGCTTTCCTGTAGGCCCCTTTCAGGTACTGGATATGTAGTAGAAACATTGTATAGAAACAGAGGATAAATTAACTTTCACAGCTAATGCCATGTTACTGCTATTGATGCTCAGCCTAGTTACTTAGAACTATTTCAGATGTTTCTGCTCAGGACTGAATTGTATTACACAGCTACAAATTAAAACTTTTTCTTTTCCAGTGACTAATCCTTGTACTGGTTTGGACTAAGACAGAACTAATTTTCCTTTCAGAGATTTTTACTTACAGCTAAGCTGCTTCTAGGTATTTGCACTTTCTGAAACTAACTGCATGTTTTGCAGACAGTGTCTGCTTCTAGGACTGATAACGCTCAATGTTTATAGTGATTACTGAGGTACCAGTAGGGATGTTATGAAGAAAGGCTCTTGCTTGTACTTATTCCTAAAGAAACCAAGGTCACTGCTAAATTCCTCACTGATTACGAGTGAAGAGCTGTAGAAGGGTCGCACCTCCAGGGAGAAGCAGACAGGACAGGTGACACAAAATTGACCAACGAGGTATTCCATCCCATACACGTCATTCTCAGTATAAAGCGGGGGGATCACGAGGGTCTTGCTCTCCTTCTGCTATGGTCGGCATCCAAAGAGGACTCCATCTGTTTTTCTCCTGCCCTCAATCCCAATCCTTGTGTTCCCAAATCCAGTTCCTGTCTGTTAGTGAGTCCAGTGTGGGCCTTCCCGGAGCCTGCCCTGAAGTGCCAGTGGTGACGTGACCAGCATTGGGGGAGCTCGATCTTGGTTTTGTATATATTTGTAGATATTTATTTCCATTATTATTATTATTATACTCTTTTTCATTATCATAGTTTATTAAAACTGTTTTAAATTTCCAACCCATAAGTCTCTCTCTCTTTTCTCTTTTCCTTCCCCTTCTGGTGAGCGGGGAGGAGGATTAATAGAGAACATCTGCCACTGGTTTAATAGCCAGCCCAGCCTTAAACCATGACAGTCCTGTTCAAACAGACCTAGATGTTGACATGATGAAGATGGAGTTTGGGCTCTAAACTGTACTTATGGTATAGGCTTTTGGTTTTCAGTGTATGAAGAAGGAGCTAAATTTGGGCATATACAAAAAAATAAAAATATAAAAATCCATACTATGAAGCAAGTCCAGCATGAATGAGGGTAAAAAGATTATGGCCTTCATCTCTGCAGTTTCCCAGCATGAATCACAAGACAGAGTCAGTGATACTTCAGAGGAGTAGGAGAAAAGAAACAGAGTGGTAGGACAGAACTGCATTTCCAGTAGTCCCTTCCCTTAATCCACACCTGGAAATTCCCAATTGCAGATAATTGCAAAATAATGTTGAGTAACTATGTGTAGGGGCATTTCCTTTGCTAGATCAGGTTTCAAAAAAACCCCACAGCACATACATTATTATTAGAGAATTACAAATACAGAAGAGACAAGAAAATGAAACAAACCTTAATTTAAACCCTTGTTGCAGTTCATGTTCTACTCTATCAGTGAAGTTCTTGATTTTGCTTCCTGGTCAGGACAAACTCTGTACATTAAAGCTTCTGAAAAAGTTAGATCACTGCTAAGTATTTCTATCCTGTATGTCCAAGTGATTATGAATTTATCCCACTCACTCAATGACTTAGTGACCTCCAAATCTGGCAAAAAAAAATGCAAACCCTCTCTTTCCCCTGTCATAAGGAGGCTAAACTACTGCCAGCAACTGAAGGTTACCAGTTCCCCGGCTCGTGCAAGGATTTTGAGCCAGCAAATGGACATGCTGCTTTCCTCAGCTCCTGTCAAGGAACTGAACAATCGGCAACTGACGTGACTTTTTCCAGCATTTTAGAATCCCTTTAATCCCTCAAAGGGGATGATAGTTTTCAGACTGAAAAACACTGCTGAAAGGAAAGTTCTTTCAGGTTATTTGCAAGAGGAACTTGAGAATGACAGTCAAATATTTTATAAATCAGGGTTCTCCCACCTCTTTTTTGACCATGCACATTACTGACTTGTGCTAAACAAGGAGGGACAAATTAAAAACACCTTCTTCCCATCCCTCTACCCACACCAAAGTGTTACCTGGGAGGCTATGTTCAGTTAGGAAGTGCAGATTTAAAACAACGTGGATTTTTACGTTCCCTGTACAAGTCTAGGCCAGTCTTTCCTGGTATGTTGAAATGTATGGAAAAAAAAAACCCTCAAAAAGTAGTCATTCCTTTCATGAAAGTATTGTTTCATTTTTTAGGCAAGAATTATACCCAGTTGTGTTTAGACATATACATAGCTTTTTCCTTCCCTCCTCTATGTCAAAGTCCATAAAACCCCTGAATACCAAATTGAAGCAAAACAAACCAAAACAAAATCTGGATTATTTGTGTTCATGCTCCATATTGTTTAGAGGCAAAAGTTTTTTCCTGAACACTTTTTTTTTGGTGCAATTACCAATAAAATATGTAATATACACAAATATATTACTGTTTGTTCAAACATGGCATCTCTGGAAGGCATTAATTCAAAGATACTGTATTGATTTAAATTGAAATGAATTACCTTTCAGGGAAAATGCATTAACTTCAGTGGAGAGACATGGAAGTGAATATAAATGAAAAAAACATTATTTCACTGGACTATTTTGGCCTCAGTTCACATAATTTTTTTATATATATATTTTTGTAAAATAAATTGAATCCAAACCAACACTAGCTTATGACATTGTGTATGTATGAATTTCAACAAGGATGAAAAAAAGATGGAGAAATGGAAGAGGTATGAAATATGAATCAGATGGCCTTAAGGTCCCTCCTTTCCCCAAGGATTTTACCTACCTACCTTTATTTATTGTCTGATTTAATAGACACTTGAGGAATTTTATTTTATTATTTTGAGGGAGGGAAGAGTAAATCAATTTAAACACTTAATGGGATTTCTGGTTTAAATAGTCCTGTGAGCAGACTGATTAATGCTTTTTATTTTGTATGTCTTCCAAAACAATGCAGCCATGTGATTTTTGTCCCATATTGCTTCTCATACATAATATTTTTATGAGAGTCCCCACTAAAGAATATACAGTTCAGGTCTGAGTTTTTTTTTATTTACTAAAATTGTGTTTGCATCTTAAACTTGCAAATAAGGCTTGGTGCACCAGAGCTAATAATTTGTATTCTGAGAATCACACAACCACGGGAATAAAAACTGTGTGTGTGTGTGTATATATATATATATGTGTGTGTTTATATATATATAAAAATCCTTCCAGATAAATATGGTTCACCCACAGAGCTGAAATGATTAGAATATTGATGAATGTGGACTAGCCAAGTAAGATGTTTAATGCTAAAGGCTTTCATTGAACTGAAGAAAGGAGCTCACATCTTTTTTATGACTAAGTCAGTATTATACAGTATAAGTCAGTATAATACAGTATTATACTGTATTATACTACCCCTGTATTAAACTGTAAGTTAACTTGTAATTTTTGTATCAGTACACATAAATTCAAACAAACTCCATCCAATATTCCCTCTGTGCTTCTCAGCTACCATTTTGGCAATATTCTGATGAGCCTGAATTCTGTAGTTCCTCTTTGGTCCACAGAAATTGTACCTTTTATTGATTTCACATTGAGTCTTTATTCCCCAGCTAACCTCTCTTGGATGCCATCCAAACAAGTGGGATCAAGAAAGCCTTGAAGCAGGAAACTCTGACGTGACATTGAAGGAGGCTGGTGAGTGATCAAAGTCATTGCCCTGGTCTTGAGGGGCTGAGGGTAGCAAATAGAAGAAAGACTGGGATGTAGGAGAGGCAATGGAGAAGTCATCCCAATAGGACAGTGAAAAACAAGTTGGTGAAGAAAATGCATTCACTGGAGACTCTTAAAATGTATACCTTCATGATCATGGACCAGTCATGGTCTGGAAAGGATTGGAAGTGTAAATTTTGACAGCAGAGAGTTTTAAAGAAATCAGTCTACTGTAGAACAAATTGAACTGTATTTGTTACCTTTATGAAGCTGTGTTGTCATTAAACCGGAACGTGCAATTAAAGCTGTAGATAACTTGTTAACTCGATCACAGAAATCCTATCAGAAGAAAATTATCACTCTCTCCACTTTCCTAGCGAGTCTACAGCAGCTGACTGAGTAACCCAGATATGTTCTAGCACAAGGTAAAAGAGAATAGTTCAGATGATTTGGTATTGAGCATCGTTTTTCATCTCAGTGTCAGTCCCTTGCATTTGAACTGTACCTCAAGAATGAAATATGATGGTTTGGTTTTCTTTAATGGCATTTAATGGTACAAAGTCTCATGATACAACTAAAATTTAGATTTTAATCCATCATATGGAACTGGAAGTTCACTAATATATCAAAGAGGTAAGATTTTCTTGTAATTCCCTATATTAGCTTCTACTCCAACATCTAGAGTATATATCGATATTATTACATTTGCAGGGATCACTTAGCTAGCCACTTGATGTCACCATAACTCCACAGAAATATTGCTCTTTATGCACTAATGGGGTGCAAATAAGTGGCTGAAATAGAAATGTGCTTGGAATGAATGTTTCTGTCAATAGTCATATGAGCTAAATAGACAATGTACATCATTACATTTATTCTCTTCTGCAGAAAGGCAAAGGGTAGCTATAGAAAAGCTCCTTTCAATGTTTGCACTAAAGATTACTTTTAATTAGGCAACTTGTCTAAGAGAAATTAGATTTTGTAACAAAGAATGTAAAATATTGATGAGGAAAAAATACTGGCAAAAGCAGTAACACTGCAGGAAACCAGAAAAGCTAAGAATCTTCTTTGGGTCAGAATATTTGTCATTGCTGAGTAAAATTTTTCTTTGTTGTTATTAGAGACTGCCAGAGTATATTTTGGACTTGTCTGGAAAGCTTTTTGTATATGTGAAAAAACCCCAAAATTTTGTGTCCAATGCCATAATTCAGTTCATCAAAAGGATTGAAGCCTTTTAGTATCGCAACAAAGGCCAGAACCATACCTTACTTGGAAATTCCACTTGATAAAAATGTGATTTTTCAAAAGTGATATTTATCTCTAAATAATAATTATGCACATTTCAATAGTGCCAATGGAGGGTCTATTTTTGTATATACGTAAAACCATATATAATTGCAATGTATGGCAATAAACCCTGAATTAGCAAATATCTCAGCAAAAAATATATTTACTGAGAAAAAAAAAATCTGAGAGAATATGGTTATTTTTTAAGTCAAAGCAAAACTGAGAAACAGTTTTCACAGAACAGAATTTTGGTTTTAAAAAATAACATATTTAAAATAAAACAATAAAAATCTGGTAATAAATATTTTTTTCTCTTTGTTGGAATGAATGGAAAAAGTGCTGGGGATTGACTTGAGCTCTGTTTTTCAATACTGTCATTTTGCAGAGGGGAAAAAAAAGGAAAAAATCAGTCCTATTCCATTCAGATCTGCTTTTTTTTCCTACCTCATTTTACTGTGGTTATGAATTACTACTTCCTCTGAAAATCAAAAAAACAACTCCTTAATAAGAACACAGAATCACAGAATCACAGAATGGTTAAGGGTTGGAAGGGACCTCTTCAGATCATCTAGTCCAACCTCCTGCCAAAGCACGTTCGCCTAGAACACATTGCACAGGGTCGCGTCCAGGCAGGTGTTGAATATCTCCAGGGAAGGAGACTCCACAACCTCCCTGGGCAGCCTGTTCCAGTGCTCTGTCACCCTCAAAGTAAAGAAGTTTTTTTCTCACATTTAAATGGAACTTCCCATGTTTCAGTTTGTGCCCGTTGCCCTTTGTCCTGTCACTGAGCACCACTGAGAACCCCTCAAATAATGTGATTACCTAGATCTATGTCCTGGTTTGGACTAAAACAAAACCAATTTTCCTTTCAGAGATTTTTACTTACAGCTAAGCTGCTTCTAGGTATTTGCACTTTCTGAAACTAACTGCATGTTTTGCAGACGGTGTCTGCTTCTAGGATTGATAACGCTCAATGTTTATAGTGATTACTGAGGTACCAGTAGGGATGTTATGAAGAAAGGCTCTTGCTTGTACTTATTCCTAAAGAAACCAAGGTCACTGCTAAATTCCTCACTAATTACAAGTGAAGATCTGTAGAAGGGTCACACCTCCAGGGAGAAGCAGACAGGACAGGTGACACAAAATTGACCAACGAGGTATTCCATCCCATACACGTCATTCTCAGTATAAAGCGGGGGGATCACGAGGGTCTTGCTCTCCTTCTGCTATGGTCGGCATCCAAAGAGGACTCCATCTGTTTTTCTCCTGCCCTCAATCCCAATCCTTGTGTTCCCAAATCCAGTTCCTGTCTGTTAGTGAGTCCAGTGTGGGCCTTCCCGGAGCCTGCCCTGAAGTGCCAGTGGTGACATGACTAGCATTGGGGGAGCTTGATCTTGGTTTTGTATATATTTGTAGATATTTAATTATTTCCATTATTATTATTATTATACTCTTTTTCACTATCATAGTTTATTAAAACTGTTTTAAATTTCCAACCCATAAGTCTCTCTCTCTTTTCTCTTTTCCTTCCCCTTCTGGTGAGCGGGGAGGAGGGTTAATAGAGAACATCTGCCACTGGTTTAATAGCCAGCCCAGCCTTAAACTGTGACAATCTAGTAAAGCCTCAGAGGTATAGAATATATTGGGGGTGGGGGTAGAATGGAGACCTTAAACTCAGCTTAAGAAAAAATGGTGGTACCTATCTTAAGGTATATCTTAAATAGTGAAAATTGTGTACCTGTGCTCCATACAGAGACAGAATGAGAATCTGAGAAGGGAAAGCAAAGATGGATCTGTGATTTTTTTTTCCCTCAAGTCATCTTCTGAGTCTGTCTTGAAAACTTTCTTCAAAAATTTTCCAGAACGCTCAATACTGAGTTGGGAACAGATAACCATTGTCTTTATCCTTCTTACCAAAAAGAGGAGTCAACCATCAGGCTATGCAGCTAGGGTGGCTTTGGCTAAAATGTCTCATTCAGTAATTGAAGAGGTGCTAGCTTCAAAAGGAGGAACTATGAACATTTTCCAAAGCTGAAACCTCACCTGGTAGCCTGAACACTTTTCCAGAAATGAGTTTTTTGGATATTGTCATACAGGGAATAAAAATGAACCCAGGAGCTCACATATTCTGTTTAAGCAATTGAACCACTAAGCCACTGTTTAAATAACTAGCAGAAGGTGAGGGAGGTGGCCTGCCATGTTTCTAATTAAGTCAATTATTGTGAGTTATAGGATCTCAAGTCTGTCAGATACATTCAGAAAGTCTATAGCATTGAGCATTTTGGGAAAAGCAGAAGGGGGGGACCTTGCTTAGGTTTCCCAGTGGGGCTTAGAGATTTAGCTGCTTGGAGGGCTTGGGGTTTAGGAAGTCACACATGCACCCATAAGCAGAACATGGGGCAGCCGAAGAGCTTCTTCCTCTAAGGCCTCCACACATGCCCCAGGTCAGACACAAGCTGCTTTAAGGTTTTGTATTAAATCAATCTAGTTACACACTACTTAAGTGTGCAAACAATTGTTTGATAGGATGCGAATATCTGATTATGTGTGCTGTAATGCTGCATATCTCATGACCACCAGGAAAAAGATTTTTTTAGACTGTTATTTTCACATTTTCATATATGTATTTTTATAACTGATTCTTTCTCATTGCTCATTATCTTCAGTGTAGTTCATAGTGATTTGTGGAAGTGTGGAATAGCAATGTATGTGGAATACCCAGTTCTGGGGGCTTCGTATACATCTTCACTGCATACCTGAGCAATCCACTTAGCTTTGAAAAGCAATGCTGGTTGGTTACTCAGCTGCCAAAAGACTACAATAGCTTAGATCTAGATGACTGACTAGGTTGCATGTATTACTATTCTCTAGCAAGTGAATCATCAGTCCAAAAGGTAGTCATACTGATCAAAATTTAGCATAGAACATGCTAATCTAGATGAAAATTAATTACTGTAACCTTTCACTTGGCATTTTGGCTTTCAGTAGGATCTAATTTCAGCTCCTTCACTTTTTCTAAAACTTTGAGTAAGAGCTTGTGCCCAAGATAATGAAAACATGACAGGACAAAAGCTGGCTAAACACAGCTGGACTTACAATAGCAAAATCTAAAAGGAACAAAAAGTAATCGATAAAATTGCTTTTCCTGCCCATACCTTCAATTCTGGCTACAGAGGGTATAGGGTATGTCAGAAATTTTGATACAGGAAAGGATGGTGTTTGGCAGCTTTGAAAGTGTAATGATGCTGATCTCTTACTTTCCCTCAGTCCTGTATGTTGTTCTATGTGGTATATGTTAATGGCTTGGTGACCTATACAGCAAAGACATTGATGCACTTTCTCAATATTTGCCTTATCACTGCAAAAGCAACTCAGAAGAAAGGAGAAATTAATAGCCAGTTAGGTTTAAAGTGGAAAAAATGGTCTCTCTAAAAGAAATCCATAAGAGAAAAATCTAATGGAGTTGTTATTATTAGTTTGTCTTTAATTTTATTTAACTGTAGCAGTCTACCTGAGTCTATTTTATTACTGTACTTCATTTGTTAATTAAATGTTGCATGTTGAACACCAAATCCAGTTCAGGCTATAATAAATGAAATGGTTTAATTCTGACTGTCCTGTTCCAAAACATGAGACTGATAGAGATGCTGCAAATTAAAAGGAAAGAAAAATAACACCATGTTCAAGATAAACAACCCCCCCAATAATACATTTTAGATCTTGCTTTTAATAGCCACTATACTTAATGGTCTGTCCATATTTTCATTATAAATGCTGTTATTGAGGGTTTGATAACTCAATTTAATCAGTGCCTAGTTGAAACTGTAGATCTACTTTCAGTTCAAAGTGCAAAAATACAATTTTTTGGGAGGTACGAATTAGCAGAAATCATTCTAAGCTGTTAGGCTTTATTTGTTTTATGATCCAAAAGTGCAACTGATGCTCTCAAGACAAGTCATCTTCAGGTCCTTTATAAAGGAAAAGTAAATGGCAGTCTTTTACCCTGAAATTTTTAGTAAAATAAGGATGAGCAGTGGATGTGTTTGCTAATATCCAACTGTAGTCTAGCATAAGTTAAAGTCAATTCGAGCCATATCAGTTTCTGCTCAGCGGCCAACTTCCCTTATTTTTTTCTCTCCAGTATTTATGTTATATGGCATTGAGCAATTCTATACACAATATATTTAAGCAATAAAAGCAGAGGAAGAGGGCTTTTTCTGAGAAGTAACAACCTCCTGGGAGCCAATGATCCACAACCCTGGAAAGGGTCATTAATCCCAAAGAAATTTCCAGTGCTGAAGTTGTTATTGATACGAGCTGAAAATGTGTGGAAAAAAAGGGAGAAGGCAGAATGTTTGGAATTAATTTTTCTACATGCGACAATACCTTTAGCAAACCAAGTAAATGACATTCCTAGAATAAGCAAAATGCCCTTTGCAACTGTTCATCATAGTCCAGAAATTTCCGTCAGTGGTATAACGTGAGGAAATATATTTGATTGCATGGTTTTTGAAAGACTCTAGTAACATGACACTCAGAGAGAAAAGACTGATAAATAGTTGTGAGGGAAGAAAATAGACAAGCAAAACTAAATAGATGATGAAGCTACCTGATAAACTGAGAAGAGAAAGGCAGAAGAAAAAACAATTTCAGCAAGGAGAATAAAGTTAGAGACAGTAAAGAAGTCGGAGAGGAAGAAAAAATTAAAATCTGACTGCAACTGTTTTCACATTTTGTTTGTTTTCTCTATGGACTTGGTGCAAAAACAGAGGTACTCTGGACTCTAAGGTACAGAAGTGCCTAATGGGCATATTTCAGATCAAGTTTCTTTTTGGATGACTGAGTCCATTCCAACATTATCCATGTGGATAAATTTATTATGTTATTTATTTATTTATTTATTTATCCCCAAGAGGAGTGTTTTGTCATGGATAAGTAGAAATTCAGCAATTTCTACAAGAAATTGGAAACTACATTAGACTTCACGGACCACTGAGTTGAAGAGGCTAAGCAGAGTAACAATATGCTTTGTAAAGCGCAGAACACTTCAGAGCTGTGCTTTTCCTTCTTTCTCTGATTTATACCTGCTCTCCCAGCATCGGACGGGGTTTTTAGGTATTCAGCTGCTACTTTCTCTCTACATTGGATGACTGTTTTTTTAAATACCAAAACTGGTTTTCCAAACAGAAGTTATGTCTTGAATAAAGGATTTAATTTGAATTGCTGTAGTTAAATTTCTTGACATATATCATGAGAGGATACTCTTATGCAGAACAACAGGAAGGTAACATGTTTTTATTAATTAAATCTCCATTGGTAACTACGAGATATTGCTTCACCTATCCAGAAGAGATTTAATTTCTTTGACTCTGCTATTTGCCTTAGGGCTTTCTTTCAAGTATTACAGAACTTCAAAGCCTAGGAGCTTGAGTCTTCTCTGGTGTTAAAGTATATCAGATATAGGATGCAAAGTCAAGCTACCCATCTGATAGAAAAGCCTGACCCTAGATTTTTTATTCAGCCTAGGGCTATCTAAAAGTGAACAAGAGAGCTCTGAGACTAGATGGAGCTGCAACAAAAGCTATTTGAAAAACTGGTAAAATATTATGTTTGATATTCTGAAGTCCAAGTTCTTAACATAAAGCTTATAAAAGATGCAGTAAGAAAAAAATTATACAGATGGAAAATGTATTCTTCTATATATTAGAAATATCATGGGCATTGGAGGTGACTGTTTTTTATGCATTCTGTGCAGTAGTGTAGCAAACCATATGCTATCAGGTGTTACATATTTTACAGTCAAATAATTTTCGTTCAGCCTTATACAGGGTTATGACCAGAAGTACACATATATGGCTATAAAAATGTCCTGTAAATAAATTGTAGTTTAATTTCTGTTCATGGTAAGAGTAGCATATATTTTACCTAATATATAAAATACCAAGCCTTGGAGACACAATAAAGGATGTTAGAAAAAGATAGGCTCTTCAAAAACCTAGTGTTTTTTACGGTTAATCATAAACCATGAATAAGAGCATTCATGTATATTTCACATTGCTTATTGCTGCCTCACTACTGTTATCAGTTAAAGTTTCATATCAGTAGAACTGTAAACATAATTCAAAAAGAATCTTCATGAATTTATTGTCGCTAATAAAAAAAAATAAAAAAGCAAAAAACAAAATGCAATTTTCTACAATGTCTCACAGGGCTTATAATTAATTTCAGATAGAAATTGAAATTAAATTGCACATTATAGTCAGTAGAGGCTTTTTGGGGAACCCATCAATAGGTCATTTTTCTGAAAGGTTTATTTAGAACTGCATGATGATGAAATACATGCATTATAATGCAAATGCAAGGAAGAGAGTCTGGAAAAAACATGCAAGAGCCATGTTCCCCTCACAGTAAGAGTATTTTGACTTTTCTGTATATTCTTAACATTTCAGGCATCTCCTTCCTGAAAACATAATTCCAGGTGTGCTAAAGCTCTTGGGAAGATTACAATTACCTTCAATGGTTTTCAAGAAGGCCCTGAGATAACAGAGAATTCCTCTATTAGCAGGTGTGAAAGACTGTTCCAATCTTATTGACTCTCATTTTACAGAATAGTTAGCAACTTAAGGCATAATCAAACATAATTTTTCCTGATTTTACACTTGAATCTAATTCCACTGACTTGAGTGGAGCAGATCCTGATCTATGCTGTTGTGAAGAAAGTTATCAGAACACAAGTTTTCAAAATTTTTGACAAGTTTTTTGCTTATGTCTCTACTGTTAATTTTCTTCTATTTATTCTTACCATATTTTTTTCGTTTTGAAGTTGTATTATAAATATCCAGTAAAGTATTTAAGTTTATGAAAACACTGAATATGTACTTCTATCTTATTGTTTTAGAAGATGTAAACATGCTTAAAATAATGTTTTAAGTTCTCTTTCTTATTAGGAGTGTTTTCTAAATATGATTCTTCAAGAAGTCCTTAAATTAGTTTAGCCTAAAGTTTTAAAAAAGTGTTCAGAACTAAGCTTTTCTAAATTGTATCTTAGGGTCCAAGCATTACAATTAACTGAAACACTATTAATTTCAGTAGGTCTCTATGCTTTCTGTGCTGGAGTTACTGCTGGGGAAATTCTCACTTGGTCACATCTCCACTGACTTTAGGGAAGGAGACTGTGTGCATCATCCATCTACATATTTGGTCTGTTTTAAGAAATGATGTATGTACCTGTCTATGTATGTGTGTGTGTGTGTACTTTTTGCACGAATAGATGTCTTGAGGCCCACATAATCCCAGAAAAGTTAGTTTTGTGGTCCAAAGGGTTCTTGGGCCACATTATTCCAGCTCTGCAAATAGAGGCTTGCCTGCTTGCTTGAGCAGGAAGAATAATGCTTGCTAGAAATTAAGTGGGTTTTTGATGACTATTTTAATCCCTCAGTTTGGAAGAAGTTCAGCCAAATTCACAGTTCTCCAAGATTCTGAAGTTCCGAAGAGTTACAGAACAGCTGGTTACCACAGAGAAAGCACCCTTCCTTGTCAGGGAAACCTGAATGGCCCATTCTGCCTCTATAATTTTCTCCTAGTATTCTTTACCATCCATCTTCTGCTCTGCAACTCTTCTAGTTTTTTACAGTTTCTTTTCATTTTCTCCTCATAGGAAGAACATATATGTTTTTTCTGCTTAGCATCATTTTTATTACTATACTAGTCTCCCAGTTTGCAGGTTTTGCTCATGATTACATTTGTAAACTGGCACTTTACTGAACTGTTGTCTGAGTTCTGATAGCATGAATCTCTTAGAATGGAATAGCTTAACAAATATGTACTTGTACTCACTAATACAATGTTATTCCAGCAGAAAGATTCCACATGACCATTTTCTTAGGTTGTGTTAATTTGTGTAGTTTCAAAAAATGTAATTTAATTTACACCTTATGAGTATTTCACAGAATCACAGAATGTTTAGGGTTGGAAGGAACCTCTGGAGATCATCTAGTCCAACCTCCTACTAAAGCAGGTTCCCCTAGAGTATGTTGCACAGGGTCATGTCCAGGCGGGTTTTGAATATCTCCAGAGAAGGAGTCTCCACAACCTCCCTGGACAGCCAGTTCCAGTGCTCTGTCACCCTCAAAGTAAAGGAGTTTTTCCTCATATTCAGATGGAATTTCCCATGTTTCAGTTTGTGCCTGTTGCCCCTTGTCCTGTCACTGGGCACCACTGAGAAGAGTCTGGTCCCATCCTCTTGACACCCACCCCTAAGGTATTTGTAAGTGTTGATAAGATCCCCTCTCAGTCTTCTCTTCTACAGGCTAAATAGACCCAGCTCGCTCAGCCTTTCTTCATAAGAGAGATGTTCCAGTCCTCTAATCATCTTTGTAGCCCTCCACTGGACTCTCTCCAGTAGTTCCGTGTATTTCTTGAACTGGGGGGGCCAGAACTGCACACAGTACTCCAGGTGCGGCCTCACTAGGACAGAGCAGAAGGGGAGGATAACCTCCCTCGACCTGCTGGCCACACTCTTCCTAATGCACCCCAGGATACCATTGGTCTTCTTGGCCACAAGGGCATATTGCTGGCTCATGGTGAACTTCTTGTCCACCAGGACTCCCACATCCTTCTCTGCAGAGCTGCTTTCCAGCAGGCCAACCCCCAACCTGTACTGGTGCATGGGGTTATGCCTCTCTAGGTGCAGGACCCTACACTTGCCGTTGTTGAATTTCATTAGGTTCCTCTACGCCCAACTCTCTCTAGCCTGTCCAGGCCTCGCTGAATGGCAGCACAGCCTTCTGGTGGATCAGCCACTCCTCCCAGTTTTGTGTCATCAGCAAACTTGCTGAGGGTGCACTCTGTCCTTTCATCCAGGTCATTGATGAATAAGCTGAACAAGATTGGACCGAGTACTGACCCCTGGGGAACATCACTAGCTACAGGACTCCAACTAGACTCAGCATTGCTGATAACAACCCTCTGAGCTCTGCCATTCTGCCAATTTTCAATCCACCTCACTGGCTACTCATCCAACCCACACTTCCTGAGCTTACCTATGAGGATATTATGGGAGACAGTGTCAAAAGCCTTGCTGAAGTCAAGGTAGACAACATCCACTGCTCTCCCCTCATCTACCCAGCCACTCATGCCATCATAGAAGGCCATCAGATTGGTCAGGCATGATTTCTCCTTGGTGAATCCATGTTGACTACTCCTGATAACCTTCTTTTCCTCCACATGCTTAGAGATGGCATCCAGAATGAGCTGTTCCATCACCTTTCCAGGGATGGAGGCAAGGCTGACTGGCGTGTAGTTGTCTGAGTCCTTCTTCTTGCCTTTTTTGAAGACCGGAGTGACATTGGTTTTCCTCCAGTCCTCAGGCACCTCTCCTGTTCTCCATGACCTTTCAAAGATGATGAAGAGTGGCTTGGCAATAACATCTGCCAGCTCCCTCAGCACTCGTGGGTGCATCCCCACAATTTGTGGGTGTCCAGTTTGCCTAAATGATCTCTAACTTGATCCTCCTCAATGAAGGGAAAGTCTTCCTCTCTGTAGACTTTCTCTCTTACCTTCAGGGCCAGGGATTCTTGAGGGCTGGCCTTAGCAGTAAAGACTGAAGCAAACACGCCATTCAGTAACTGCCTTCTCTGTATGCTCCGTCATCAGGGCACCCACCTCATTCAGCAGCGGGCCCACATTGTCCCTAGTCTTCCTTTTGCTGCTGATGTGCTTGAAGAAGCCCTTCTTGTTGTCCTTGACATCCCTTGCCAGATTTAATTCCAGGTTAGCCTTAGCCTTCCATGTGGCATCCCTGCCTACTCTGACAACGTTCCTATATTCCTCCCAAGTGGCCTGTCCCCTTTTTCACATTCCATAGACTTCCTTCTTCCATTTGAGTTTTGCCAGAAGCTCCTTGCTCATCCATGCAAGTCTCCTGCCTCCTTTGCTTGATTTCTTACTCATAGGGATGCACCAGTCTTGAGCTTGGAGGAAGTGATGCTTGAATATTAACCAGCTCTCTTGGACGCCCCTACCTTGTAGAGCCTTAACCCAAGAAGGTCCCTGAAGAGGCCAAAGTCAGCTCTCCTGAAGTCCAGGGTTGTAATCCTGCTCACTTCTCTTCTTCCTCCACGCAGGATGCTGAACTCCACCATCTCATGGTCACTGCAGCCGACGCTGCCCCCAGCCTTCACATTCCCAACCAGACCTTCTTTATTTGTTAGTATAGGGTCCAGGAGCACACGTTTCCGTGTTGGCTCCTCCACCACCTGTGTGAAAAAGTTATCATCAGTGCTCTGCAGGATCCTTCTGGACCATTGACAGCATCTATTTTTCTAACTTTTTTTACATGTCCCTCATTACTCTAGGTGTTAAAAAGAGGAACATCTGAAGTTAATATTTTTTAAGATTTCTAAGAATGTGCAAGTACTTATTATGCATGGTGCACACTGCATTTTCAACATAGACATCTTTTAAGACCTTTGTAGTGACAAATGCCACTTTCTGACAAATGTCAGAAATAGGACTAGCAGCACTGAGACTATTACCAATTCATACATGTAATATTAACATGTAGATAGGACTACAGAACAGTTTTTTCCTTCCTTCTAACTAATATTTACATAAGACTAACTCCCTCCCTCAGGTCTCCTTTTTCTCTTTAACAACTCCAAAACTTTCAGTGTTTCATTTTAAGACGTATTTTCTTGATCACTGATCAGTCTTTTTGCTATTCTCCTACCACTGTTTGACAGGTCCAAATTTTTATTCAGATGTAGTCCCAGAGCTGGGCAGACTGCTTGTGATGTGTGTGGTGGAAAGGTTATGCCATATGTTTTACTGACAAACTCACATTTTACATCCTAGTAGCATGTCAGTCTTTCTGAAAACATGACATTGTCACTCTGAATTTTTAATATATTCCTTTCTTATACGTCTTTTCTGCACTACCAGTAATTTTGAGGTGATGTCCATTCACAATGTAAGAATTCATTATATGCCTATACAAGGGGAGACTTTTTAAAATTGAACCGTAAGTTATTTTTTTGACTAATTTCTCCCGTCTGTCAGGATCATTTTACTTTTGAACTCATCTCCTAGAGGGCTGCCACTTTTCCAAAAAGGGTGGCATCTATAAAGGGAATACACCTATTCTCTTCTATCTGTCAGCTCATTAAAAATATTGAATAGTACAAGTCTCAAAACAGACTAGTTAAGAATTATTAATATATTGTTCCGGTATGATAATGCACAATATTAAGTGCCCCTTGAGTATGCTTTTCCAGCGGTTGTTTTAGTACTTTAAGTTTGTTGTATTTTTTTATCTTGCTAATGAATACAATCTGCAACTTCATCAAAAGCCTTACCGAAGTCAATACATAGCATGCACTCTTCTTCTCCACTCTTATAAGCTACTACAGAAAGAAAATAGATAGATTTAACATAATTTGCTTTCAATAAATCCGTATTGGCACATATTCATGTCCTAGGTACCATCTATGTGATTATTTTACTTGAGTATTGGTTCCAGTGTCTTACTGGAAATTGAAGATGAGCAAAATACAATTCTGATGATCTTACTTTCTTCCTGATGATCTTACAGCCTGCAGTTGCAATTTTCCAGTCTTTCAGAATTCCTAAGAGCTCTTACATATTCCTGCTTTATATAATTTTACCATTTCTCTTAAGTATGTCACATCAAATAGTACAGTCTGAAATATCCAAAATATCTGAGTATATTCTACCTATCCTTTTTCCTACCTATTTCTACATCTCATTCATTTTCCCCTCCCTTCTTGGTGGTGGTAATGTGAACTACTCAATCAGAGTTGACCTCTGAAGAAGTGTGGTTTATGTTTGATTGACAGTCTAATTTGTTATTCATATTTGCTAGTCAAAACGAATATTTTTATCCTTGATTAAATCTTTGATCAATGAATTGTATTGATTAAATAAATAGGATCATTGTGCATATGGCACTATTTAATGTCAATTTTTGCTACTTAAAATATCAGAATGTTCTCCTAATTAAAACTTACTGAATGGGGTAAAATCATAATTTTTGGACAAATGTAATTATGTACTTACTTTGGTATGGATCACATTTGAAACTAGCTTTGGATATATTTTGGGGCACTTAGCAGTCTGAAAAAAAATTCTGATCAACTTTCTGAGTTCCAAGAGACATAGAAAGATATTCTCCACTTATCTGCATTTAACACAGTCTTTATACATTTTATTAAACCACCAGAAAGAAGAATCTCACTGGTCCTCTTATCTGCTTAAAATATTCTGCACCTGTTTTGGCTGGCACTGCCAAGCGAGTGGGAAATTCAGTGGAGAATTTTCCATCATTTTTACTCAAGCAGCACACGTAATTTATAAATAATATAAACTGATTTAAACCTGAACTTTTTCACCAATTCTGCCATTCCACCAGAAAATATTTTATTAATCAATTTGCCCTTTATCTTTGAGCCTCTAGTCAGCTTTCTCGTATCGTCTTGTTTCTTCTATGTCAGTGTACTGAACCCTTCACAACAACATTTTTGAAATATACTAGTAACTATCAGTGAACTCACTGGTCCTACACATGTTTAAGAAGCAGTCCTTCAAAAGAAACCATGATCTTGTTTTGGTAAAAATAATTTCTGGTCTAATAAAGGCTGATTGATATCTTTTGCTGATTTTTCACTGTAATTTATACTATGTCTTTTGAAAATTTATGTGTGGTAAATTGCATTCTCTTCCTTCCTACAACACATTTTCTCTGCAAGCTACTCTAGGGAAGCAGTGAACCATGATAACTCATCATGATTTCTTCTGAAACTATACTGACTATTCATTCAGGTCACTGAATAGAAAGATACACCTAAACTGCACATGCTACAAAGCTGCTGCAGAGCATGAGTGGCCCTCTGAGAAGTAACAATCATGTAAATATAACTGTTCATTTTTGGGTTGGATTTTTGCAAACTTTCCTAGATTCTGATAAAACTTCTTCAAACAATTATTCAGAGAACAGAATGGAGAAATGAAAAAATCAATTATAAAATATTTTCACATAAATTCAAAAGGGAAAATAACCTTTAATCCAGCAAAGGCCTGAGCAAACTCAGCACTGATCCACCACAGAGCAAACCGTGAGAGCTCTGCTGCTCCCTTTCTCTGGTGCAGCCCAAATTTAAGCTTGATAAAACTGCTGAGGGCAGTTACATTAAAGCAGAGATTTGTTCCAGTACTTCATCTCCTTGAGAAAGTGAAACATATCTCAAATGGCTAATCTATTTGAATTAAGTTAGGTGAACCTAACATTCATTTCAAAATCTTTTGTTCCTCCTCTTGTCAGCCTTGCAATGCAGGGAGCATAATTCTTGTCTTCTGGGAGCTGTTGTTATCGATGTAATTTAGATCAGCCTAGGTGACTGTTGTTAAAATGCATAAATGAAGCTCAGCTAGCCCCAGGATTAAGGAATCAGAGTGCTCCTTTTATCAGTTTGCTTCTTTTTCCTTCTCTATTATCTTGTAAAATCTAATTTTAAAGCACCAAATGCGGTAGCTTTTATAATTTCTTTTTTATGCCTATTCCACAACCTCCACAGCCTCTCACTAAATCTTATTTATTTTCATAAATTCTCCTTTCCTCTGCTGTTTATGCTTCCAAGTCATGCACAAACCAGTCTCTTCCGTTTTGTGGTTATTCCCTTCTAACACTGAATTTAAAGGTTTCTTCATAAACCTAGCTCCATTTTTTCACTTGGAAGGCTGTATGTACTTTGTAGTTATGACAAGTGGCTTGCTGTGTGCATCATCATTTACTGTAACTTATTTATATTGGATTTCAGAGTATTATAACAGCATCAGTTACAGGAGGTTCACAGACTGCTCACAGAAGCAGATGAGCCCTGGGCAGAAGGTCTCTCCTACTGATTCTGCCACCAGCGTGGTAATCTCTGGCGGAACAGACTGCAATGTATTCGGGCTAAGCTGCTGGAGCAAGATGCCCTGGAATTAATTTGTCAAAGTCCATTTCTAGATGCTAAGCACAAGATTAATACTTCAGGCTTCTGTGTATAACAACTGGGAGGACAGTTTCTGCAATGCTCTGGAGAACTGGTTAACAATGATAAATAAAGAATTAAATGTCACCAAAACACTATGCAAAGGATTTTTCAAATAAAGTAGAAATGGTTCTGAGGCAGGAAACTATCTGGAATTAAGCAAAGTCTTTAATTTACCTGAACAATTAATTTAAGCTGTCATAATGAAAACTTATTGTGTTTGAGAACTTACTTTACTCAGATGGTCATATTGAAAAGTACTCATACAGCACAAGTTTATAAGAGGAAAACTTTCTTGAAAAGATTTAGAACTAGCTCTTCAGCTCTGACAGACTGGAACAGTTCCATTATTGCCTGTGGAGTTAGCTGGATTTATACCTGGTGAGATTAGGACCATCAGTGTCTAACACATAATTTTCCAATACAAAATTGTGAATTGTGGTCCCTGTCTTTTCCCACATTCCTTTTTTCATATATGTATTTTATGATTTCAAAATGTTATTTATTTTAATTGGGTTATGTATTGCTTTCTTCCAAATCAATGCATTCTTGTTATATGCTTTTTAAAATCTTTTCAGAAAAATTGTCATATGTAATTGCTGATCAAATCCATCCAAGTACTAGAAAGCCAAATCAACATGGTGACTTGTATGAGTAGAACTATTGTGAATTATTTCTACACCTACAAAACGAGCATTTGAAAAAACTAATATTTGTAATATAATTTATATCCATATATATTTCAATTACAAATGTTTTAGAAAGAATACTTGCATGTGTGTTTGCAGGTACATATAGATACACTTCTATGCAAGAGACGGGGAGAAGAATTCCATTAGCTCATTGATTTTAGCTCCATAGGACTATGTTTACTAAATTGATAGTTCTACTTAACTTGTTTTATCTATTGCATGCAAACATTAGTTATGGCTGCTGACAAAGGTTTATAGGTAAATTAAAACGCACTTTGATAATTAATCTTTATAGTCTCACATTTTATGCCATATCATAGATCCTGTTTGTTATTTGGAAAACATCCATGATGTCCTTAACTTCAGCTGAAAGCTCAAAATCGTTCATATTCATCTGATGTCTCTAAGCACAGAGGAGTCGAAAGAATGGGAGAATACACACTTCAGGAAAATCTTTATGGTGAAGAGATAGATCTTACTTTAAAACCCATGGAAATACTTCTTTTTTTTTTTTTTAATAATGCAAAGTCTTTATGTATTTTTAGCTAGCATTGATCCATTTTTCCTCTTTATTCATTCAAATTTGATGTCTTAATTACACTTTCCCTAATATAACAAAAATTTGAGCCACAAGACACTAAAATATTTTTAACATTAGAAACGTTAGGATACCTTCAAAGTTGGTAAAGTCTTTTGCTAGAAAAACAAAGCATTTTAAGGACAGCATAGAATTAGTATGTGCTGTACTGCTGTATTTAAAATGTTCATTGTCATTGTCTCGTCTACAGCAACATTAAATGATTATCAAAATAATTTTCCCTCCACAAGCTGCTACTTCTACACCTCTACCAGTTCAGTTGGAACAGAGAAAATCAGGCTGATGACATCCCCAAACTTTTATTTGGAACACTGCTGGTGCCTTTCCCTTTCCCATACTTTAAGAAATGCAAACAACAGAGACCAGTAATTGTAAAAAACAAAAAACATGAAACTCCTCTTGCCTGCTGTCATATGCAAGAAATATCATAAAACATTTTGTCTAATGCAACACCATTTTATGCTATTGAACTGAGATTAGGTTCTTCACTGAAAATCAATATAATCATATTGCTAATAAATTTTAGCTGGTCTGATTCCTGTCACTTTAGAGAGAGAACTTTGTAATGATGAAAAGCTGTTCCAGGTATGGCAGCATTTCAGGGTGTGATTAGGCTATTAGATGACTGGTTTGTTTATACTTAAAAAAAACCACAAACAGATCTTGCATAAATATTTAAACATATGAAATAAATAGCTTTTTGCTTATAATATATTTAAGTGTATGCATTGCATATAGATATAGTTTGAAGCAAAAATAATTTAATTTGTATTTTAAATGTCTGAAGTATTCTATGGTGGGAAATTTCAATATTGGAAATAACGTTTTACCTCAAGTAGTTTCTTCCAATACTGAAGTGATAGGACAAGAGGAAACAACCTCAAGTTATGCCAGGGGAGGTTTAGATTGGATATTAGGAAAAATTTCATCATGGAAAGGGTTATCAAGCATTGGAACAGGCTGCCCAGGGAAGTAGGGGAGTCACCATCCCTGGAGGGATTTAAAAGACATGTAGATGTGGTGCTTAGGGACATGGTTTAGTGATGGACTTGGCAGTATTATGTTAATGGTTGGACTCAACGATCGTAAAAATCCTTTCACAGAATCACAGAATCACAGAATCACAGAATGTTAGGGATTGGAAGGGACCTCGAAAGATCATCTAGTCCAATCCCCCTGTCAGAGCAGGATTGCCTAAACCATATCACACAGGAACGCGTCACAGAATCACAGAATCACAGAATGTTAGGGATTGGAAGGGACCTCGAAAGATCATCTAGTCCAATCCCCCTGCCGGAGCAGGATTGCCTAGACCATATCACACAGGAACGCGTCCAGGCGGGTTTTGAATGTCTCCAGAGAAGGAGACTCCACAACCTCTCTGGGCAGCCTGTTCCAGTGTTCAGTTACCCTCACCGTAAAGAATTTTTTCCTCAAATTTAAGTGGAACCTCCTGTGCTCCAGCTTGCACCCATTGCCCCTTGTCCTGTCAAGGGATGTCACTGAGAAGAGCGTGGCTCCATCCTCATGACACTTGCCCTTTACATATTTATAAACTTTAGTGAGGTCACCCCTCAGTCTCCTCTTCTCCAAGCTAAAGAGACCCAGCTCCCTCAGCCTCTCCTCATAAGGGAGATGTTCCACTCCCTTAATCATCTTCGTGGCTCTGCGCTGGACTTTCTCTAGCAGTTCCCTGTCCTTCTTGAACTGAGGGGCCCAGAACTGGACACAATATTCCAGATGCGGCCTCACCAGGGCAGAGTAGAGGGGGAGGAGAACCTCTCTTGACCTGCTAACCACACCCCTTCTAATACACCCCAGGATGCCATTGGCCTTCTTGGCCACAAGGGCACATTGCTGGCTCATGGTCATCCTGCTGTCCACTAGGACCCCCAGGTCCCTTTCCCCTACACTGCTCTCCAACAGGTCCGTCCCCAACTTGTACTGGTACATGGGGTTGTTCTTGCCCAGATGCAGGACTCTACACTTGCCCTTGTTATATTTCATTAAATTTCTCCCCGCCCAACTCTCCAGCCTGTCCAGGTCTCTCTGAATGGCTGCGCAGCCTTCCGGTGTGTCAACCACTCCTCCCAGTTTGGTGTCATCAGCGAACTTGCTGACAGTGCACTCTATTCCCTCATCCAATTCATTAATGAATATATTGAATAGAACTGGTCCCAGTACCGACCCTTGAGGGACTCCGCTAGACACAGGCCTCCAACTGGACTCTATCCCATTGACCACCACTCTCTGACTTCTTTCCTTCAGCCACTTCACAATCCACCTCACTATCCGATCATCCAGACCACACTTCCTCAGTTTAGCTGCGAGGATGCTGTGGGAGACCGTGTCAAACGCTTTACTGAAATCGAGATAGACCACATCCACAGCTTTACCATCATCTATCCACCGGGTTACGTCCTCATAAAAGGCCATCAAGTTGGTTAAGCATGACTTCCCCTTGGTGAAGCCATGCTGAGTGCCCCTAATGATCCCCCTATCCTTGATGTGCCTAGAGACAGCACCAAGAACAAGTTGTTCCACCACCTTTCCGGGGATGAAGGTGAGGCTGACCGGTCTATAGTTCCCCGGGTCCTCCTTCTTGCCCTTTTTGAAGACTGGAGTGACATTCGCTTTTCTCCAGTCCTCAGGCACCTCTCCCGTTGCCCACGACTTAGCAAAGATGATGGAGAGTGGCCTAGCAATGACTTCCGCCAGCTCCCTCAGCACCCGCGGGTGCATCCCATCAGGGCCCATGGATTTATGGACATCCAGATTGCTTAATTAGTCCCTGACCCAGCCCTCATCAACCAAGACTGTCCCTGAAAACCTGACAGGAACTACCTTTAAGAATGAAAGTCATATCTGTTTATAACAGCCAGCAGGAGATAGAAAATTGCTTAAACATATTTTAGGGCTTCAGTGTTTCTTAATCCCTCTCACCTGAGTTTTAAATGTGTCTGTCTATAAAGAGCAGTCTTTAAGTGACTATTTTTTTGGTTTCTTTTGTTTTGTTTCTGTTTTAAGAGACCAATTATCTGAGAGATAATTACATAATTTACAATCTGTGTGTTGCTTGTTTTTTTCCCCTAGAAAAATCTGTTTCATTGAATCCTACCATTCAAACAGCAATTTAATACTTATTCCACTGCTTCATAATCATACATATTTATTGTCACATTTGAGTCCAGAGAAATGTTAGACATTCATTCTTCTTGTCTCCAGTTCATCATTAGTAAGGTTTAGCCTTACAGCTCTTTCTCTTAATGGTACTTATTTCCTTAAAGTCTCCAGGTATGTTTTGCTGTAAAAACCTCCTTATCACTGGCAAGTCTTGGAGTTTCTTATTTTTTTGAATACACATGTCAAATGGGGTTTCTGACTGGGAGAAGTCCTCTCTAGCAGAGACAATCCATTATGTGCTATGAAAAAGAAAGATGTGACCCAGTCTCCTCCTCATTGACAGGGTAAAGTTCTAACAAGTGCTTCCATCAAGTCCCTGGGACCATCTTAGCATGTAATTTTCCGGTGGGCCAGCTGGCTGGAGGGAAGAAAGTTGCATCCACCTGAGTTTTAAAAAACTGTAGTAACTGCATAGATTCAATACCTAGACTTTTCAAATAATTTTTAGCTTTGATGGGCAGTTTGAATGAAGTTGTTGATGCCTTATCCTTTAGTGAGATAGTTCATATTATAAACAGTTCATACAGGTCAGAAAATGTGGGCTGAGGCTCTTATTACACCTGAGGTCAGGCTATCATAGTTCTACCCAGCATTTTTTTAGCCATACCCTTCCATTATGGATCATCTGTGCTATGGATATGGATACACCAAGCCACTTCCGAGTTGAGCCTGGGTTGCAGTCAAGATTTCCTTTCTTATCCCTCTATCCTGACTTCTTTCACTACTGCGTAAATTTTCCATATTCCCCAAGATGTAGACTGAAAATGTGATACAGTCAAAGGACCCATTACAGACCTGAGATGTTTGGACCCATCAGTACTAAGTGTTACACAGTGCACTCAGCATCACACAAAAGAAGATTTGAAAACACTGGACGTGTTATTTAAAAGTACTTAGATAGGAATGCAACAGAATATTAACAGAAATTAACATCATTCTGTTGACTTGGAGGATGTTAAGTGAGAAAAGGAAACTAAACATTTGGACCTATCCGTAACCTTGAAAAATTTCTGCTAATAAATATAGATCCCTATTTTCTAGGGAGTTTTCTACAGAATTCTAAGTTCAAGTTATCCATGAAAAAAAATGAATCCTTTTACCTCCAACTGAAGAATTTATTCAGAGGATTTAATCTCTTCATGCATCTTATCAGGGAATAATGAGATGTAATGCCTCATACATTATAAAACAAGCATGGGTTTTGAAGTGACATGACTTTTGAAATGCTTGTAAGCCGTCAAAAAAACCCTCATTCCATTCATTTACAAGCAAAAAATAATTTTTTTTATCTCATACCTCAGGAATCATTTATGAATAGAGCATTTTGAGCCTGTGTGGAGGCACAGAATTTTGCAGATCGAGGCAAAGACTAAGGGTCCTGTATTTCTTAGCTATTAACATCATCCCCTTTAGCCCTTTAGTCCAAAATTTCCAGATGTTCAGGAACCCTGTCAGACTGCTCAAAGTCCCTATGTCCTGAACAGAGGGAAGAGTTTAAATATCTGGTGTGTGCACAGAAAACTGCCGGAGTGCTCCCGTCCTGCCAGGCATGCCTTGTGCAGCGAGGAGCTAGCTCTGCGTGTAATACACTGGAGCCCCTTGAGTTCCTTCAGTTTCATAGAAGATTATTTGTAGAGTCAATCCGTAATCAGGATGTGTCAGATTCACTGTTTATGTGCTGGCTATTTCCCCTGTTCTTGTGCAGCAGTTCTGTTATGTCTTTACATGTCAATATGTGCAGGATTTCCCAGATGTGCAGGGTGGAAGCTGTCAGCACACAGCCTCCCATCACATCACGTGGCACTGGGGTTTTGTGCCACTATTCAGGGCAGGGGTTGTCTGTGCCTTGGTATTTTCACTTTCATCTCTTCTGTCTCTGAAAATACAGTGTTGAGGTCTTCATCCATCTAGAGACAAGTGGATATTTTATTGCCCCTATCTCTTGACAAAGTTGTGTTAATTGTGAGAACATGCCAAGCTTAGAAAAGCTAGAAAGAAAATCCAAAAGCAACATGATAAATTAAAATCAATATGGAAGTGAGGGTCATGGTGTTTATTTAACTTTTATGGACAGTTAATAATAAACTGTTCTGAGCAGAGGTCTGAGTGGAAAGCCAAACTTTCAGCCAGGGAAACAAAAAGAGCCCAGTCAAGCTTAAAGAGGCCATGCTGCAGTCAAAGCTGAAACCTGAGGACCACTCTTGAGTATTTTTAAAACTGAAGGCAGTGGTAATGGCTTAAGAGCCTACTGATACCCGGAAAGATAAATAATTGGCTTAGGTCAGTTGTGTTTCGACTGTTCCTGTTAAAATGCTTTCAAGTTAAATACTGGTGTTCGTGTCTTGAATAAGTGGATGCATTTCACACTGCTCAGAATTACCAGTTCGTTTTACCTATCCTGGAAAGCTTTGAGCTTTGTCCAGATTTCAGCTAATGAAAAAAGGTAATATTTATGGCTATACTGGGGCACACAGCCATGACGATGGGTGATTTTTCCAAGCTGGCATACACAGATAGCAAGGATGTGTGGAATAGACACAATGTACCTGCTTCTTTGAATAGCAGTGTATGTGAAAAAAACACAATTAATGTGCATGCAACTTAATCAAAAAAGAGGCCTACAATGCTGACTTTGGAAGGTGAAGAAGGCTAAGACAAAAAGACCTGGCAGTTCAATAGGAGATTAGATTGTCTAAGGTTGAGCTGCTCTTTGAACTGTGGTCTCCAGATATACAGAAACAATCTTTGTGTGCCTATTTTGTCTAAGTAAATTAAGAAATTATTTTTTCAGGGACTCTACCAGGATCTATAAGAGAAGGCTGAAGAAAAGGTCAAAACATGTGGTATTATGTGTATATTTGTTATACAGACAGTAAAACTCGTCTACTCATTTCTTATTGCAAAACTACTAAATTTATTTCCATAGACTTTTTCTCAGTACAGAAATTCTAATGTTATCGTGATGTTTGTTTTAAGTAAGACCATTTCCTTTAGAAAGAAACTCTATATGAAACTGTGTTTCTTTTTCAGGTTAATTTCAAGCTACAATTCAAGAGATTATTAAGAACAATATAACTCATGATACTAAAAAATTTTGATTAATTATATCTGTATCAATTATAAGCTTACAGTCAGTTATCTGGTTTAACAGAATTCTCTTTTCTGTGAAACTCCAGAAGCACTAGGAAAAATATCACTTCCAGGTTGTGTGGCTCTCTGTATAAGAGTGAGGTTTAATCAGCAGAAATTAAATGCACATGAGATTATCATCTACAAGTTCAGAAATAATAGTACATCCGTGAAAAATATAGTCACTCAAGCCCTATAGAGCTGTAAATATCCATAACTCTGAAGAAGTAAATGTGGTTGAAAAGCTTTCTGACAGTGAGGTATGTAGTTCCCTTGAATGGTACAATCATGCTAATGTTTTCTTCTTGTTACTGTTTGTTCTGAATGTAAATCATACTTGCTTTTCTGCACTCACTACGTGCTTGGCTGGTGTAGGTTCATTACCTCATTAACATATTTGCATGCTACATACCCTTATTTTTCTGGGCTCTTTTTACTGCAGTGAAACCACTCCTGATTTATACTATATGAGAGAAGGCAAAGCAAGCACATCATATGTAACTTACTGTTTTACTAAATCATTCATAACCACATGGCAGTGTTTTTTGTGTATTTCGTATTACCCTCTTTCAGAATGTTCCTTTTCACAATACCATAAGAAATAAATAGACATGCAATTACAAAAAATATTTGTAATATTTTAAACTTGATAGAACATGGTTTGCTCATCTGCTAGCAAGACTTTGTGCTGAGCTTGAAGATGGACTATCAATTAATTTAACAGGAAGCGGAAGGACCTAATACATGCCTTTTTCCCTTTGATTTCAGAAGTAGTCCAACTAATATCTAACCCAAGATTTTCTTTAGCAAGTTCCTGTTTGCTTTCTATTCTCTATCTGAAAATTACTATTTGGCTGTACATGTCCCATTGGGTTCTGTTGTCAATGAAGTATGTCATTACAAAGGAAGAAATACATGCAAGCCATTGGAAGGAAATACTCAGATGACAAAAAAATGATTTTGAAAGCACAGATTCAATATATGTAAACATAAACAGAAAATACTCCCCTGAAAGCCTCCTGGAATTGGAGGTCAATCACCTCCTGGACCTGGAGTCTTGCAATACTTTCATATCATAGAAAACAAATAAATGAACAACCCACCCTCTGGCCCCCGAAACAAAATACAACTTAACAGGAAGTTGTGTGAATACGTAGTATATATGGGACACCGTATGATTTTAATGTAGGATTTGGGGGAAGAAGATTAAGTCAAATTTTAACACATTTTAAGTGTTAGGATGCATTCTGCAAATATAACAAACTGACACACAGTATGTGTGGAAGAATCATTAGTATGACCAGTTTCAAATATGCCAGCATGACTGATCAACTGTTCCTCTCAAATAATACCTCCCTCCCTCAAGAAAAGATATGCAACTTTTTTTCTTTAAAAAGAAAATTTTCTTTTTTTAGCCATCTGAATTAGGTATCTATTGCTTTCATACAAATATATGTGTACATA
Organism: Nyctibius grandis; assembly: GCF_013368605.1. Lineage (NCBI taxonomy): Eukaryota > Metazoa > Chordata > Aves > Nyctibiiformes > Nyctibiidae > Nyctibius > Nyctibius grandis. The sequence goes on along the minus strand of NC_090659.1, from coordinate 9,380,230 downwards.
AGTGTGTTTGCATATATATATATTTTATATATATTTTTTTATTATAATTATATTTAATTTTGCCACCTATTTTGTTCCCACTAATCAGCCATGCTAATCCAATAACACATGAATAGGAAATGAACTCCAGTCTGAAATAAGCTGTAACGTTCTTCTGTTCTTCTCTTTGACAGAAGTACTTGATTCTAGCAAGAAACTGAAATGCTAGAGAGGAAGAACAATGTATCAATATTGTGATTAAAGTATCTTGTACTGTAATACTCTCTTTTAAGCAAACCTTGTAACACAGAAAAATGCAGCACAGAAAAGCTCAGAGGGAGCTTTAAAGATTTAATATTTCTCAGAAGGATCTGACAGCCAGTGAAACTTTGCACTCATATTCTAAATCATGTATATGGCTTCTGCATCTTAACCCACAAAGCTCAACTGTGAGATGCAGCGCATAACAGAATAAGTGCAGGAGAAAATGGTTCAAGAAGGAAATTAGCAGTGTTGTGGAATTCATATTGCTGTAAATGGCTCACACTGTAATCTCAGATTACCAATTCTTTCACTGTGATATCTGTCATTTTCAACACTGGATCTGCAGAGAAAGTGTTATTTTTTTAAAGAAATATCGGTAAATCTGAGTCAGACAGAGGCTTCCTTTCCTGAAACAAGGGCTGCTCAAGCACTATGGATTATCTGCTAAACTGAGGGTGCCACCCAGTGTGCTCAGGAGCTCCCAGGTGCGCTCAGCTTGGTTCCTCTATTTGTAGATTCCCATGTCCCTAGACTCTGGGATGTCACCAAAGGCTGTTCTCCTTACACTGCCCCTGGGGTCCCTCCCATGTCCCCACAGAAAACCTCTGACAAACTCAAAAATGCCAAACTGCCAAGGGCCCAATGAAGGAAAAAGCTTACACACCTAGAGGTAGAATAACTTTTCCATTGCATTTTTTGAAGCTAGGAATATCCCACAATAAGGACTGTCGTTTACTGATAACCAGAACAGTCCTCTGATATTAGCTTAATTAGAAAAAGCCATTGCGTCACTGTATGCATCAAATAACCTACTGTTCTGATCAATCACCATTAAATGGCTGTAATATAGCATAACAGTTCACAACTGCAGACTGGTACTCTGTGTGGCAGCTTGTGTTGCAGCTACGCAATTTATACTTGGCTCCGGACAATGCTATCATCAGTCCCTTGCTCCCACAATCACAAAAGTTGACTTCCCTCTCACTACTACGGGCTGGGAAGGATACATTTTTCCTCTCTGGAGATTCAAAACCTGAAGTATAAGTGACGGTGTACAAGTGCCAAGAGAAATCCTGTCATTTGTTTATTCCGTTTTATATTACTATTACATACCACTAGTTATTTTTATTATTGTTCTATTGTATATTAATCCTATATGATTATTATGTACTACATCTATTTTTATTACATACTTTAGATTCCAATATATGTTTAGAGACACAGGTAAGTACTGCTAAGATGAAATAGGAAAAAATTCTTCATTGCTAAAACAGGTACTATTACCTTAAAAATATATTTATTTCATTACACAAATAATTTCACAGGTACATTTCAAGGCCACAGTGTGCAATAAGGTTTCAGGCTCTAGTCTGCTGCACCTGAGATCTGTTTCTGAATGTTCTGCAGACTTGGAACTGTACAGCATACCTGTGCAGAAAATGACAAACATCATAAAAGAATCATCCGCCTAGGACTATAAAACACAAAAAACCCCCACTGGCCCTGGAAGTTTCTGAACTGCAGTTTGCTGAAGACTGCAAAGAGTATTCATGGAAAGTATCATAACATCCTGGTCCTCTTACACTCTTTGTCGTCTTCATTGCCTATTGCTGGAGAAAGGGCAATCTTTAGCATACCTGGCTCAGCTAACCCAGTGTGACCACCTTTAGGTTCTTCTGGCCTTATGATGATGATCAGTGATGGTGACTGTCAAGCCAGATGGTATTACAAATGGGGGATGAGAGGCTGTGTCCCAAAGAATCAAACAAGAAAGCCATGAGTCAACAGATAATTTAGTTTTCTGACATTGTCAACAGATGTTGGCTTTCCTTCCACTTCTGCTTTGCGTTTGACAGTTTTGTTGAAAGAAGCAGAGAGCAGGCATCATAGCCTACTCAAAGATTAAAGCCAAAAAATGCGTTCCCTTGCTTTGCTCTCTTCTGCAGTAATGCCAGCATAATGAATTCCTTTCCTTTATCTGATGCTTCTCATTCCTGTCTCCACATCTCAAACTGCCAGCCATTTAGCTATGCCAAGAACACTATGTAGCCAAGCTAATAGACTTGATCAGAACAAAAAGTTGAGGTTGGAATCTGCACACTGATCCTGTTTAATCTGAGATTTTTCAAACAACTATGTTAGACACTGTGGGGTAGAAAAAACCAACAAGAGGCTGTAATTTTGTGAGTCAGTATTGCTGCTAGAACCAGCAGGTCATGAAACTATCACCTAAGAAAGACTGCTTTACAGACCAATACATTCTCTCTGAAAAAATATTCAGAGGGTTTTGACAGAATTTGTCTTGGAGAACCACCCCATGTTTTATATTTTGCTGGGTTTTTTTCCCTTTTTTTTTTTTTAATCTGCATTACTGGTTATATTATCAAAGTCTGTCGTGAATTCTATTTTTCCATGGGCTTCTGATGGCCAGGTCAGTATTTCAAAGACTAAACCTGGTTAGGTTCCTTAGCAGGGCCTAAGGAAAGGGTTATGTTAAGGACATTGAGCCATTCATTCCATCATGATTAGGAAAATATTGCGTATTTATGTATATTCCTGAATCAAGGGCTGTTAGCATGAGTTGAAGTGCAACTGGCTAATCAGATAATCCAATGCTTCAAAGTTAAACATGTATATCTGTGCTATGCTGAACTGAGACTTTGTCAAGATGAATGACCAAAGGAGAAATGAAAAACAGAAGAAAGGAAATGGGATGAAAAGAGCAAATGATAACAATTACTTTGGGGATGTAACATTGAAGAACTTGGTGTTACGCTCATCACATAGTACAATATTTCTTATGAGAGTTACATAGAGGTTGGTTAGTAATTCTTCAAATCTCTCAAAATGTAAATATTTTATAAGGTCTTCTCTTACTGAAATGCCACAGACCATAGTTCACTATTATGTAAATGAAGAATATGCAGATCTCCAAAAAGGACGCAGCTTACTGACTTTCATTCTGTGATTCTGTGGGAAAAAAAACAAACCCAAATTCTGTTTTGTAGTTGGGAAAAGAGGGTCAGCGGAGAAACAACAAGGAAACTATCTCTGGATACTAAATAAATCCTCTTAACACAAGCTATGCTTATCACTTCGTGAAAAAACGAACAGACTTAAACATTCTCCCAAATGCAAGGTAGACCTAATTTCTGCAAACAGCTAATTGCTAATAACACATTTCAGGTGAACACACTTATAAAGTACATACACAATGAACAAAATACAGATCCATGTTCTCAAGTAACTGCTAATTTATAATAGTTATTTGACTACTAATTTCACTGCGGTCTTTGAGGTTTTACTCCTGCGCAAGCAAGAGCTGTGGTCCCATCGTATAAATGATGATGCGTTTAATCATACTTGTCTCTATCTTCCTCTCGTTGTGTGTCCTCCTCCCACCCTCAGGACCGCCTCTGCCTACCTAACAGCCTTCGGCAGCTGAAGAGCAAAATCGTAGCTTTCCTGCTGCGTGCAAGACCTGACTCCAGCCAGCCTTCTGACTGCTATCCAAATAACTATGCGGTATATGGCAGAAGGATACAGCTTCTAGCAAGGACAAACCTATATACCCACAGAGAAAAGATCAGAGTTTTCCCTTGTACTGAGGACTTGATAATGCTTTTAGAACTACTTAGCATACATCTTTGCACTACAGAATCACTCATCTGTATGCACAGATAACTTATTAAGGCTGTTTGTTTTACTGACAGGCTACTTCTGCACTTGATAATGGTCTAAAAATCTAAGTTATTTGTAAAACAAAAAATATCTATTGGATTCTGGTGGTGATATAATGCACTGTGGAATAATTTAAAAGACATTTTACCTATAACGTGCAGGTAACAATGTTTGCATCATAGACAGAACCAGTATGGATATTCTTGTATGAACACAGCATCGATCCTGATTCAGCAAATTACTTTAGTTCGTGAAGAACTTAAACCATACGAATAAAGCCTCTATGAAACTAATAATACCTTCAAAATTAGACATGTACCTAAACTGCTAGTTGAGTCAATCCCTAGATAATTAAAAAAAAAAAGAGCTGCTTTTTGTCATGAATGTTTTTCCTAATTAATTATTCTGCTTCCAGTATTCCGCTTACAATTCTTTTAGAACGATGTGTTAAAAAATCTCGCTCGTTCCTTCATGATTGTACTGCATAGATGCCAACATATTTAGTAAATCAAGGCTAAAACCCAAAACTTCTGGTGTTTGCAGAATGACTTCTACCTGTATTTGCCAGGATTTCTGTGCCTTTGCTAATGTTATTGAATAAACTAATGGACAAGTATCTGGAATCAAGTTTTCTCTGAGCTGCAGCAGTGTGTATCTACTGAATAATTTGTTTAGGCCAGCTTTACTGGCAAGTCCTTCTCATTCTGATCTTCATCCCTAAGGAAAATGAAACTGCTTCCACTTCAAAAAAAAATGATATAAGTTACTCCTGGGTTTGTAATTCTTTTCTGTTTTTGTTACAGGAATCCCAAACTTATTATCAGCTTTTCAAAAGCCAGATGTTCCTGGCAAAGAAACATGTTCTCTGAGCCCACAGAGAGCGTGCTGCAGCTGATCGAAGGCACGCTGGGATGTTATAATTTTGTTTTGGCTTGCTTTCCTAGCCAAAAGAACCCTAGGGTCACTAATTGTCCTGACTGATAAACATCTCTTCTGAACCCTTTATTATGAAAGCAAATAATAAATAAATAATGATCTACCATCCTAAAGCATCAAACAATGCATAACAGTGCTACTGCTCATTAAAAAAAATCACTTTGGCTCATATCAAACGATTAATCATTAAATACAATTATATGACTGCATATAGATAAACAACAAAGGAAGGTATGGAAAAGATAGGGGAAAAAAAGCTTTGTCACTCACTGTAAATAAGTACTTAAAATCTAAAAATGCAAAACTAAACCATTTCCCAACTAATCCAGTAACTATAAACTTGTTTACCATACCTGTTTTCTGAAGGCTTGTATCTACAAAATATTTTTAATAGATATAGATACATTTACACTCTAAAGAATAGCAAATAATATGTTTTCAAAAAGAAATATATCTTTTATAAAAAGTAGAAGCACATCTACCATCTAATCAGGGATATATGTCAGGTGTGTTTATGTTATGCACACCTATTTCATTTATAATTATAATCCATGGGTCTGCTTTCACATTCATTTTATGTTACTGCAGCTAGAGGTTCAGTCAGGCCAAGTACAAGTAAATAGAATTTATGCATGTCCAATCTGGGCAATAACAGATTTTTCTCCAGTGTGAATATCAAGCAGGTAAGTGTACCCACTTTTTTGTTTACCACTGGATCACTGAATATGGCTCTACCAATTTAAATATTAATAAAAGCAAAAAATAAAATGTATATGGTTAATAATGATGTCACTCTTTAAATAGTCTAATAGATCTGTGAAACTACTACTAATCCTAAACCTCACGTAGGTGCCTTACAGACATGTGGATGTCTTAAAATGAGAAGTCCTGCAGGGAAGCTTGAGACAGTCATCGCATATTAAGTTAGTCGGGTCATGTCCTTGGCACTTTGAACATCTTAGGGTAGAACTGCTGTCCTACAAATGCCAGTGCAATAAAGGTAGTACTGACCTTCTTCATAAAACACAGTGGCAGAATTGTGTCGGTGTCGTGAACATACCCAAGTGGTGCTCTCTAATGGTGATTAATACTAAGTCAGGAGCCATAACTGACGAGCCTTTAATACAGTAAACCAACAGAAGCAGTTAAGGGCATTGTCTGAGAGAAATGGAGAGGAATTTAATCAAGTTGCTAATATACTTTGACCAGGACTCTCAGGTACTCTTAACTGAAAACATAGTCTTAAAGGGACTGCGACATTTCAGCTCATGGCTCTTAAGGGGCCAGTTACTCGTACAACCCTACTGAAAACAGAGAGCAGTACCTTGGTAAGCATCCGTCACTTTTGCAAGGAAAAATAATATTTTGCATTCGCTTGAGTATTCAGTTGCGGTTATATGTATGCTATGGTTGTGATCTGATGAAGGACAGAGGACAGAAAGGCTGTGTTCATGAAGACTAATTTAGTTTAGCAAGGTTAATTTCCCCTCCTACAGTCAGTATTCCATGGAGGATTCTGCACAGAGAATATTCAAGCTACAGCCTCTTTCCTATTGTCAGAAAAGATTTTTCAGCTGAACCAAAAACACTAACAGGGATTGTGCAGACAATGCATTGCCTCTAATAATGAAAGCATTGCAATCCTGAAATGTGACTTCACTGCAGATCCAGAGCCCTGACACTCATCTGGATTGCCAACAGCTTGTGGACTAAAGTAATAACTGTACTCATTTATACTTATTAACTAATTGTGCTTGGATCTTAACGTCCAAAGATGAAATATTCACATATTACTCCATGCTGATCGCTGCAAAACAGTATAGTGGCAAAGAAAAGAATTCAGATCTGTCAGGAAGATTGAACTACATTAAAATATATATATGTTGTAAATCCAGTTCTTAATGTCTCTTCACTAATTATGTGAGAAAAAATACTTAGACACGTGAAAAAATAGCCAGCAGTCATTTGCTGGTACTGACAATGTGCAAACAATGAGCAGAGTTAGAGACGCTTTCTAGAGCAGTCTATACCTTTTGTTAGAAGATGTTATCGATCCCCTCCAGACTGTAAATCAGAAGGGGATTTTAAAACAGTTCTATTTCTGTTCTTGGGGACATTTTGCTAATTAAAGTGGTACATCTTAATCAAACTCTTTCATTCTCTTCTCTGTTGAACACACTGTTGGTCTATATAGAGTACAAATGACTCCTTACTAAATACAGCATTGTCTCAAAAATAATTTTGCATATTAAACTACAAAAATGTACTGAAGCTAGCAAGTCTCAAAGGTATTGGCAAAATTTTCGGCTAAGATCTATAGTAAGTGATCTTTACGCAAGCAGTCTCTATGTGACTTCTATAATATTCCAATAATGCTATAGAAAGAGCAATTCTCAATGGATTTTAGAAAATGAGAGGATTAAGTTTGTATGGGTTTTTGCACAGAAAATCTAAGCTATTTAATAAGTAAATCAATCTACATGTCTCGACTTTCAGTGAACCACAAAAAACCTCCTTGTATTGCTGAAATTTTGTATATCAGTCGTATGCCAGGGTCCAGTATCTCTGACCAGCTGCTTTTAGATATTCGGCATGTGGAAGGTGTAATGTTTAATATCAAAACCACTTATTTGAAGGTATTTGATGTTACACCATAACAATCACCGTAACAATGTGATCCACATATCAGTCTCTATAGTCGTGATGCTGGGAAGGTACATGAGTTGAAGCCAGCTCAAGCCTGAAACTCTCTTCCAAATTCTTTTGTTAGTTGTCCAGTTTTCATACTCTATGTTGGGCTGAGCCATTCATACACTGCCTCCGTGCTGGCCTGGCTGACTCAGGGAGACATCCATACCCTTTTAATGAACTCAGGAAGAAATATTTCCAGCCACCAGTTGATCCACTCAGCTGATAGAGCTGTTTATCTTGAGCAAAGGCCACCCCTCATCCCTCCCCTTTGTGCTGAGACACAATCAGCTGCTTTGCAAAGCTGTGGTCGCTCACACGCTGCATCTGTCCCCGAGATCCAGGTGCACATTGCCCTCACCCAGCTCCTCTGAGCCTTCTTCCATGGCAGGGGTTTATCAGTCAGTCACACCATAATGTGAGATATGCCAGAATTAGTTGCTAATCTAAATAACAACCTAGTAATCAGAGAAAATAAAAAGAAAGAAAGAGTAAACTTTTGCAAAATACAACTTCTTTTTTACTCCCATTTCTTCCTATTGACATAGAAGATTTTTCTCATCATTTTAAGAAATTCTTTACCAATATTTAGTAAGTGAAGGTAATAGCACTTGTTCAAGGGGCTTAATTATTGTCAGAAAGCAGGGAGAGCCACCTGCCTTACCAGGGGGACAAGAAGGAGCTGAGGTAACTCCAGCACTGGTGGCGACTTATCGAGGGGGCACAGCCTTGCAGGGCAGAGCCGTTGCTGGTAGGTTGGCAGTTAGATGGCCCAGGGGGTGCAAGGGGATGAATCAGGTCACCTGGGAAAGGCAACCAGGAGCAAATGGGGCCAGGCACAGGGCTGGAGACTGGCACTCCTACTGGCACTCACGTCAGGACTCATAGCCCCGGACTCAGATGAAATGGAGTCCTGTGTTCATGGGCAGGGCTGGGAGACCTCAGGGGAGGATGGACAGTAAGGCTTGCTGGTGCCTTCAGGGCCATTACAGGTATAATCACAGAACCACAGAATGGTTTGGGTGTGGAGTGACCTCTAAAGATCATCTGGTCCAACTCGCCTACCATGGTCAGGGACATCTTTTACTAGACCAGGTTGCTCAAAGCTCCATACAACCTGGCCTTGAACACTTCCAGGGAAGGGGCATCCACAACTTCTCTGGGCAACCTGTTCCAGTGTCTCACCACCATCATTGTAAAAAAATTCTTCCTTATGTCCAATCTAAACCTACCCTCTTTCAGTTTAAAATTGTTGTCCCTTGTCCTGTCACTGCAGGCCTCGGCAAAAAGTCTCTCTCCATCTCTCTTGTAAGCTCCCTTTATATAGAAGGGCTGCAAAAGATCTCTCTGAAGTCTTCTCCAGGCTGAACAACCCCAACTCTTTCAGCCTTTCTTCACAGGAGAGATGTTCCATCCCTCTGACAACTTTCGTGGCCCTCCTCTGGACCCACTCCAACAGGTTCATCTTAGTTAAGGTACTTTAATGTTGAAGAAACTTAACTGAAAGGAAAAATCACTGAAAGAAAAATTGGTTTTGTCGTAGTCCAAAACAGGACAGCAGGGTTCCTTGGTTCAACCAGTTTCCACAATTTTGTTCCTGAAGAATTATTTATCATACTGCTATTGCTTAAAGATCTGGCCTAGGAAAACTTAACTTTCTTGTGTTTTGAGACCTGGAATTTTGTTTGAGAAAAGATAATTCAGTGGGCAATAGGAATTCAAAAAAGTAATAATTACAGGATGTATCTAATACTTGGTGCCAAAACCAATCTCATTCCAAGTCTGCAAACGCTAGAATTAATCTAGAATCAATGCACTACTCTTTGCAGAATCAGACACTCAATGGTCAGCAATAGAACTGACCTAAACACTCTGAAATTCAAAAAGATATCAACAGTTTAGTTTTTTCTGTTAAATTTGTTCACAAGATGCTAAGAATTTAACCTGGACTAAAATTCTCCTTTTTCCTCAACAGTGTTTCTCATTCTGTACTTTTAAACAACTGTGATACAAACACCCCCCCACACACACACCCCCCACCTTATCCCTTATCCCTTCCTAGGAAGTCCTTGCTTGTTGAAGAAAAGGAAGGATTTTATGTTTGTTTTTTCTTGTCCTTCTTTCTGAAAAGACCTGAAAAAAACAACAATATAAATTCTTTATATTATTTTGTTCTTTATTGAAGGAAGTCATTAAAAACCGACATTAAGACCCTTCAATCTTTACAATTACTTACTGGGTTGCTATAAACTGAATCCAGATTACAATAGTTTAGCTAGCATAACAACTAGCAAGTTACAAGTGTAGGCTATGCCTATAGTGCAGCAAAGGTGGCCAGTGGTGTCCTGGGCTGCATTAGGAGTGTTGTCAGCAGGTCAAGGGAGGTGACCCTTCTCCTCTGCTCAGCTCTGGCGAGGCCACACCTGGAGTGCTAGGTGCAGTCTGGACTCACTAGTACAAAAAAGACATAGACATACTGGAGAGAGTCCAGCAAAGGGCTGCTAAGAAAATTAAGGGACTGGAGCATCTCTCGTATGAGGAAAGGCTGAAAGAGCTGGGGCTGTTCAGCCTGGAGAAGATAAGGTTCAGGTGGGATCTTACCAATGTATGTAAGTATCTGAAATGAGGATGCAAAGACGATGGATCCAGGCTCTTTTCAGTGGCACCCAGTGACAGGACCAGAGACAAAGAAATGCAGAAGAGTTCTTTTCCATTATGAAATTTGTACTAGTTGTTGTTTTATTTATTTGCGGACAATCTGAGAGTAGCAGCCCACTCTAGTGTAACTGGAATCTTTGATTACTATAATTTTGATTCTGTGTCATTTCCTTTTTTGCTGGTAGACTGAAAATTTTGTCAATTGAAATAGACCTTATACAACTGAGTGGCCCCATAAAAAAGAAAGATTTTTTTTTTTTACACTGATTCTATAAGTTCTATAAATCCTGATCTACTAAGCTAGTCCTGCCAACATTAAACCTTTCTTTGATGTACAGACTGACAGAGACTCTTCTTTAAGCTTCCTTCAATGCCTAATACTACCATCAGAAAATATTTGGAAACCATTCCTAAAGCTACAGACTGGGCCTCACAAAAAATCCTTCTAATAAGTGTCCTCTCTCATTAAAACAACATCAAAATTTATTCCACATTAAAAGTTAAATTTTCATTTGCTTGTCATAACTGGATCTACACTTATTTACACTGACCTTTTCTCTCTTAAACTGAAGCCCAAGCTTTTATTCTCTGTAATACTGATGTTCTGTCAAGTCTGTATTGCATGTGTGGTCAGAAAAAGAGACACTTTTGCTCATTGGAGATCCACGACTAAGAAGCCTTTTCCTTTAAAAGATAGATCATTTAAAGATTGATCAGCAATAAGATTTGCTTTTATTTTGGCTGATGTGTCTCTACTTTGCAAAGGACTAGTCATCCTGACTGAAAGCTGAAGAGCAGATTCATACTCATCAGTCTTATTTTCCTAGAGATAACTGATTGTGGGCTAAATCCACAGGTGGAAGAACTCTCCATCTTTGCTAAAGCAAACCAGAGGAGAGAAGTCCAGAACCAGACAGAATCTGTGAGTGACTCTCTAATTCAGAGGTGGACATTCTTTCATCTAAGGAAGAAAAGACCTGGGCTTGGTGTCCTCTGCTAAAACAGATCCTCTATTTTAGATTCAACACTTCTGAATTAAGCACAGCAGCTGGCCTACGAGTTTAGGTATCAGAGTCCAAATCTTAGGCACCATTTTAGGCCTGAAAGTCCTTTCTTATACGAGCTCATAGTATTTTTATTTGTACAGGAGTAATGACCTGAGAAACAGTTGCTGCAGCAACAGTATTTTTCTCTAAGCTGCAGTTGTGGCTTTGTACCCAGTTTTGCAATATGCAACTAATGGTGAAGAAACAACATTTGTAGTATTTTCCTAATGAAATATACTGGATTCTTCAGTATTCAATGAGAAATTTTTGGTCTTTTGTGAGAAAGGATTTTCAATTCACACGTTTACCGTTGAAGGGAGACGAAGCTTAGCATGACAAGACGAAATAGCCTGGGACAGTGATGTATGGCCTAGCATTGGAAGATAATGATTTTGCTAACCATGTAAATATGTCCAAATTCTGCAAGCACTATACCAGTATACAGCTTCTATAACTCAGGTAGTCTCACTTGCTGTAAAACAGGTGTTCACTGAAGCAAATCTAGACAGAGATATAAATACTTGAGTGATTACACACTGATAGACATTCTAAGTTTTGATGAATGTTTTCTATAGACATGCTAGTGAGATAGATATGTGTTGGCTCTAGTATGTGCTGACTTTTGAGTATCAAATATTTTTTAATGATTTTTTATGTCGAGCAATATGACACATAAAATCAAAGTATCTGTGAGTGATTTCCTCTCATTTTGCAGTAGGAAAAAGAGAGAAAGTATAAATCAGGTTGGTAGGATCAGTAGTTTGTGTTCTGCAAAAAAATGGAAGTACATATAAATAATTGTGGAAATGAATTTCGGATTAAGTTCAGTGACTCCATAAACCACTAAAATGGCATGCAGCATCAGCAAAAATAATTTCTGCTGAGTAGACCACTAAGAAAATAGTAGAGATTCTAGAAACATTTCTTTTAAAATATACCAAGAGTGAAATGAAATCTCGTTCCTGCTGCCTGGGTAAAACCCTACAGTCTGTGCAGAAACAAAAGCACTTTTGTCTTCAAACACATTGAATGAATAAGGCCATGAAAATATTTTAGTTATGAAAGCTTATCTTCCCACTGTCCACATATTAATTTATAGTATTTCAATATTGATTTTGCTTCTTTAGAGGTTACAGAGTAGCAGATTGTGTTTAAAGCTTATAATTTCTGCAGGAAAATTTAGACTGTAGCCAAAAGGAATGGTATACACATCATCTCTTAATCATGCCTACCCAGGGGTATACAAATCATTTGCAGATGGGATCCTTATTCTCAACACTGGAACATGAGAATAACTTTATACATAATGGTATATGTCCTGTCTCTACATGGGATTTAAGTTTCCTGAATTACTTGGCCACTTTTACAAATTTTGGTCCCATATCTAACTCTATCACCATTAGGAACAAAGACTCACAACAATAATAATTGTTACTGAAAGCTGCCTTCAATTAAACAGTCTGGTCCCAATTCAAAAGTTTATCCGCTTAAAATCAACTTCCACTTCTGCAGTATATCTAAGTGATTAATGTATATCTTGAATTATTTAATTGCATTTAAAGGTGTTTCAAAAATCATTCAGAGATCATTAAAAAATTTTAAAGGAAAAAACCTCACAAATATGTCAAGGCATGAAGCATTTTAAGCAAGATTGACAACTCAGCCACTAAATGCAATATTTCACTATTTTTTTTAATAAAAGTATGCATATTCCTGATTTCCAGTCTCTTTTAAAGAATAATGTTTTTCTCTAAAATTTTCATATGTGGTCTAGACTGTGATCACTTGCACTGATCACACATGTTTCTCAAAGTGTGCTTCTATCTGTATCTGATGCCATTAAATCCTCCATAATAAATTAATTTCCTTCCACCAGAGAAATGCATCAGCATGCCCTATCTGCAGAAGCTCTGTTTGTCAGAGGCAAATGGGTAAACCTCTGGAAGGATTCTGGTCTGAAAAGCAAGAAAGCTTCAAGACCAGCAATCACTGGTTTTGAAGTGGAGAAATCCCAAAAGTGTCTGTTGGTGTTACGTGGTATTTTATGTCCTAAATTTTTCAAAGACACGAGCTTAAATGCTGTGGGACTCTCAAGTTGCTGGAGATACATCTGTAATCACTGGTATCATCTGGAATGATTTAGTGAGCTGCTTGGCCAGTGACTGTGGATCCTGCTGTGGCAGCAGCTGCTCTCTCTTGTTGAACAGATTCTGCAACCATGCTTAGGGAAACGTTGATGACGACAGCTCTGTCCCTGCTGCCTGCCTGACCTCGTATCTCTGGATTTCCACTGCTTGATCAGTACCAGCACACCTTTACCTCTCCACATCCCTGCAGAACTGTTTCCCATTTGCCACTTGTGGCCCATGATGTCCCAGGCTAACACCTGTTTAAGCCATTGGGAGACTGATTGGAGGTAACCAAATGGGAGACTTCAGACATCTTTGATTATAAAAAGCAACTGATGTTACCCAGTAGTGCCTACACGGAACAGGCTGCTGGTGTGGTCAGGTAGGGGAACACCAAGTTTACCACCAAATTTGATAAAATTGACAGAACTGTCCTTACAGCTCTTCCTTTGCACAGTCTATGCATGCTCTGCAAAAGGAAATCAGTAGACCTGAGACCAGAAGAATAAAGGAAGAAAATGGGTTAAAATAGAAAAAAAAAAAGCAAAGCCTCAAAGAATATGGCCCATCATGAGGGTATAGATTCACAAGGACTAACATGCTAGCAATGCTCTTAGCATGCTCTAGAGCACTGACCTACTACTTGCCTTTCCTCCAGGATTTTTCACCTAGAGGTTCAAAAGGATACCAAAGTCTGGAAGCAAAAAGTTCATGAACCTGAAGAAAGCTATAGTCTCCTGATTAGTGTGGCATTCTTTGTGTTGTGTTTAGCAATCAGCAGAAGAAGAATCTCCTAATCAGTCTTATCATTTCCTTCAGATACTACTTGTGTGAGAAATCTAGTGAGAATCAAAGAGAACATTTCCATTTTTTCTGCTGGCTGTGGTTAAGGATTAACTCAAAAATCACTAAAGACTTAATTTTGACAGGTAATAGGTAGTCCTAACGGGCCACACTGAAATAACAAAGGGATGGAGCAGTTCAGTCCAAGATCTGTTTGCGGGAGTGGACCCTCAGACCCGTCTATGACTTGTAGAACCTTGTGAGATTGCTGTGGATTCCAGTTTTGGGATTGCAAGTGGACTTTGCCAACCCTTACCTCCCCAGGGGCCCTCAGGAAGGTATCCGGAGGGAAAATCTCGCCTACAATAGAAACCTAAGTAGTGGGGGAACTGTTCGGCGTTATATAAGGTGAGGTACCCCGGGGCACATCCAGAATCAGGCTTTTAATGTGATGACTTGGCTAAGGAAAATTTAAGGCTTGGTAACTTCAGGTGCCTACAGGGAAGGTAATATCCAGGTGAAGTAGAACAACTTGTCTTGTGTGCTGGTTTTGGCTGGAATAGAGTTAATTTTCTTCATAGTAGCTAATATGTGGCTATGTTTTAGATCTGTGTTGAAAATTGTGTTGATAATTGTGTTGATAACACAGAGATATTTTAGTTACTGCTGACCAGTGCTTACACAGAGTCAAGGCCTTTTCTGCTCCTCACACCACCCCACCAGCGAGTGGGCTAGGGGTGCACAAGGAGTTGGGAGGGGACGCAACTGGGACAGCTGACCCCAACTGACCAAAGGGATATCCCATACTGTATGATGTCATGCTCAGCATATAAAGCTGGGGGAAGAAGGGGAAAGGAGCTGGACGTTCAGAGTGATGGCATTTGTCTTCCCAAGTAACCATTACGCGTGATGGATCCCTGCTTTCCTGGAGATGGCTGAACACCTCCCTGCCCGTGGGAAGTAGTGAACGAATTCCTTGTTTTCCTTTGCTTGTGTGCGTGGCTTTTGCTTTGCCTGTTAAACTGTCTTTATCTCATCCTACGAGTTTTCTCTCTTTTACTCTTCTGATTCTCTCCCCCATCCCACGGGGAGGGGAGTGAGTGAGCAGCTGTGTGGTGCTTAGTTGCCAGCTGGGGTTAAACCACAACACCTTGTAAATGCTATGCGAGCCTTTCTATGGATATCAGTGTGAATCCATGTTCCACTGAGATCTTGCTAAATGCTGAATTTCTGCTATTGTTTTCCATCAATAAATTATCTTACAGTAGTCAAAGTAAGAACTAAGATGGACCAGTGTTAATGTTTAGAGGTTCCTGTATGACTATTTTATGCCAGTATATTCCTATTCCATGATATTTCCCACTTATGAGAAGTACTAATATACCTCTGAGAAGTCCTTAATTTATATTAATACCACCTGCCTTAAAAAAAAAACAAACCCAATCTTTGACTCCAGTACTTGGCCCATCAAATTTCATTTCACATGCAAACTTGACAACTGGAATGTAAGCAACTGAGAAAAGACTAAATGTATAACTTGTCAAAAGTTTTCTGATGTAGTTTTTTTTTTTTCATTTCAATTTCTTAGTAGATTGAGATAATCTCTCAGATGTTACCTCACTTTCTCTTTCTGAGTTCTTTGGTTTGGGTCTCTAAATTCAGAGCAGAATCAATGGTTTAATTTTCATGATAAAAGGCCAAAACTAAAAGGCATAGAAAGCTGTGTTTAGCAAACTGGGAGGTGAGGGGAAATGCAGAAGGATCAGTTCAAGAACAATTCCTCCCTGGAAAAATAAGTCCCTCGCTCTTTCTGACTGCAGCGAAAGACTAGGTGTTAGACGGCAAAGCCAGAGCTTCCCAGATGAGGAAGGAGGGCACGGAGCAGACGAGCAGAGCTGAAGGGTCACAGGTGGCAG